>NC_068357.1:150008830-150608830 GCF_020536995.1 Dreissena polymorpha
ATTTTTATTCCTTAAGTATCAAAGCTATTGCTTTCAACTTGCAAACATTACTAACTACCGTAAGTGGACTGTGCAGGCAAAGTTATGTAACTCTGACTGGCATTTGGACGGAATTATGGGCCCTTTATACTTAGAAAATTGAAAGTTTGGTTAAGTTTTGTGTTTTGGTCCACTTTACCCTAAAGTATCATAGATATTGCTTCATACTTGGAACACTCGCAAACTATCATAAGGGTACAGTAAAAGGACAAGTTGCATAACTCTGGATGTCATTTTTACGGAAATTATGGCCTTTTTTGACTTAGTAACTTTGAATATATGGTTAAATTTTGTGTTTCGATCCACTTTACTTCTTAAGTATCAAGGCTATTGCTTTTCAAACTTCAAATACTTTCATGCTATCATGAGGTTACTGTACCTGGCAAGTTGAATTTTACCTTGACCTTAAATGACCTTGACTCTCAAGTCTCAAATATTAAATTTGCTAAAATTGCCATAACTTCTTTATTTATGATTAGATTTGATTGATACTTTGACAAAACTACTCTAACCTGACATACCATAATAGACTCCACCCAAACCATCGCCGTGCCCCCCCCACCCCCCCCCCCCCCTCCCCCCCCCACCCTGAATCCCCCCCCCCCATTTTTTTTTTTTTTTTTTTTTTAAGATCATCTCACAAATGACCACCACACCCTCACACTATACCCCCCCACCGCACCCCCTCCCCATTTTTTTTTAAATGGTTAAAAAAACAAAACTATTTATTTTGATTATTTTATGTTTGAAATACCGTCCAACCATCGCACCCAAGAATCCCCCCTCCCCCACCCGAATCCCCCCCCCATTTTTTTTTTTTTTTTTTTTTTTAAAGATCATCTCACAAATTACCACCACACCCTCACACTATAACCCCCCACCTCACCCCCCCAATTTTTTTTTATGAAACGGTTTAAAAAACACAAAAATTTATTTTTATTATTTATGTTTGAAATACCATCGCACCCAAGAATCCCCCCCACCCCCCCCACCCCCCCACTCCCGATTTTTTTTTTCCTTTTTTCGCATTTTGAAGAAAATGTAAAAATGTCCACACCCCCACACAATGCACCGCTCTTCACTCCACCCCTCCCTCCTTGTGATTGAAAATGAGAGTCCCTTCACCTTTAAAAAGAAAATAGATGAGCGGTCTGCACCCGCAAGGCGGTTGCTCTTGTTTAAATTTTAGTTTTAGGAAATTAATTTGAATTTGACTGAAAGACATGATAAGATTTGACAACAGTTTCTTCAGATGAAATGAGTTTCTGTATTTCTTATAGTTTAAATAATATTAATTATGCATTTGCATTTTTTTGATACTTTGTTAGAAACATGTATGATGTTCTGTCAATTACCTTACAGTCATACACCTGATGTCTTAAGAACCCTTTAGAAGGCATATTGAAATTGCTCAAACTTTCAAAGACTTGCCCCTGTCTTAACATTTTATTGTCCCCTACTCTGTCTGTCAGTCTGTCTGTCAGTCCATCACACTTTTCTGGATCCTGCGATAACTTTAAAAGTTCTTCATATTTTTTCAGGAAACTTGAAACATGGATAGATGGCAATATGGAGATTATGCACGTCATTTCATTTTGTTTCTACGCAGTGCTTTCCACAGGATTTTTGTCAGGCGCCCCGGGCTGATAGGGGTGGTTCGGGAGTGGTGTCCCCTGCCGACGTTCATTTTTTTTTTTAGTTTAACGTGTCAATTCACGTTCTGTGGTGCATTATAACTCAAAGAAAAACAGCCTCAAAAGACGTCATTTTGTGCGCTATAACTCTTCAAGAAAATCCCCCAGTCATTTAAAAATATATATAATTTTTATATTGTTTAATTGTTTTAAAACGTTCCCGCACAGATAGTAAAATCCTGACTCCAACGATTCCCCAATACATCCGTTTCAACCTGACTCTGAACATGCGTCAATCCCCTGACGTGGTGTGTGATTGTTAAAACGCTCAATACACGCAACGCTTTCTATCCAAATGACGCGACATTGTACATGCTGCATAATTTTCGCGCTCGTTTTAATTGAGAAAAAGATTCGACACAAAATAAATTTGCACTACTAATTTGAAGCAAGAATATTTTAACGTTGCGGTAACATTTACATTCGGAAGCGTGTTCGGATTAAAAACGCGTTAACATCGACTTACGGGATGGGTTTCGGATTACAAATTTAATATTCCCATTTGAGATTTCAACAAATATCAACAGTTGCGATATGAATTCAACGATAATTTGTTTCAACACTTTATGAGTTGAATAAATGTTTTGACTGAATTATGCATGAATTCACGTTGTCCACGAGGATTACGGTCGGTTGCCATCATCAGTCTTCTAAGTATCGATTATCGGACGAAACATTTACAAGTGTGCGATTAATTCAATGAAAAATTGTTTAAGCGCATTATGTGTTGAATAAATGTAAGAAAAACGAGGTGAATCATTTCTATAAATGGACATGATGAAATATACATGTACTGGAATTAAATTGTTATCGCATAATATTAACCGGGAGTTATTTGCACAACTTACTCACTATAAGTAATTAATTGTTTACCACTTGCAATTAATTTGTCGTATTAATTATGAGTCATAGGTAAACACTGTTTTACAGTAAAAAGGTGTGTGATGATGATGCCCCGAAACCGTCTTTAAATTACTGTACTGTACAAGTTACCGGTTTTATATTATGTAAATGGTACAACTTCTGCTAATCAAGTGACGATAAACTCTTACTTCGTTCCCAACGTCAATCAAAAATAATGGTCGGATAGTTAACCCCGCCCTCATAAGCATTCGCGTAACCAATTGGACGATGAACATCACAGTTTGACGCCTGGAAAGTTACCTGATCCTTGTCAGCATTTAAATGACTGTGGAATGTGGCTAGAATAATCGAAACGCGCGTCATGCTATTCTCTTATCAGTGGATTATCCATTACCCCATGTGGTGTTTATGGCGATTTCTTGTGAAAGTTTGGTATCGAGTGCCCTTTTAAAACAGGGAATATTGAAACACTGATTGAGAAACCTTGATTATTTTGACAATCTCCACTTTCTTTTACTGAAAAATACACTGATAGGAAAATTTCAGCGCCCCCGGGGATTCTTGATTTCGAAAATTCAAGCGCCCCTGCGAGGAATCGTTAAATGGCCTGTGGAAAGCCCTGCCTACGTCTAAAATTCTGGTTGCTATGGCAACAAAAAACATAAAAATTTACTGACAATGGTGGAGTTTCACCGGTAGGGGACCATATTGCTTGGCCAATCTCTTGTTTATCCATAATTACTGGTACATGTATATAACATAATGCATTAAAAATTGGTCTCATTCTATGTTCCTCATGTTTTATGATACCAAGTTGTAACAAAAATAATTGGTTCTTTAGCCATATGTGGAAATTTATAGCTAAAGGTAATTTGGAAAACTTACAAACGGCCAATAAAGCTCAGCTTTTCTGCACAAGAAGCTGTCAGTAAGAAACTCGTTCACCCCTGATTGGAAAATTTAGGCACAGTGGCCACCCCTGAATGGGAAATTCAGACACATTGGCACCCCTTATTGGGAAATTCCGGCATAGTGGCACCCCTGTGTGGGAAATTCAGGCATAGTGGCGCCACTGATTGGGAAATTCAAGCACAGAGGCACCCCTGATTTAGAAATTCAGGCACAGTGGCACCCCTGATTGGGAAATTCAGGCACAGTGGCATCCCTGAATGGGAAATTCATGCACATTAGCCGCCCTGATTGATGGAAAATTTAGGCATAGTGGCAACCTTGATTTGGAAATTCTGGCACAGTGGCTGCCCTGATTGAGAAATTCAGGCACAGTGGCGGTCCTGATTGGGAAATTCAGGCACTGGGAAGCCCTGATTGGAAAATTCATGTACAGTGACAGCCCTGATTGGAAAATTCAGGCCCTAGAGTGACCGCCCCTGATTGAAAATTCAGGTACAGTGACAGCCCCTGATTGGAAAATTCAGGTACAGTGACAGCCCTGATTGGAAATTTAGGCACTTTGGCAGCCCTGATTGGGCAATTCAGGCACCAGTGGCAGCTCTGATTTGAAATCCAGGCACGGTGGCAGCCCTGAATGGGAAATTTAGGCACAGTGGTAGCCCTGATTGGGAAATTTAGGCACAGTGGCACCCCCTGATTGGGAAATTCAGGTGAGAATTCAGGCACAGTGTCACCCCTGATTGGGAAACTTCAGGCACAGTGACACCCATGATTGGGGAATTCAGGTGAGACAATTCATGCACAGTGGCACCCCTGATTGGGGAATTCAGGCACAGTAGCGCCCCTGATTGAGGAATTCAGGCACGGGTAGCACCCCTTATTAAGGAATTCAGGCACAATGGCACCCCTGATTGGGAAATTCAAGCACGGTGGCAGCCCTGATTGGGAATTTCAGGCACCAGTGGCACCTCTGATTGGGGAATTCAGGCACAGTTGCAGCCCTGAATGGGAAATTCAGGCACAGTGGCAGCCCTGATTGGGAAATTCAGGCACAGTGACACCCCTGATTTGGGAATTCAGGCACAGTGGCAGCCATGATTGGAAAATTCAGGCACAGTGGCATCCCTGATTGGGTAATTCAGGCACAGTGATACCCCTGATTGGGGATTTCAGGCACAGTTGCAGCCCTGAATGGGAAATTCAGGCACAGTGGCAGCCCTGATTGGGGAATTCAGGCACAGTGGCAGCCCTGAATGGGAAATTCAGGCACAGTGGCAGCCCTGTTTGAGAAATTCAGGCACAGTGGCAGTCCTGATTGGGGAATTCAGTCATAGTGGAAGCCCTGATTGGGTAATTCAGGCACAGTGGTACCTCTAATTGGGGATTTCAGGCACAGTTGCAGCCCTGAATGGGAAATTCAGGCAGAGTGTCAGCCCTGATTGGGAAATTCAGGCACAGTGGCAGTCCTGATTGGGGAACTCAGGCATAGTGGCAGCCCTGAATGGGAAATTCAGGCACAGTAGCACCCTTGATTGCAGGAATTCAGGCACAGTGGCAGCCCTGAATGGGAAATTCAGGCACAGTGGCAGCCCTGTTTGGGAAAATTCAGGCACAGTGGCAGTCCTGATTGGGGGAATTCAGGCATAGTGGCAGCCCTGAATGGGAAATTCAGGCACAGTGGCACCCCTAATTGGGGAATTCGGGCACAGTGGCACCCTGATTGCGGAATTCAGGCACAGTAGCACCCCTGATTGAGGAATTCAGGCACATTGACCACCCTGATTGGGAAATTCAAGCACAGTTGCAGCCCTGATTGGGAAATTCAGGCACAGTGGCACCTCTGATTTGGTAATTCAGGCACAGTGGTACCCCTGATTGGGGAATTCAGGCACAGTTGCAGCCCTGATTGGAAATTCAGGCACAGTTGCAGCCCTGAATGGGAAATTCAGGCACAGTGGCAGCCCTGATTGGGAAATTCAGACACAATGACACCCCTGATTTGGGAAATCAGGCACAGTGGCAGCCATGATTTAGAAATTCAGGCACAGTGGCACCCCTGATTGGGTAATTCAGGCACAGTGGTACCCCTGAATGGGAAATTCAGGCACAAGTGTCAGCCCTGATTGGGAAATTCAGGCACAGTGACACCCTGATTGGGGAATTTAGGCACAGTGGCAGCCCTGAATGGGAAATTCAGGCACAGTGGCAGCCCCTATTGGGAAATTCGGGCATAGAGGCAGCACTGTGATGATAGGCCCTTGAGAAAGGCCTGGATTTACATGACAATGTTTAGCTCGACTCTTTGCAGAATAACTCAAAATGTCACACATGACCCTTGCTCTGGTTAATTTAAATGTGAAACATCAACATATCACTGATTCTACTACAGGTATTCAACTGAAATGTCAAAGTGTTTGGGGCCATTGTTTGAGTTAACTGACCATGTTCCATAGCTCTGACCTGCAATTTACATGTAGCAGAATTTTGCCCCCTTTTATTGTAATATTTTGGCTAAAGTCTGCATGCAACAACTCCATATCTGTATATCTACTACAAATATTGAACAAAACTAAACACATGTTGTCAGGGTCTTGATGAGAATGTACTTACCATGACCAATAACTGTGACCAGCTTTTTAGCTTGATATGCATTCTGTATATAAGTCTGGTATGTTGTGTGTGCAACAAGTACATATTTCTGTAATCAGTAAAGAACTACTCAATATTTCCTTTTCAGGATAGAGATGTTGTGCTGAAATTGTGTGTGTATGAATATGTAGGGTGACATGCTGATCTAGAGCAAGATCACTGTTACTTACTATATACTATCAAAGTATTTGTATCATATTTGATTGGCAGACTTCATATATATAATTTTGAAATATTATTCACCCCGAATGAAACCATAATTCTTATTTTTGTTAAACCATTAAATAATGTTCTTGGCAATTTTTGAAACAGGTTGTGCTAACAGGCAATGTAATTCATGTCCTATCTATGATTCTGAAATAGGATTCAGCTAAAATGCAAATTTATCAAAAGCAATTACCGCCAAAGTGTCAAGGAAGTTATGCGGCCTAATTATTTCACAAATATTCACGTGCTTTTTATTCCCAAGTCAAATCATGCCAGAAAACTATTCATAGACTTAGAGAAATATTCTTGCTGGTATTATTGTTTCTTGCTGGTATTATTATTTCTTGCTGGTATTATTATTGAATTCTTCACTGGAATTCAAGCCAGAAGTCAAATAGCCGGAAGTGTCACTTAAATACGGTACTGGGAGGAGCTGTTTGGGTAAAATTTAATTGTTCATGAAAAAACTGCAGATTTTTAGCAAACTTCTTCTTTTTTTTAGCTCATCTATTTTTTGAAAAAAATTATGAGCTATTGTCATCACCTTGGCGTCGGCGTCGGCGTCCGGTTAAGTTTTGCGTTTAGGTCCACTTTTCTCAGAAAGTATCAATGCTATTGCATTCAAACTTGGTACACTTACTTACTATCATGAGGGGACTGGGCAGGCAAAGTTAGATAACTCTGGCGTGCATTTTGACTGAATTATGTGCCCTTTTTATACTTAGAAAATTGAAAATTTTGGTTAAGTTTTGCGTTTAGGTCCACTTTTTTCAGAAAGTATCAATGCTATTGCATTCAAACTTGGTACACTTACTTAGTATCATAAGGGGACTGGGCAGGCAAAGTTAGATAAATCTGGCGTGCATTTTGACAGAATTATGTGCCCTTTTTATACTTAGAAAATTGAAAATTTTGGTTAAGTTTTTGTGTTAAGGTCCATTTTATTCCTTAAGTATCAAAGCTATTGCTTTCATACTTGCAACACTTACTAACTACCGTAAGTGGACTGTGCAGGCAAAGTTATGTAACTCTGACTGGCATTTGGACGGAATTATGGGCCCTTTATACTTAGAAAATTGAAAGTTTGGTTAAGTTTTGTGTTTTGGTCCACTTTACCCCTAGAGTATCATAGATATTGCTTTCATACTTGGAACACTCGCAAACTATCATAAGGGTACAGTAAAAGGACAAGTTTGCATAACTCTGGATGTCATTTTTACGGAATTATGGCCCTTTTTTGACTTAGTAACTTTGAATATATGGTTAAATTTGTGTTTCGATCCACTTTACTTCTTAAGTATCAAGGCTATTGCTTTCAAACTTCAAATACTTTCATGCTATCATGAGGTTACTGTACCTGGCAAGTTGAATTTTACCTTGACCTTTAAATGACCTTGACTCTCAAGGTCAAATTATTAAATTTTGCTAAAATTGCCATAACTTCTTTATTTATGATAAGATTTGATTGATACTTTGACAAAACTACTCTAACCTGACATACCATAATAGACTCCACCCAAACCATCGCCGTGCCCCCCCCCCCCCCGAATCCCCCCCCCCCCATTTTTTTTTTTTTTTTTTTTTTTTTAAGATCATCTCACAAATGACCACCACACCCTCACACTATACCCCCCCACCGCACCCCCTCCCCAATTTTTTTTTTAAATGGTTAAAAAACAAAACTATTTATTTTGATTATTTATGTTTGAAATACCGTCCAACCATCGCACTCAAGAATCCCCCCTCCCCCCACCCGAATCCCCCCCCCCCATTTTTTTTTTTTTTTTTTTTTTTTTAAAGATCATCTCACAAATTACCACCACACCCTCACACTATACCCCCCCACCTCACCCCCCCCCATTTTTTTTTTATGAAACGGTTAAAAAACACAAAAATTTATTTTTATTATTTTATGTTTGAAATACCGTCCAACCATCGCACCCAAGAATCCCCCCCACCCCCCCCCACCCCCCCACTCCCGATTTTTTTTTTCCTTTTTTTCGCATTTTTGGAAGAAAATGTAATAAATGTCCACACCCCCACACAATGCACCGCTCTTCACTCCACCCCTCCCTCCTTTGTGATTGAAAATGAGAGTCCCTTCACCTTTAAAAGAAAATAGATGAGCGGTCTGCACCCGCAAGGCGGTGCTCTTGTTTAAATTTTAGTTTTAGGAAATTAATTTGAATTTGACTGAAAGACATGATAAGATTTTGACAACAGTTTCTTCAGATGAAATGAGTTTCTGTATTTCTTATAGTTTAAATAATATTAATTATGCATTTGCATTTTTTTGATACTTTGTTAGAAACATGTATGATGTTCTGTCAATTACCTTACAGTCATACACCTGATGTCTTAAGAACCCTTTAGAAGGCATATTGAAATTGCTCAAACTTTCAAAGACTTGCCCCTGTCTTAACATTTTATTGTCCCCTACTCTGTCTGTCAGTCTGTCTGTCAGTCCATCACACTTTTCTGGATCCTGCGATAACTTTAAAAGTTCTTCATATTTTTTCAGGAAACTTGAAACATGGATAGATGGCAATATGGAGATTATGCACGTCATTTCATTTTGTTTCTACGCAGTGCTTTCCACAGGATTTTTGTCAGGCGCCCCGGGGCTGATAGGGGTGGTTCGGGAGTGGTGTCCCCTGCCGACGTTCATTTTTTTTTTTAGTTTAACGTGTCAATTCACGTTCTGTGGTGCATTATAACTCAAAGAAAAACAGCCTCAAAAGACGTCATTTTGTGCGCTATAACTCTTCAAGAAAATCCCCCAGTCATTTAAAAATATATATAATTTTTATATTGTTTAATTGTTTTAAAACGTTCCCGCACAGATAGTAAAATCCTGACTCCAACGATTCCCCAATACATCCGTTTCAACCTGACTCTGAACATGCGTCAATCCCCTGACGTGGTGTGTGATTGTTAAAACGCTCAATACACGCAACGCTTTCTATCCAAATGACGCGACATTGTACATGCTGCATAATTTTCGCGCTCGTTTTAATTGAGAAAAAGATTCGACACAAAATAAATTTGCACTACTAATTTGAAGCAAGAATATTTTAACGTTGCGGTAACATTTACATTCGGAAGCGTGTTTCGGATTAAAAACGCGTTAACATCGACTTACGGGAATGGGTTTCGGATTACAAATTTAATTATTCCCATTTGAGATTTCAACAAATATCAACAGTTGCGATATGAATTCAACGATAATTTGTTTCAACACTTTATGAGTTGAATAAATGTTTTGACTGAATTATGCATGAAATTCACGTTGTCCACGAGGATTACGGTCGGTTGCCATCATCAGTCTTCTAAGTATCGATTATCGGACGAAACATTTACAAGTGTGCGATTAATTCAATGAAAAATTGTTTAAGCGCATTATGTGTTGAATAAATGTAAGAAAAACGAGGTGAATCATTTCTATAAATGGACATGATGAAATATACATGTACTGGAATTAAATTGTTATCGCATAATATTAACCGGGAGTTATTTGCACAACTTACTCACTATAAGTAATTAATTGTTTACCACTTGCAATTAATTTGTCGTATTAATTATGAGTCATAGGTAACACTTGTTTACAGTAAAAAGGTGTGATGATGATGCCCGAAACCGTCTTTAAAATTACTGTACTGTACAAGTTACCGGTTTTATATTATGTAAATGGTACAACTTCTTGCTAATCAAGTTGCGATAAACTCTTACTTCGTTCCCAACGTCAATCAAAAATAATGGTCGATAGTTAACCCCGCCCTCATAAGCATTCGCGTAACCGATTGGACGATGAACATCACAGTTTGACGCCTGGAAAGTTACCTGATCCTTGTCAGCATTTAAATGACTGTGGAATGTGGCTAGAATAATCGAAACGCGCGTCATGCTATTCTCTTATCAGTGGATTATCCATTACCCCATGTGGTGTTTATGGCGATTTCTTGTGAAAGTTGGTATCGAGTGCCCTTTTAAAACAGGGAATATTGAAACACTGATTGAGAAACCTTGATTTATTTTGACAATCTCCACTTTCTTTTACTGAAAAATACACTGATAGGAAAATTTCAAGCGCCCCGGGGATTCTTGATTTCGAAATTCAAGCGCCCCTGCGAGGGATCGTTAAATGGCCTGTGGAAAGCCCTGCCTACGTCAAAATTCTGGTTGCTATGGCAACAAAAAACATAAAATTTACTGACAATGGTGGAGTTTCACCGGTAGGGGACCATATTGCTTGGCAATCTCTTGTTTATCCATAATTACTGGTACATGTATATAACATAATGCATTAAATTGGTCTCATTCTATGTTCTCATGTTTTATGAATACAAGTTGTAACAAAAATAATTGGTTCTTTAGCCATATGTGGAAATTTATAGCTAAAGGTAATTTGGAAAACTTACAAACGGCCAATAAAGCTCAGCTTTTCTGCACAAGAAGCTGTCAGTAAGAAACTCGTTTTTGCATTGTAAAAATTTTTTGAATGAAGCGTACAACAAGTTTACAAATTACGCATGATTCATGTGAAGTAAAATTATGTCTGTTGAGCTAGCAAGGCTTTATATTCATGTTACGCAATGAACCAAACATCCATGTGCACTGTCATTTTCAAACAAATGTTGCATGCCTATTAATGTTATTAGTTCAATAGCAAAGCCAGACAAACAGCTGCTCCCAATGTGAATACTGTATGTATAAATGCTGTATTGAAGTAAATTCAACATTTATTTTGCAGATTTCTGTCCGGGTTTTGGAAATGTATCCCAATTTTCAATTCATCTCCTTTTATGTTCATGATTGTAAATTATGTGATATCTGCAGTTAATATCTTTCTGCAATTGGGAATGATGTATCAGATGTTTGATGATTAATGACTTCTGATACATGTTAGAATGATTCAAATAATTTTCTATATATACTTCCAAAATTGCGAAGATTTAACCCTTTGCATGCTGGAAAATTTGTTGTCTGCTAAAATGTTGTCTGCTGAATTTCTAAAATTAGCATTTTCTTCAAAAAAAAATCAAAGAATACTATCAGAATAGCAAACAGTTTGGATCCTGATGAGACACCACGTTTTGTGGCGTCACATCTGGATCCAAACTGTTTGCAAAGGCCTTTAAAATTCGGTTCCCGCACTGAAAGGGTTAATGTCAAATGCCTTTAATATGAAATTAAAAATACAAATTGAATCATGAATTGTTCATCATCAAAAGGATGAGTATATAATTGTTTAATGAAATTTGATAACTCAAAGCGTAAACAGTAAATAAACAGACAAATGGATCCTCTGGTTGTCAAGGTAGAATTACATATTATAGACTTACCATCACAAAGACAGTACATAGCATACATTTAAGTCAAAGTAATATATAATGGTTAAGTTTCCCATCAAATTTCAAGCATGTGATCATATATAAAAAAATATGTCAATATACAGACAACATGCAGTGGCTAGTACCAAGTAGTTTATAATTCCTAAAATAAACTTGCACTTTCATTTAAATGTTTTATGAAAGTACTTATGCTCACTGTGAAAAAAACACTGCAGGCAATATTATAAATATGATATATTTGAACTTTAAATAGCTCAGTTATCAAAATTTTGGATTATTTTACTCATTTTGAGGTTGGGTTTCTAACACAAAAAACTGTAATTCTGCACACGGATATTACACTATTGTGTTCATTTTGTTTTCATTTGTTGTCTTCTTTTTTTAATTATGCCCCCCTTCGAAGAAGAGGGGGTATATTGTTTTGCACATGCCGGTCGGTCGGTCAGTTGGTCCGTCCACCAGATGGTTTTTGGATGATAACTCAAGAACGCTAAGGCCTAGGATCATGAAACCTCATAGGTACATTGATCATGACTGGCAGATGACCCCTATTGATTTTCAGGTCACTAGGTCAAAGGTCAAGGTCACAGTGACTCAAAATAGTAAAATGGTTTCAGGATAACTCAAGAATGCTTAGGCCTAGGATCATGAAACTTCAAAGGTGCATTGATCATGACTGGCAGATGACCCCTATTGATTTTTAGGTCACTAGGTTAAAGGTCAAGGTCACAGTGACTCGAAACAGTAAAATGGTTTCCTGATGATAACTCAAGAATAATTAGGCCTATGATCATGAAACTTCATAGGTACATTGATCATGACTGGCAGATGATCCCTATTGATTTTCAGGTCACTAGGTCAAAGGTCAAGGTCGCAGTGACAACAAATGTATTCACACAATGGCTGCCACTACAACTGACTACCCATATGGGGGGCATGCATGTTTTACAAACAGCCCTTGTTGAGTTAGTGTTGTATGATTTTTATTTTAAAACATGTTTTCTTTAATTATACTAACTATATTCCCTGTGACTGTTGAATTAATTTATTGAAACTTCAAATAACTTCTTGAGTCTTGAAAGATTTATAGCAATATACTTTTCACAGCATTAATTTTGTACATCAATGCAGTATTTATTTTCCTTATTTTCTGATTTCAGTATTTGCATTAAGTGATTTCTGCGGTGAGCCAAGCAAGCTATCACCTTCGATAATGCTAGAGAGGCTACATACCACTGCTATTCCGCGCGGTCTGTTGGACGCGGGTTACTTTGAACAAGACCAGCAGGCAGGCGATGGCGCGGAGTGTGTCGTCAGCTGTTGTAACAAGCCGCTGTGTAATGTGGCCTGGTTTACTGTTGGGAAATGCTTCTCTATTGAGTGTAACGTGGACGATGAAAGGGCCTGCGAACCTGTCCCGCAGTCAACATCAAAATACAAGGACACGCTTTTCATACAGATTAGATCAATAAGTAAGTGGTAGAAGGACTTTGTCAGAGTGTTAGGGCCATCAGATTGTTACATGAAGCAGATGGTTGTCAGGCTAAAGGCTGTCTTTGAAACCATATGTATGCCTTACCTAGAATGCACTGGGCACTTGATTACTTTCACAGTGGTTACTGTTACCAATCTGTTTCTTTTTCTATATATTACTCATTTTTTCTTTGACCTTCAGCTCATTTAGCATTGACCAGCAATGACATCATTCTGTGTTTAACTTGTTATGCCCCCGGATTGAATGATCAGGGGTGTATTGTTTTTGGCCTGTCTGTCATTCTGTCTCCAAACTTTAACCTTGGTTTAATGTTTGCAATAAAGAATGACTTTTGCAATATTGAAGATAGCAACTTGATATTTGGCATGCATGTGTATCTCATGGAGCTGCACATTTTGAGTGGTGAAAGGTCAATTTCAAGGTCATCCTTCCAGATCAAAGGTCAAATATATGTCTTCAAAGCGGCGCAAAAGGGCGCATTGTGATTCTGACAAACACATCTCTTGTTTTTTCCAAGTTAAGAACCGGTAAATGTATAAGGGACCTTTTCACAGATTTTGGCATGTTTTGAAGTTTGTCATTGTATGCTTTAAATTGATATATGTAAAAATTAGAACTAAAGAGTTCCAGTAAAAAAAAGAAAGAATAAAAGAAATCCACAGCTGGGCTCCAACCACTGATTCTTTAAGCGAAAGTCTAGCACTTAAACACCTCAGCCATCAATGCTGACATGACATTGCACATATTTATGCCCCCCTTTGAAGAAGAGGAGGTATATTGTTTTGCACATGTTTGTCGGTCCGTCCGACGGTCTGTCGGTCCGTCCACCAGATGGTTTCCGGATGATAACTCAAGAACGCTTAGGCCTAGGATCATGAAACTTCATAGGTTCATTGATCATGACTGGCAGATGACCCCTATTGATTGTCAGGTCACTAGGTCAAAGGTCACAGTGACTCGAAATAGTAAAATGGTTTCCGGATGATAACTCAAGAATGCTTAGGCCTAGGATCATGAAACTTCATAGGTTCATTGATCATGACTGGCAGATGACCCCTTTTGATTTTCAGGTCACTAGGTTAAAGGTCACAGTGACTCGAAATAGTAAAATGGTTTCCAGATGATAACTCAAGAATGCTTACGCCTAGGATCATTAAACTTCATAGGTACATTGATCATGACTGGCAGATGACCCCTATTAATTTTCAGGTCACTAGGTCAAAGGTCAAGGTCACAGTGACAAATAAAATATTCACGCAATGGCTGCCTTTACAACTGACAACCCATATGGGGGGCATGCATGTTTTACAAACAGCCCTTGTTTATTCTTAAAATAAGCAATCCTTGTAATATTACTAAATATAAAGATAACAATAGAACTTTCGAAATTATACAATCGTTTTCGGCTTGTATCGCTTTATAATTTTCAGGTTTTTATGTCCCCCACTATAGTAGTGGGGGACATATTGTTTTTGCCGTGTCTGTTGGTCTGTTGGTTGGTCTGTTGGTTGGTCTGTTGGTTGGTTGGTTTGCGCCAACTTTAACATTTTGCAATAACTTTTGCTATATTGAATATAGCAACTTGATATTTGGCATGCATGTGTATCTCATAGAGCTGCAAATTTTGAGTGGTGAAAGGTCAAGGTCATCCTTCAAGGTCAGAGGTCAAATATATGTGGCCAAAATCGCTCATTTTATGAATACTTTTGCAATATTGAAGATAGCAACTTGATATTTGGCATGCATGTGTATCTCATGGAGCTGCACATTTTGAGAGGTGAAAGGTCAAGGTCATCCTTCAAGGTCAGAGGTCAAATATATGTGGCCCAAATCGCTTTTTTTATGAATACTTTTGAAATATTGAAGATAGCAACTTGATATTTGGCATGCATGTGTATCTCATGGAGCTGCACAATTTGAGTGGTGAAAGGTCAAGGTCAAGGTCATCCTTCAAGGTCAGAGGTCAAATATATTTAAATCCTGACAATTGTGGAATTTCTGGCAATGGTGGAGCCGGTAGGGGACTATTTTGCTTGGCAATAGTCTTGTTTAACTCAGTATTGAGCCATGGTGATCATGATTAAAATGGTCAGTCATTACAAACATATAAGCGCCTTATTAGGCAGTGATTAGTGCTGTGGCATTTCTAGTGAAGCTTGAAACAGATAGCAGAATTTTAGAGTGTTAATCAATAAATGCCACTGTAGATACATGTGCTAGGAAGGGACAAGTGGTCCACTGCATAACGACAGGTCCAGTTTGCGTTGCAATTTGTTATAAATGAAGCCAATGCAAGTCAATGAACACTAATGCACTTTGGTTTGATTTCTAATCTATCGTCTTAGTTCATTCAATTTTGTGTGCACCCTACTATTTAATTTTGGCTAAAAGCATACTCTGTAAGGGATCAAGCTATTTTTGCGATTAGTGAGTGTTTAAATATTTGATACTGGCCTTTGCTTTCCGTTTTCAAAGTGCACTTCCATTTTGCAATTATAGTATCAGTTACCCGTATGACCATCGGCACAAAACCCGTGCAATTTTTTACCTTTTTAGCTTGACTCTTCACTGAATAGTCCGATCTATTCTACTTATCCATTTGTCTGTATATATTTGTCCTATCACTGTTTATGGTGCATGTATTGAGTTGAAACAACACTTATGTGTTTTTTGCCATTGTTTTAGGTCACTGACCTAGTTCCATAACTCTGACCTGCAATGAAACAGCATTTTGCCCCTTTTTCGAACTTAATAAATCATGTTAACATTTGAGTGCAACTGCTTCATATTTCTATATCTACATTAGAAATTTAAATAAAACTTTACATTTATGCACAAGGTCATTGTGAACATTCACAGACCAAGACATGTAAATGTGACTATTTTTTAAGCAGTTCTATGCCTCCTTTTTTACTTATTAAGGTGTGCTTGCAAGAAACCTATATTAAATTTTATTGTTATGCCCCCCTTTGAAGAAGAGGGGGTATATTGCTTTGCACATGTCGGTCTGTCGGTCGGTCTGTCGGTCCGTCCACCAGGTGGTTTCCGGATGATAACTGAAGAATGCTTGGGCCTAGGATCATGAAACTTCATAGGTACATTGATCATGACTCGCAGATGACCCCTATTGATTTTGAGGTCACTAGGTCAAAGGTCAAGGTCACGGTGACCCGAAATAGTAAAATGGTTTCCGGATGATAATTCAAGAATGCTTAGGCCTAGGATCATGAAACTTGATAGGTAGATTGATCATGACTCGCAGATGACCCCTATTGATTTTCAGATCACTAGGTCGAAGGTCAAGGTCACGGTGACCCGAAATAGTAAAATGGTTTCCGGATGATAACTCAAGAAAGCTTAGGCCTAGAATCATAAAACTTGATAGGTAGATTAATCATGACTCGCAGATGACCCCTATTGATTTTCAGGTCACTAAGTCAAAGGTCAAGGTCACAGTGACCCGAAATAGTAAAATGGTTTCCGGATGATAACTCAAAAACGCTTATGCCTAGGATCATGAAACTTTGAAGGTAGATTGATAATGGCTGGCAGATGACCCCTATTGATTTTCAGGTCACTATGTCAAAGGTTAAGGTCACGATGACTCGAAATAGTAAAATGGTTTCCATATGATAACTCAAGAACGCTTATGCCTTGGATCATGAAACTTGATAGGTAGATTGATCATGACTCGTAGTTGACCCCTATTGATTTTTAGGTCACTATATCAAAGGTCAAGGTCATGGTGACCCAAAATAGAAAAATGGTTTCCGGATGATAACTCAAGAACGCTTATGCCTAGAATCATGTAACTTCAAAGGTACATTGATCATGACCAGCAGATGACCCCTATCGATTTTGAGGTCACTAGGTCAAAGGTCAAGGTCACGGTGACCCGAAATAGTAAAATGGTTTCCGGATGATAACTCAAGAACGCTTATTCCTAGGATCATGAAACTGTATAGGTAGATTGATCAATACTCGCAGATGACCCCTATTGATTTTCAGGTCACTAGGTCAATGGTCAAGGTCATGGTGACCCGAAATAGTAAAATGGTTTCCGGATGATAAATCAAGAACGCTTATGGCTAGGATCATGAAACTTCATAGGTACATTGATCATGACTGGCAGATGACCCCTATTATTTTCAGGTCACTAGGTCAAAGGTCAAGGTCACAGTGACAAAAAACATATTCACACAATGGCTGTCACTACAACGGAGAGCCCATATGGGGGGCATGCATGTTTTACAAACAGTCCTTGTTTTCATATAACTTGAACAAGTCCTGTACCTTGTTATATCAGCATAGATCAACATCAGGAGTCAAAATCTGGAGTAAAAGTTCTAATTGTATCTTACTGATCAGGTTTCTTAAATTCACAAGAAAATCACAGGTATAGTTCTTGCATTTTCTGAACACCATGCAAGTTGAGTAATGGCTTAGTCTAAAATGCCATACTCACTTTATAAATGGTTTTAAAAAAAAAAAAAAAAAAATTGGCATATAAGTAAAAGAAATTCTTTTTTTTTAAACATCACAAATTCATATAGTTAATTTTTAGACCTGCTATTATCAGCTATTTTGCACATAATAAATAATCCTGGGACAGCTATTGTTGGGAATGTAATAATTTTAATAACCTCTGCTTCGTTTTTTGAGTCCAAACTGCTAATTAAACCTGCCTCCCCCCCCCAGGAACAAAGCAGAGGGTGGTATACTGGTTTCACACCTATGTATATCTCTCCATAGATGTAAACGAAGTAAATTGAAAATGCATTTTACAATGGGAAATGCATTTTACAGTGTAAAATATGTAAGAAATTGTTCTTCCGAAGTAAAATCATTAATATGCTGAAAGACAACATACTATGACAAAAATGAATAAAATAAGTGCATGTGATTTTTAGAATGGCTGTTTTCAGAGAAAACCCAAGGTATTGTCATAGCCAGCTCGTCGTGTCGTCCGCCCTCCGCGTCGTGCTAAAACTTTTATATTTTGCTCTAAAATCAAAGTGCTTCCACCTACAACTTTGAAACTTCATATGTAGATGCACATTGATGAGTTCTACATGCCACACCTATTTTGGGGTCACTAGGTCAAAGGTCAAGGTCACTGTGACCTCTATAAAAAAAAACTGACAAGCTTTCGCAGCCAAGTGTGGCACCTATTATGCAGTGCTCTTGTTTTGTCTTCTTGTAAGGTTTTTGTCATCTTTGTACAAAAGTATGACCTGGCTGGTTAAAGTTTACTTGCTCTTTCCCATTAAAGATGAAGTATTAATGTTAGTTTTCTTACTGTTAAGTCCTTAATTTTGGACAAGGAAAGTTTTCAAGCTGTCAGGGAAAGTCTCCAACAAATTAGTTTATGTGGTCTGGTTCCTTTGGAAGGAGACACAAACAAATTATGCACTTATATCTTGGAGATAAGTAGCCTGAAGTTGTTGTGAAAGAAATTCCTTGTAAACAACTTAACTGGCACAAAATATTAATGGTAAATAAAACCTTTTTTTACAATTTTATGATAAAATTTAAATAATACAGTCCAGATAAGTTGGAATAAAAATGATGATGTTTGTGAAAGTAGAAAGTTTTCTACGTTGTGTGTGTTTATCAATTTGAATATGAATGATACTATCACCTGACTATAGCAGCCACCTGCCTTCAGCAGCCACTTTGGGCACTTCCTTTGACTGGCTGCTGTGCACTTGTTGGACTGTACAGGATATTTTTTAATATGTAATATTTCTCACAATTGAATGCAATTATATAATTTTGCCACTTTGTTATTTTCTACCTGTATGTATCTTTATTTAAGGAATATTTATTTATATATTTGTTCATATGATTATAATAATATTAAATACCATATTGTCAATCACATAAACCCACAAAACACACAGTGTGCAGTTTATGAGATTGAATGATCAAGTAAGTGACACATCTTACTGTGAGTCCTTGTGTTGTTGACAATTTTACATAATTAAAATTGTTTGGCACCTTGCCAAACAAGAATATTGATAATAAGTTCAGAGTGTCAGTGTGAGCACACATGCAGCTGTTTGTAAAGCACTCACAGAAACAACCAAAAGTCATTCATGTTCTCCTTATCACCATAGTGACATTAATTACACATGATGGTTAATTGCCTTGTTAGGTGGCATTGACCTAAAAGCATCAGATAAGTGAATATGGATTATATCTTGAATGATCTAATTATATAATGCATTTATTACGAGTAACAAGGGCGTACTATCATGTCTTATGAGAATGTTCGATAAATGAACTTGCCAACAACAATGATACTTTTTCTGAAAAGTAAATAATTGGTGCATTGTATTGTCCTTGACTGCTTTATTTTTAGTTGAGCTTTTTGTCCATGCTTTGTAAAATCCATTAACTTCCTCACAGACATTGCTCTCATGCTAAGAAAGTGCTTTAAATAATACCATGATAATGGCCAACAAATGCAAAATGAACCGCTAAATTCACAATCTCCTGTCACTCATTCAGTTACTATCCTGAAAGCCAATTGGGCATATCAGGCATGTAAAATTTGTTTTAAGGTCAACCGGCTTAGATTGACATTGCCTTTAGCCTTTCAGACAGCTGGACTTAATGAACATAGATGGCTTGTTAAAAAAATGTGTTTTCTGTAAAAGGTGTTTGTGGTGATTGACATGATAAAGCATGGTTTTAAATCCAATACAGTGTAACTCCAATATAATTTGAATGACCCAGTCCAACACACAAATCCTGTTAGAAACGGAATGCGTTACAAATGAGTTCAGTGCTCATTAACCCTTTGCATGCTGGGAAATTTATCGTCTGCTAAAATGTCGTCTGCTGAATTTTTACAATTAGCATTTCTTTGATTTAAAAAAAAAAATACTATCAGAATAGCAAACAGTTTGGATCCAGATGAGACGCCACGTTCTGTGGCGTCTCATCTGGATCCAAACTGTTTGCAAAGGCCTTCAAAATTCGGTTCCCGCACTGAAAGAGTTAATTACATTGATGTGTAACCATTGGTTAGTTGTGTTATGTTCCTCTTCCAGATGAGACCAAGGCCAGCGATGAATGTGACCTCAAGGATGACAACGGTTGCTATGACAAACAGGAGTGTGTCACAGTAGGTCTTGTGACGAGGTGTAGGTGCGTGGACGGGTACCATTTCAGGAGTAGCAACAATAAGACATGTGTGAAAGGTTGGTACCATAAGCATTACACAAATGAATTGCGTTCTGAGAAAAAGAGGTTAAATGCATGTGTGTAAAGTGTCTGCACAGGCTAATCAGGTACAACACTTTCTGCCTAAACTGGATTTTTGTTTATAAAAGACCTGCATTTAATAAAAATAGCATAAACACTAAAAAGTGTTATCCCTGATTAGCCTGTGCCAACTGCACAGGCTTATCAAGGATGAATTTGTATGCACATGCATTAAACCCCCTTTCACAGAGCGCGACTTAAAGATAATAAAATGGTAAAGCTTTAATTGAGTATATGAACATAATTAGCCTGTTGGTAAAGTGATCATTTTGAATAATAATTATTACATGGTGTATATACGCAGATTAACATTTTTATATTGTTGCTGGATTGTCAATGAGAAGAAGATCACAAGCCATAGGCCCCTGAAATGTGTATGATGTATTGAGTTGTAATATTTCCATGGAAATTCTCCTTTAGAGGCAATTATCGCAGAGAATTTTGGTGTACTTAAACCCATTTATGCCCAATGGACTCTCCCATCCTTCAAAATTGGATCAATTTATTTCCAAAATTAGGGATGTCTAGTATACTTATTTCTATATTTAGAATATTTCTTACAGAAATTCCTTTCAGCAAACAGCGCAGACCCAGATGAGACGCCGCATTATGCGGCGTCTCATCTGGGTCTACGCTGTTTGCAATGTCCTTTTTCAGGACGCTAGGCATAAATGGGTTAAAAAACTGCACTATAGACACTATACCAAATTGTATGATAGATTGGTCTTGCATTAATACAGGATCATACATTTGTTGCATGAGAATTGTCTTTACACAATGGGCTCAACATGATTGTCAGAACACAATAGTTTAATATGGATTTCACTATCTGATTAAATGTTCTTTATTGTTTTACGACCTCCGGATGATAAAAAAATTCTATATAATTTAAATAATTGGAAACCAACAGTAAAATGTTCATAAAACAGGCATTCTGCTATAACATCCCTCTATTTAAAGAAATTGCACAATGATTCTGGTGGCTTACAATTGATCATAAAAATGCAATTTACTCTCTGCAGATTGCCTGTAGAAGAATTTCAATGAATCTGTGACAGTGTTACAGTTACATGTAGTCTTGTGGCCGACAAATGTCTATAAAAATGCAATCTTGCTACTTGTACTATGTTGTGGGCCTATTGAGAATTATGCTGTAGGGCATAGGGTAATAATTCTTGCTTATTTGACAGAATTCCATTAACAATGAATAGTATTTCATAAAGGTTTTACTAAATGCAAATGCTCTGGAGTAATCAAAACATAAAATACAAGGACACATGAAATTAAAACAAAAATCCAACCTATAACAACTGTGGGTCTTTGCCCCTGTGCCTTTACAAAATCGGGATGACTACAAGGGTACCCTTGATTTGAAAATTCAGGCACAGGGGTACCCTTGATTTGAAAATTCAAGCACAGGGATATCCTTGATTAAGAAATTCAAGCACAGGGATATCCTTGATTAAGAAATTCAAGCACAGGCTTATGCTTGACATTTTTTCCCACCAGTTTGGGAATGGGGCAGGGTCCCTTTGGATTGGGAAAATTTGCGGTGTTTTGACTAAAATTGGGAAGTTAGTGCTGTTGTGTTCTAAAAATGCTTCATAATTGAGAATACAAGTATTTTCAGTATTATATTTACTAAGGTTGAACTTATATGGATGGGAGTTGAACATATTGAGATCTAAAAAAAATAATTTTGTTGTGTGTCTGTCTCAAAACTTTAACCTTGATAATAACTTTTGCAATATTAAAGATAGCAACTTGATATTTGGCATGCATGTGTATCTCATGGAGCTGCACACTTTGAGTGATGAATTGTCAAGGTCACCCTTCAAGGTCAAACGTCTTTTTTTTTTTAAATAGCCGCTGTGTAGCTTCAAAGCGGCAAATTAGGGGTCATTTTGTTTCACAAACACTGCTCTTGTTTCCGTTGGGAATGGGTCCAATTACGTGACCCGATTTTGAATGATAAACTTCTGGGTATCCTTGATTTGGAAATTCAAGCTCAGGGGTATCCTTAATAAGGAAATTCAAGCACAGGGGTATCCTAAACTAGGAAATTCAAGCAAAGGGTTGCCACTGTGCTTAAAGACCGTGGGTAAGGGCCTAAGATAGAAACCTTATGCAGATATGCCAGTTTCATATTCAGTCCACCAGCATCCACAAAAGATGGATTGATTGTGACAACAATATTGTTCCTGCAGATCGTCGGGCGTACATCATTATCACACTAGATTCATCAAGTGGCTTTATGACCACACCACATTGTTAGAAACTTCCAATGACAAGAATATGGTGACCTTTGTAAATGGGCAAAAACAGTTATTAGTTAATTGCAAACTGTCAATGAAAACATTATTTGGTCAACAGCTTTGGTCAGTTGATTATTCTTAACTACCTATGTCAGGGAGTTGGGGTAGTTATTGATTAATGTGCATTCACTTGTAATTGGACACTATGTGGTCAATCATATTATTATTTCTATATGGAAGGTTGATTTAAAAACCGATGTAACTGCTTACCATTTCTATGTAAGACACAATCGTTTCATGCTCAACACACAAATTGTAATGGTAGTGACAGGTTACCGTGACTTCTAACTGACTGTACAAACCTTTTGCCTTAATAATTGCAAGCGTGCAGATTTGTGTGTCTACAGCCAGGGGATAAATTGTAGGCAAATCTGTAGGCAAAATGTCATCTATTACAGATTATGAATACAAACACAAAAATAAACTCAAGGCCATTGTGGTGGTGGAATTTCATTTTGGAAAAATAACATTGTAGGGGTGATTATATTTACAGAATTCATGCACAAAGATATTTTAATGTATTTAGTACAGTCTGTGTCTTATTAAGGGTATATAAATCAACGTACGAATGAGGATAATTCACAAATATATAAATAAACATTAGTATAGATATTTTTATTTAATAGCATACAAAATATTTACAGTTACATAATTTAATTTTATCAAACTGATATTAAAAGTAGATACCACAGGTCGCATTGATATTTCTATCGAAGTGATTGATCATTTTCCACAGTTGATGACTGTCTAGTAATTTTCTAGACAATTATTTGGATTCAACCAGTTAGTTTCCTTAGAACAATAAGGGCCCATTATATGCCTGTTCAATGAACCATTGTCCTCTATGATTGCCCATTTCCATGTCATTGATATTGTCATTACTATTCATCCATCCATTGATCTTTTTCTTAAAGCATGGAGAATGAATGCTCTATATATAGACAACTGCTGTCAGCATCAAAGTAGCCAGACAACATTAACATGGGACTAATGAATTTGTTACTATATTTGGGCCATGCTCGACTGTGAAAAAGGGGTTTAATGCATGTGCATAGTGTCGTCCCAGATTAGCCTGTGCAGTCCGCACAGGCTAATCAGGGACAACACTTTCCGCTTTTATGATACTTTCTGTTTAAAGAAAGTCTTCTTAGCAAAAATCCTTTAATCTGGGACAACACTTTACGCACATGCATTGAACCCCCTTTTCACAGAGCACGGCTCATTAGTATTCAGCTTTGTTTTTGCATATTTTGCGCGAGTTAAATGAGACTGTAACTGTATACTTAGTAAAGAATGATTGAATTGATTAAATTTCTTCTAGTGTGTAAACTAATTTATTTTGTATAATATTTATAAAAAAAATTATATTCAAGCATAAACGTCAATACTCATAGGGCAATTATTAGACTTAAGACTAAGAATATTTGTTTGGATCCTGATGAGACGCCACGTTCTGTGGTGTCTCATCTGGATCCAAACTGTTTGCAAAAGCTTTTAAAATTCGGTTCCCGCACTGAAAGGGTTAACCCTTTCCCTCTCAGAAGCAAAGTAAAAATGGCTATGTTCAAACAGCATAAAACGAGAACAGCCTGTGAGTTACTCGTAGTCTTTCAGGTTTTATGCTGTTTGCTACTCATCAGTATGTAAGGGTTGGAGATAAGTCTTAAAAACATCTAGTAAGAAAGGTCCTTAATTGAATTTAACTTTCTAAGGGACTACAAGTTACTACAAAATGCGTACATGTATCTAAGTGGTAAAGGGTTAAACTTCCCAAATTAACCCATTTATGCCCAGTGGACTCTCCCATCCTTGTAAATTGGATCAATTTATTTTCAAAATTAGGGATGTCTAGTATATTTATTTCTATATTTAGAATATTACTTACTATAATTCCTTTAAGCAAACAGCGGAGACCCAGATGAGTCGCCGCATCATGCGGCGTCTCATCTGGGTCTACGCTGTTTGCAATGTCCTTTTTTCAGGACGCTAGGCATGAATGGGTTAATTACCTTATGCTTCCTTTAGATCATCTTATAGGCAAACCCTTAACCACTTTTCTTGTGTCTAAGTTTTCAGTGTTAGTTATTCTCAAGTCTATGACTAGTTTGGTGAATAAGATCCAGGTTCTTGCAAACTTATCATTAATTTATTCTCTCTCTTTTTTTTTTACAGTTTCTTAATACACACGTATAAACAGCATTCCAAGAAATGTCTATTATTTGGTCTTGTAATTACATGATCAGTTAATCAATAAAAATATTTGGCAGAAGTGATTGGAACAGACAGTATAATTACGAAATGATATCTTCATAACAATCTAATAACCAGGCTTGTGTGCTTGCAGATTGTAACAGGTTTTATGAATCTATAAAATGAGTCGTGTTCTTAGAAAACTGGGCATAATGCATGTTATGCAAAGTGTTGTCCCAGATAAGCCTGTGCAGTCTGCTTAGAAGAGACTTCATTTAAACGAAAAATGTAATAAAGTGGAAAGTGTTGTCCCTGATTACGGACTGCACAGGCTAATCTGGGACGACACTTTACACACACGCATTATGTCCAGTTTTCTCAGAATGCGACTCATATCTTCATAACAATCCAGAGGCTAGCCTATTGTGTGCTTGCAGATTGTAACAGGTTTTATGAATATATCAAACGATAACTAGATATCGTGATATTCCCTCATCAATTACTGGGAAACTTCTATGTTCCAATTAAGTGTCAGATTACACAGAATAATTGTTTTTTGTTCTTGAACAAAAAGGAACCTGCCTGCTTAGTGGTCATATTTCTAACGGGTGCATTTATATATACTAGTTTTATGCAGCCAGAATTTCAATTACTGGACAGATTTTAATAATATTTTCACAGCTGAAAAAATGCTATCAGCTAGCGACAAGCTTGAGAGAATTTCGGCTGAAACCCAACTTGGCAGACTTGTAGCCCATAGTCTTTTTTTCACAAAACAGTGCCATTCTTGCCATAATTTTGTAGACTTTGTCTCCTCTTTAATTGCTTGGCATGCTTTTCTTAAACTTTCACAGTTTAACCCATTTATGCCTAATGGACCCTCCCATCCTTCTTAATTGGATCAATTTATTTCCAAAATTAGGGATGTCTAGTATATTTATTTCTATATTTAGAATATTTCTTACAGAAATTCTTTTAAGCAAACAGCACAGACCCTGATGAGACGCCTGATGCGGCGTCTCATCTGGGTCTACGCTGTTTGGCAAGGCCTTCTCTCTAGACGCTAGGCATAAATGGGTTAAGAACGTTGATTAATGCATAGGTGATTGAAATGAAACATGTTCTGGCTTTGACTCGAAGGACTTTTTTGTGATTTTTTATTAGAAAATATTGTAGGGGTTACCTCTTATACTTGTATTTGTACTTATACAAGTATTTCAAGTGCCATGTATTATGTTAATCATTCTGAATAATATTTGAATGTGCAAACAAGGTTTTCGAGATATCTGCATGTACATTCTGCCTACCGTATTTTACCATGTATAGCGCGCTACCATGTATAACGCGCATGCGATTTAATAAAGCCAAAATGGAGGAAAAAAAAGAATTCAAGACCAAAAACCTGAAAATTTGTCCGAAAATGGCCGCCATTCTTATATTGCGCAATCATTTAATCTGAGTTTTTCGGGGGCTTATTTTTTTGTTTTAAAGTAGGGAGCGTTTATACGATCAGGAGGGTGGGTTGCATAGCACTATATTTTCGACAATTTTTAAGATTATTCTCTCGAGAACACTGATATGTCCTTATTGCCACCCACTGCACGTGTTTTTTCAAGACCCCTGCGCATTAAATTCGAACCACTATTACCTATTCCTCACATTTTAACAGTGTAACATTTTCATTACCTGCCGCTCACAACATCGTATGACATCTTCTTCTGCAGACCCGCAACATTGCAAGGTCCAATTTTACACAAATCGTCCGTGAATCCCATTTTATTTTTCATCGCCTTAAACATTTCCCCATTAAGAGATGCTTCCCATTAATTCCAGTTTGACCCAGTATTTCGCGCCTTCACTGCGTCTAGTTAATAAGTATTTATAGTGAGACAAACAATACACCCGAACGCTCAATTCCATACAGTTGGTGTTATCGGCGTAAAGCCATTTGACAAATATCATTTGTTTGTCTCTATTGAAAGAAAATAAAACTAGTCTATATCTCTATTGTTGGTTTGTAACCTACGTAGTATACCCGCACAGTAGCATATTAATGCAGAGATCGGAAAATCATTGATAAATGTATTCGTCTTTTCAATGCTTAGGGCCGAGTAATTTCGGCAAATCGGAACTCAACTTACGTAAAACACTTGCTCAATTAACCGTTGAACTCCACCTCCGTTCTCTGCAAAAGGTTCGAAGGCGGAGCTTTGCACGTGCTATTATTTAATTGGACGATTGCCATTGAGGAACAAAAACACGATTGATTCGGCATGTTGATTGCTAGACAAAGGAAGCCAATTTTGTCGGCGAGAATCTTGTCGCTTTATTGCTGCAGACAGGTAGCGGCTTCCCTTTGATGACGTCAAACTGTTAATTCACATAGAGTGCAAATTTTCGGAATTGCTAACATTAAACTTTGGATTAAATTATCAAAATAAAGCAAAAGCGAAGTTGAGAAATATGATCGAAATAAATAGCCTCAGTTCAAATAAGACGTTTTGCGTTGTAAATCAACAAGTTTTCATGACAACAAAAACTTTAACAAACACTACCGCGACGCACGGGGATTGATATACCTCGATTTTTTTTAATGAACAATCAATGAAGAAGTGTGAAAACACCAACAAAGACATTTTTTGCCTCTTTTAATTTTTGTCAAAACTGTTACTACCCCGTTCATTCCTAACCTTTCCCGCTACGGGTATTTGTTGTTTCGACAACGGCCCCTTCAGTCTATAACATTATAGGGTGTAGTTTTCTTCAATAAAAAAAATGGCGGCAATTGTGAAGATTTACCATTATGAAATGGATTTTTTGCAATTTAGCAACCAGGAAAGCGTTGTGTCAATGTATTACGCGCACTGAATTTTTATTTTGAAATTTGAAGGTAAAAAACTGCGCGCTATGCATGGTAAAATACGGTACTTTGGGAAGTATATGAGGTAAATAATGCATCTAGTATCTTGCATAGTATACATAATGTTTGTGTTATTGCCTCAGAAGGGAGTTGTGTTGCTTGTGGTTAGAATGTATACATGTGTGTTAAATATTATTAACTAGAAATAACCTTCTGCCCATTGTCTCTTTTCAGATTCATTCATTGGAATGATTACAGAAAAAGCAGGTGAACCATTGGAATGTGAGTACGGAATCACCTTTTGTGGGCAAAACAAGGAATGTGTTCTGCCCGCAGGCTCCAAATCACGCCATGGTGTCTGTACGTGCAAGAATGGCTTCACCAAAGACATGTCTGGGAAATGTGTGGAAGTAGCAAACAAGGGCCATAACTCTGAGTCACCCTTGGAATGCGAGTATGGGGTCACCGTTTGTGGGCTGAGTAAGGTATGTGTTTTGCCTGTGGGAAGCAAAGCCCGCAACGGTGTCTGCATGTGCGAGAAAGGCTTCGAGGAAGATTCATCGGGGAAGTGTGTGGACAAGGGGGATAACTCTAAGATGCCCGTGACAACCGACACAGGTGGAAGTGGCCTAAATAAGAATTTAACTGAGAAAACAGCGACATCAGATGGATCATTAGGAGATAGAGAATTCATTAGTACAACTACTGTTAAAGCGAGCACTGGTCAAGGTACCACAACAATGATACCTATTCCAGAGATCAAGAAAAATACAACACCATCAGGTAGTTCTTCGTGTAACTCAGCGCATAAATTATGGGATTCTGTATTCATGGGAAATTTTTCTAGCACATTCCCTTGATGTAAAATATTTTTTCCCTAATAATCCCTTATTTACCTTAAAACTATCTTCAAGTTGTATTTGAAAAAAAAATGACCAAAATTTGAACTTAAATGATGGAATTTGTTAAGCAATCTCTGCAAGTTTTAAACAACCAAGATAATGCATCATAAGGATGACATAATAAGTAAAACATGGGTAATAAAACCAGTCATCAGCTTTTATGCCGACCTTCTTTATTATACTTTTATATCATTTATAATAACAACAGACTCAAATTTTCGAGGACGGGATGGTTTTTATTTGTCTGCATGGTTTCCACATTGATGATCGCTCATTCCTGTCGTTTGCAATTAATTGGCTGTACTGAAAATAACAATTCGGTGGAATATCGATTTTAATTCATTCGTGATCATAGAAAATATATATTTTCACTAGTGGCTGCGCCACTCATGAAAATATCATTTTCTATGATCACTTGTGAATTTAAATCTATAATCCACCGAAGTCAACAAATATCCTCTTTTTAAAAAAAAAAATGTGGAAATAAAGAGAACTGAAAACAAATTGCAACTTTTTTAAATGTCTGTTTATGTTATTAAATCAAAATATAATTACATAACGTCACCTAACTGCTTGATTAAAAGTCTTAACTGGTCAGTTTTGTTCAACCTTGCGTGTGTGACCTTTCAGTGACCTTGCTGACCGTTTCAATAGGACCAAACAAGGTCATCCAGTTGCCAGACAACCAAGTCACTTTGAAAGCCTTCACCCTACCAGAGGAGGATAAAGGTTATACTCAACTTACATCTGCAGGGATTTGGGGAATTTTTAAACTAGGTGTTAAATGACCCTGGTTTAAAAATATGAAGTGTACACAAAATAAATAAGCAAAATAATGAAGACACAACAATAGGTTTTTTAACAAATGTGTGAATAAGAATGGAATTGTATTTATCTGCATTTTAATAGTGTATAAATATTCAGGAAAAGTATGCTTTATCTATATGAAAAAATTAAAAACCAAACCAAAAAAATTGACAGAAAAACTCTGGAAAGCTTGGATATAAGACTTGTGAGGGAACCATTTTACCTGTTGTACAGTTTTGACCTTTTAACATTGTAAATTACCTGTATATGTATATGCTTGCAAGTAAAGTTTGAGAGGTGGTATATTGGAATGATTCTGTTGGTCTGTCCGCATCAAAGTTTGTGGATTGAACTACTTTTCTACTTTTCTGAAGCGATCAAATTAAAACTTTCAAATACAAATATGTAATCACAGTTTAGTGTACGGGCATATGTTCAAGATGTGGCAAAATCAATATTTCAAAGGTAAATGCCCTTGAACTTAGCCTTGGCAAATCTTGCTACATAAAATGTAAAAAATGTGTTTATAGCCCTAATTTGATAGGGCATGTATACTGTTACAACCCTGTATCTTTTGTGTGTTACCTTGTAGACAATCCCTACCACTATGACTGGACCCTTGAGGCTCATCCAGGGGGAGAGAATACAGGCAATATGGCGGGAAAAAACACTAACACCCTGGTCCTTACGCAGGTGAGGTTTTAGCATTACTGTTGTATCATGGTTGTGGAATTGAAGACTTTCTATTCAAGACTTGTTTGTTTATTTGTCATGCCAGACTTGTAATATTTCAGTTGATTTTACTGTTTCACCAACATTTTTTTCTAACAAATGGTCAGTATTATGTCATAATTTTTCAGAGAGACCTTGATTTTAACTATAGTTTCATTTCTACATAACCAGCATTATTTGTGGATTGCAGTTTACTTGGACAAGTTACTAATGTTATTTTGGTATTTCCACATTCCTGGATATGTAATATATCTTATACCTTCTACACCTCTTACAAAAAAATCTAACATAATGACATGTGAATAAGAAAAAGTACAAATTACCCCATTGGTGCAAAAAGGTACCATGTGACACCTAATGTCACAAATCTCCTTTGTGCGCTAAGGGGCCAAAATGCTGGTTTACACATATTCACAGTACAAGCAGCACTCTTTAACTCTTTCAGTGCTGGAACCAAATTTTGAAGGCCTTTACAGTTTGGATCCAGATGAGACGCCACAGAACGTGGCGTCTCATCAGGAGCAAAACTGTTTGCTATTCTGATAGTATTCTTTGAAGAAAAAAAAATCAAAGAAAATGCTAATTTTAGAATTTCAGCAGACGACATTTTAGCAGACGACACATTTCCCAGCATGCAAAGGGTTAACAAGTTCTAATTTCTTTTATTTCACAGCTTATTGCTGGTGTATACACGTTTCGTGTTCAAGTGACGGGCACTGACAAGTTTGGAGATGCGAGAGTGAATGTGAGCGTATTGCCTCGTAAGTATGGGCATGGCATAGATGATAGTGAGAATACTGGGCATGGCATAGATGATAGTGAAAATACTGGGCATGGCATAGATGATAGTGAAAATACTAGGCATGGCATAGATGATAGTGAGAATACTGGGCATGGCATAGATGATAGTGAAAATACTGGGCATGGCATAGATGATAGTGAAAATACTGGGCATGGCATAGATGATAGTGAAAATACTGGGCATGGCATAGATGATAGTGAGAATACTGGGCATGGCATAGATGATAGTGAGAATACTGGGCATGGCATAGATGATAGTGAAAATACTGAATGTAGGGATAGAAAATAGATTGTAGAGAGTATAAATGTTTTCTGGTTAATCTCAGAAAATATATGTGATGTAATATTTGTAGTATTTGAATTTAGAGAATATCCCAATAAGTGTAAAATAAAGATAGATTTATTTGGTAAAGTTCAGAAAATGGGTTATATCCTGTTTTAAGCGTTGAAAGTATTTAGAATATCTTTTAAGCTTAAATACAGATAAGTTATCTGGTAAACCCTCAAAAACCTGTTGAGTCATATTGAATGAGGACAACATATTATTCTTATTAAACGAATAGATGTCTGTCTTCTAAGCTTCTACAAGTTCGTGGAAAATTTTGCTATGGAAAGAGACCATGGACCAGTCTTTTTAGAGATGTAATGGTTAGATTAAGCTATGAATGAATTGTTGTTAAAAAAATAAGGAAATGAAGCAATCATCAATGATGGTACATGGATGCTTACTTGAAAATAATATTTATAGTATGTATGCATTCAGCAATTTATTGATTTTTTTTAACAATTTCTGTTTTGCCTCATTTTGCTGTTCAGGAGGATTTTCTCAAATTCATGTAAATAAAATATACTTTTTTGACATTTTATGTTGGGTTATATGATATATTAAAGGTCTTGCGTATTTTCATTTCAGCTACAAGGAAGAATGTGCCCCCTGTTGCAGTTGTGAAGCCATCAGATTTGGTGGTAAAACTGCCTAACTCGGCCATATTGGATGGTTCTGGTATGTTCTGAAATTTTATTTTACTATCAATTTTAAAGTATTTGCAATCATAAAATCAACAAAATGAATTCATAAATTTTAGGAAAAACTATTTCCCTATCCAAAAGGACCAGTCCCATTCCCAAAATTGTGAAAAAAAAACCGATTAAACGTTGATTTTATTTCAAGTTTTGTTATTTCATTTTTTACATAAAATGAGAATGAAATCCATATTTCCTTAGGAGCAGGATTTCAATAGCTTATCCTGATTGTATAAATGCATATAGGACATTAAAATGAAATTATGTGGTGTAATATCTTATTTTCCTTATTCACAGTCTATCAGGGAAAACATAAGCAAAGGCCTTAGATTATCTGGCTTTTTCATGCTTAGGTCTTTTAATATTAACATATTTATTTTTTTTAATTAATATTGTCTAAGTTAAAACTATTGTAGCTTTGTGTGAGCAAAAAGCTTTCTAATAGTATTTGATTAAATGTACCGTAATAACTTTAAGTGTTTGGACACTTAAAAATAATTTTTAAAAATCATGTTCGAAAATTAAGATATGGAAAATATTCAAAAATTACCCGTGTACAAAAATTTACAGACAAAATTTAAATGTCTGAAAAGTATAATTATATAGAAATAAAAGCTATAAATCAATGCACAATTTGTTTCTACTTTGAAATAAATATACCTTCACAGCTTTGCTAACTCTTGCCTGAAGTTATACAGAACAAACAAGTAAAACATTAAACATACGTCCTTCTTAATAGGAAGATATCATTTAAAATGCAGTTGGGTGAAGTGATTGTTTTCAACAGGTATACATGGTTATTTACCCAATTACGCAAATGTTATGGTCCATTGCCCTCAGGCAGGTTTTATGACCTCAATCCGTTTTTAAAAATCCATGGCGGAAGTGTCTAAAGATAAGCGAATACACTGCCAAAATCTGGTAAAGTAGCGCTGTAAAATATACCATCCGTAAATTTTGAGTCATTAATGATAGACCAATATGGGCATGTCCGAAAATTAAGTCACAAAATATAATTATTTTGGCCAAAAGAGGGTCTGAAAACTGAGTAATTACAGTAATAACTTTTGTAAAACTTAATTTCTTATTTGCCTTTAAATCTTTTTGATTCATTTACCAGCCAGTGTCTTAGAGCTGGAGAACAAAACTCACTTGTTTCATTTGATGATTGCAGCCATGTTATAAGGTGATCATATTATCCTTGTTCAGGAAAAAGTGGGCTAAATGCATGCTAGTATAATTTCATTCCAGATAAGCCTGTGCAGTCAGCAAAAGCTAACTAGGGACCACACTTTTGGCCTTCACTGGATTTATGTTAAGAGCATTCCTTCAAAGGACATTTTCCATAAAAGCGGAAAGTGTGGTCCCTAATTAGCCTGCATGGACTGCACAGGCTCGTCTGGGATGACACTTAATGCACGTGCATTAAGCCCAGTTTTTGTTTCTCACAGATAGTACGGATGATGACAAGATAGTCAAGTACCAATGGGAGATGGTACAAGGCCCTCTGCAGGATAAAACCATCGCCGGGGAGGCGGCCATACTCACACTGACCGACCTTGTGCCTGGCAATTACACATTCAAGTGAGTGTATTACACAATCAAGTGAGTGTACAAGTGAGTGTATTACACATTCAAGTGAGTGTATTACACATTCAAGTGAGTGTATTACACATTCAAGTGAGTGTATTACACATTCAAGTGAGTGCCACAAATTCACTTGTTGCAATTTTCAAGTGGGTTTACCTCAGACTTGCTTGTTAAGTCGGTTTATCACAAATGTTATTATAACGATTTCAGGTAAGTGTATTGTGAATAAACTTGTTACCTGTTCAAGTGAGTGTATTGTGAATCAACTTGTTACATGTTCAAATGAGTGTATTGTGAATCAACTTGTTACATGTTCAAGTCAGTCTTGGCATTTTTTTTTTTTAGGCACTAGCCCAGACGGGCTACCAGCTTGAAATTTCACTAGCCCGAATCAATTTCAACTAGCCCGAAATAAAAGTTATAATTCTTTACACTTGTAACTATGTTTGTATTGAACAAACATAGAACAATAAAGATTAAACAAGTAAACACTTGATTCTGTTTTATTCACAGTTAATGTCTGACAAAAAAATTAACACAAGGTCTCCAGACATCTCCATTCGATCATGATCAATGTCTTAGTCACCGACATTCAGGTCTGACATGTCAGGTATGCTCTTAAAGGCTGCCTGAAAACAAAAACAATGTTATAACATGATATGAATTTTCCACTCAAATATCTGAAAAAAGTAAATGCAATGTCAAACTAGCAATAATACCTGTGCTGCTGTGCGTAAGAAGTAGAATAAGAAGGTAAAATTTCTGCCCTAACTTCTGAATCTTCTTAACCCTTACAGTGCGGGAACCGAGTTGTGAAGGCCTTTGCAAACAGTTTGGATCCAGATGAGACGCCACAGAACGTGGCGTCTCATCTGGATCCAAACTGTTTGCTATTCTGATAGTATTCTTTGAAAAAAAATCGAAGAAAATGCTAATTTTAGAAATTTAGCAGACGACATTTTAGCAGACGACAAATTTCCCAGCATGCAAAGGGTTAATCTAAAACGACATTTGTAGCAGTAGTTCCATTGCCTAAGCCATATCTGTTTTGTCGCCGATTGTACCAGCATCTAAAATGCTGTATGATAACACATTGGAATTTAAATTTTAATGTCAGAATTCGTTCCTTGACAGATTAATTTTATCTGTTAAAAACTATACTTGTAAGTTAGAGCATGATATTTAATTGCATGTTGCTTTTGTACATTACGTATGAAATGCACTTACCAGCCAGTCAGCAATGCTAGCTCTGAATCAAAGTCCCCAATACAAAACTAAGCCATGACCGATTATTTTTCCGTAACGGTTGGAATTTTCTTTTCATTGACTGTTCATAATTTATGTTGCAACCTTCATTGTCATTTTCCAGTTGATGTTTTTACGTTGCGCCCTCAAAATATTGCAGAAAAGACATTAAAACAAATATATCGCTGCGAGTTCTCCACCCAGTAATAATACTAGTTATAGCGTCTCGCGAGGTTGACTTACAACACTGTTTAATAAGCGTCTAATCAATGATTGCCTAAGAGAAATAACAAATGCAGTTTTGAATAAGCGTCTATATGAATCTATTTCGGACATGTTACTAAGTTCGGAAACGAAAAATTTCACTCGACCGAACGGGCTACCGGCTTAAAATTGTCACTCGACTGACGCAAAAATCACTCGACTCGGTCGACAGTCGAGTGGGTTACGTCCAAGACTGGTGTATTGTGAATTAACGTGTTACATGTTCAAGTGAGTGTATTGTGAATCAACTTGTTACATGTTTAAGTGATTGTATTGTGAGTTAGCTTGTTACATGTTCAAGTGAGTGTATTGTGAATCAACTTGTTACATGTTTAAGTGAGTGTAATGTGAATCAACTTGTTACATGTTCAAGTGAATGTATTGTGAATTAAATTGTTACATGTTCAAGTGAGTGTATTGTGAATCAACTTGTTACATGTTCAAGTGAGTGTATTGCAAATTAACTGCATATTTGCTTGTTATGCTTTCAAGTCAGTGTAGCACAAACTCATGTGTTACACCTTCTTTGTCAGTATGGCACACTCACTTGTTGTACGTTCAAATCAGTGTATTGCACATTCACTTGTTGTACGTTCAAATCAGTGTATTGCACATTCACTTGTTGTACATTCAAATCAGTGTATTGCACATTCATTTGATTTTGTACGTTCAAATCAGTGTATTGCACATTCACTTGTTGTACTTTCAAATCAGTGTATTGCACATTCACTTGTTGTACATTTATATCAGTGTATTGCACATTTACTTGTTGTACATTCAAATCAGTGTATTGCACATTCACTTGTTGTATGTTCAAATTAGTTTTTGCACATTCACTTGTTGCACATTCAAACCAGTGTATTGCACATTCACTTGTTGTACATTTATATCCGTGTACTGCACATTTACTTTTTGTACATTCAAATCCGTGTATTGCACATTCACTTGTTGCACATTCAAACCAGTGTATTGCACATTCATTTGTTGTACATTTATATCAGTGTATTTCACATTTACTTGTTGTACATTCAAATCAGTGCATTGAACATTTACTTGTTACACTTTCAAGTGAGTCTATTGCAAAATTGCTTGTTAAATGGTAAAGTGAGTGTTTGGTAAATTCACTTGTTTCAGGGTTAAGCAAGTGTATGTCAAAGTCACTAAGTATTCGGTCAACTGAATGTATTGCACATTTACTTGTTACACGTTTATGTGAGTGTAGTGCAAATTCTCAAGTGGCACATTCAAGTAAAAGCATGGCATAATCACACATTACTCATTCAAGTGAGTGTATCTTAAATTTACTTCATTTACACATTCAAATCAGTGTATAGTCAATTTACTTGTGTATGTGTTTGGCCTATTCACTTACTACCAGTATATGGTCAACTTCATCTATCCCAAAATCACTTCTTACAAATGTTGGTGAGTGTATTGCAAATTCCTGTGCAAGTAAGCACACATCATACTCACACATCCAACTGTTATGTGAGTGTATCATAAATTTACTTGTTATACATTCAAATGAGTGTACTGTTAATCAACTTGTTACACATTCAAGTAAGTGTACTGCAAATCAACTTGTTACACATTCAAGTAAGTGTACTGCAAATCAACTTGTTACACATTCAAATTAGTGTACTGCAAATCAACTTGTTACACATTCAAATTAGTTTACTGTTAATCAACTTGTTACACATTCAAATTAGTGTACTGCAAATCAACTTGTTACACATTCAAGTAAGTGTACCTCAAATTTACTTGTGACACGTTCAAGTTTTTAAATATGAAGGTTAGGGTGTATTTGAAATTGAGATAAATCCTTTATTGAAATATTTTTGTTGGAACATTGTCAGCTAATGTCATTAATATATTTGTGACTGTTAACAGATTGACAGTGACAGACTCTGATGGTGCTACAAACTCTAAAACAGCGAATGTCGGTGTTATAAAAGGTACATAAACTCAATGTCGTTATAGAAACTTTAAAGCCAATAACTTATCATCTTAAGCAGACATTCACAATATAATCTGGATATTTGAGGTATTTTGAATTAAAACTGTTAACACAATCCTTTTGATTATAAATGAAATAATTTCTGATTTATTTTTGTTAATGGGCTAACCAGTACAAAGGAGGAATATTATTTGACAATCCCTTTAATTATTTCATTCAAGATTTTTGTCTTTTACAAGCAGGCATAGATTTAATTAAAAAGTAATTGTAACGTTGAGTTTTCTTTTTTATTTAACCCCTACATTGGCATAAGTGCCATCATATAAATGAGATGAACTTCTTATACACAATTCAATAAGGGTCATCTCATATTAGCCTTGGCAGTCCCCACAGGCTAATCTGGAATGACCCTCTGGGTATATGATATATTAGCCTTGGCAGTCCCCACAGGCTAATCTGGAATGACCCTCTGGGTATATGATATATTAGCCTTGGCAGTCCCCACAGGCTAATCTGGAATGACCCTCTGGGTATATGATATATTAGCCTTGGCAGTCCCCACAGGCTAATCTGGAATGACCCTCTGGGTATATGATATATTAGCCTTGGCAGTCCCCACAGGCTAATCTGGAATGACCCTCTGGGTATATGATATATTAGCCTTGGCAGTCCCCACAGGCTAATCTGGAATGACCCTCTGGGTATATGATATATTAGCCTTGGCAGTCCCCACAGGCTAATCTGGAATGACCCTCTGGGTATATGATATATTAGCCTTGGCAGTCCCCACAGGCTAATCTGGAATGACCCTCTGGGTATATGATATATTAGCCTTGGCAGTCCCCACAGGCTAATCTGGAATGACCCTCTGGGTATATGATATATTAGCCTTGGCAGTCCCCACAGGCTAATCTGGAATGACCCTCTGGGTATATGATATATTAGCCTTGGCAGTCCCCACAGGCTAATCTGGAATGACCCTCTGGGTATATGATATATTAGCCTTGGCAGTCCCCACAGGCTAATCTGGAATGACTCTCTGGGTATATGATATATTAGCCTTGGCAGTCCCCACAGGCTAATCTGGAATCACCCTTTGGGTATATGATATATTTCATTTTAAGAATTTGAAAATCTCTTCTCAGCAATAATCCAGTTAAGGCAGAAAATGTGGTCCATGATTTGCCTGTGCAGACTGCACAGGCTTATCAGGGACGGCACTTCAAGGCCATGCATTAAATCCCATTTTCGCAGATCGAGGCTCAATTCTATGAATTAATCTTTCACTTCAGAGACAGACTACCCACCAAAGGCCAACGCGGGTTCAGACATCGTGATCAACCTACCCCAAAATTCTGTGGTGCTGAATGGTAACCTGAGCACAGATGACAAGGGCATTGTGAGTTATGAGTGGATCAAGGTATCCAGCGACAAACTGGCCGCTGATATGCAGGTGAGATGAAGAACATTCAATTTAGGAAAGTGTCGTCCCTGATTAACCTGTGCAGACTTTACAGGCTAATCAGGGACAACAGTTAAGGCACATGCATTAAACTGTGAGTAATAAGTGGATCAATGTATCTTGTGTCAAACTGAGGGCTGATATGCAGCCCAGTTGACAAAATATGTTCAATATAGTTTGCATTAAAGGGACTCACAGTTCACAGTTTGGCAAAACGAGAATTAAAAACAATATATCATAGATTAAATAAAGAATTTATTCATTATATTTAGACAATTAAAATAACACTATTCTTAAGTGCTAAAAACTAACATATTTGTCCTGGGCTGTATTATGCAATGTCCTTAAATTAATGTTGTCATTATGTTAGTGCAGACTGCACAGGCTAATCTGGCAGATACTTAACGCACATGCATTTAGCCCAGATTTCCCAGAACGAGGCTGAATTCATTGCTGGGGACCAGAACGTCAGAGCTCCACCTCAGCAATCTAGAGGTGGGTGACTACATGTTCAGTCTCAAGGCTAAATTCATTGCAGGGGACCAGAACGTCAGAGCTCCACCTCAGCAACCTAGAGGTGGGAGACTTCATGTTCAGTCTCAAGGCTAAATTCATTGCAGGGGACCAGAACGTCAGAGCTCCACCTCAGCAATCTAGAGGTGGGAGACTACATGTTCAGTCTCAAGGCTAAATTCATTGCAGGGGACCAGAACGTCAGAGCTCCACCTCAGCAATCTAGAGGTGGGAGACTACATGTTCAGTCTCAAGGTTAAATTCATTGCAGGGGACCAGAACGTCAGAGCTCCACCTCAGCAATCTAGAGGTGGGAGACTACATGTTCAGTCTCAAGGCTAAACTCATTGCAGGGGACCAGAACCTGAGAGCTCCACCTCAGCAATCTAGAGGTGGGAGACTACATGTTCAGTCTCAAGGCTAAATTCATTGCAGGGGACCAGAACGTCAGAGCTCCACCTTAACAATTTAGAGGTGGGAGACTACATGTTCTGTCTCAAGGCTAAATTCATTGCAGGGAACCAGAATGACAGAGCTCCACCTCAGCAATCTACAGGTGGGAGACTACATGTTCAGTTTCAAGGTTAAATTCATTGCAGGGGACCAGAACGTCAGAGCTCCACCTCAGCAATCTAGAGGTGGGAGACTACATGTTCAGTCTCAAGGCTAAATTCATTGCAGGGGACCAGAACATCAGAGCTCCACCTCAGCAATCTAGAGGTGGGAGACTACATGTTCAGTCTCAAGGTTAAATTCATTGCAGGGGACCAGAACGTCAGAGCTACACCTCAGCAATCTAGAGGTGGGAGACTACATGTTCAGTCTCAAGGTCACGGACAGTGCTGGCCAGGTGTCTACTGCAGATGTGCATGTATACGTGAAACCTGGTAAGTGACTGATGATACTCAAAAACAAATAAGCCTTTCATTATTAAAAAAGTTTCTTCTTCTGAACGAAACAGCCTCCCTTATGTTTAAGCAATCGAAATAAGCCTTCAATAATTTCTCCTTTTTAGAACAAAAAAAGCCTCTTTAAGTTTGTTTTTTTTCTTTCATAGAACAAAATAAGCCTCCAATATATTTAACTTCCTGTTCGTCAATATTAGCTTTCACTTTTTCAAAACAAACTATGCTTTCCTTAATGTTTGAACTTACTTTCTTAGATAAAAGAAGAGTAATTTTCCTTTTTCTCCAATCAAGCTTTCTAAAAGTCTCTGATTCTTGTAATGAAACAAGCACCCCCATGAGTTTCATGTTTCTCGGAACAAAACAAGCCTCCAGTTGCCATGATTATGGGTACCATGGAGACCTCACTTCCCCAGGAAGCATCCTGCTAGATGCTTGAAAACTGGGCTTAATGCATGCTCATAAAATGTCATCCCAGATTAGCCTTTGCATTCTGCACAGGCTAATCAGGATCAACACTTTCGGTCTAGACCGGATTCTCTTTCAGGAAATACTTCTTGTACATGGAAAAAGTCCTTTAGAGCGCAGTGTCGTCCCTGATTAGCCTGTGCATACTGCACAGTCTTATCTGGGAGGACACTTTAGGCACATGCATTATGCCCAGCTTTCTTAAAATGAGGCTCAATTAATTTTAATGTTTCTCAGAACAAAACAAGCCTCCCGTTGCCATGACGATGGGTACCATGGAGACTTCACTTCCCCTTGACAGCATCTTATTGGACGGCAGCAACAGTACAGACGATCAGAAGATAGTGTCCTATGCTTGGCAACAGACTGCGTACGTGTTGTAACTATTACTCGCTAGCACATAAAATATTGAGCTCTGCTTTATAATATACAAAACATGACAAAAAGATGCATGACAAAAAGATATGTGTGGATTTTTAATCCCCCCCCCCCCCCCCCGATTGAATGATCAGGGGTATATTGTTTTTGGCCTGTCTGTCATTCATTCATTCATTCATTCATTGTTTGTCCCAAAACTTTAACCTTGGTCATAACTTTTGCAATATTGACGATATCAGTTTGATATTAGGCATGCATGTGTATCTCATGGAGCTGCACATTTTGAGTGGTGAAAGGTCAAGGTCACCCTTCAAGGTCAAAGGTCAAATATATGACTTCAAAGCGGCGCAAAAGGGTGCATTGTGTTTCTGACAAACACATCTCTTGTTCTTTGGTGTGATAATGCTAACTTGTAACATCATACACTTTGTAGTGATGGTTTAGAACAGTATAAGTTTGAAGAGAAGCACATGATTTTTTGGGGTTTTATTAGCTCACCTGAGCACAACGTGCTCATGGTGAGCTTTTGTGATCGCTTTTTGTCCGTTGTGCGTCGTCCATCGTCAACATTTGCCTTGTTAACTCTCTAGCTGCCACATTTATTGTCCAATCTTCATGAAATTTGGTCAGTACATTGGTCTCAATGATATCTTGGACGAGTTTGAAAATGATGCCGGTTGGTTGATCTTCATGAAACTAAGTCAGAAGATTTGTCTCAATGATATCTTGGATGAGTATGAAAATGGTGACCTTTGCTTGAAAAACATGGCTGCCAAGGGGCTTGGCATTTTCCTTATATGGCTATATATGGCAATAGTAAAATCTTGTTAACACTCTAGAGGCCACATTTATTTCCAATCTTCATGAAACTTGGTCAGAAGATTCATCCCAATAATATCTTGGACGAGTTTAGAAATGATGCCCTTTGGTTGAAAAACATGGCCGCCTGGGGGCGTGGCATTTTTCCTTATATGGCTATAGTAAAACCTTGTTAACAATCTAGAGGCCACATTTATTGTCCAATCTTCATGAAATATGGTCAGAAGATCTGTCTAATTGATATCATGGATGAGTTTGAAAATGGTTACGTTTGCTTGAAAAACATGGCCGCCAAGGGGCGGGGCATTTTCATGCCCTGGATCGAATGATCGGGGGCATATTGTTTTTGGCCTGTCTGTCTGTCATTCTGGGTCCGAAGTTTGGCCCCATTCCCAATGCAAATCTGGTTGTTTTTTTCCCAATTGATTTTTTTTTTAACCTTTAAATATATTAGTTAACCTGGTCCAGTGTATAAAATAGAAAAATATTGCATAATCAAATCATCTGTTGCCTTGAATTTGTTTTAAAAACAGTAAAATATGTTAAATTGATTATTTAAGACTTTCCTTATTTTCCCCAAAATCTGGCGTTTCGCACGATTTTTTTCCCCTCAAAAAAGGCCAGGCACTTTCCCCAAAACCAGATAAAAAAAACCTGCACTTATCACACATGTTCTTCATATTTTGTAAAATTTTAATAATATGTTATCAAAAAAGTCTTTATTTACCAGTTAATGGCTTCTTTGAAATTAAAGACACACTATTAACATGCGATTATTTTTCCGAATTGAGCCAGTTTTGCGATTATTTTTTTTCCCTATATGAGTTTTTTCAAGACACGAAGTTCCCAAAATTCCACTGTGGCGTTTTCCCAAAACGGAGCGGAAAAGGCCTGTATGGCCATAGTAAAACTTTGTTAACACTCTAGAGGTCACATTTATTTTCTGATCATCATGAAACTTGGTCAGAAGATTTGTCCCAATAATATCTTGGATGAGTTCGAAAATGGTTTTGGTTGCTTTAAAAACATGGCCACCAGGGGCGGGCATTTTTCCTTATATGGCTATATATGGCTTTAGTAAAACCTTGTTAACACTCTAGAGGCCACTTTTATTTTCCAATCTTCATGAAATTTGGTCAGAAGATTGGTCTCAATCATATCTTGGATAAGTTCTAAAATAATTATGTTTGCTGGAAAAACATAGCTTCCAAGGGGCGGGGCATTTTTCCTTATATGGCTATAGTAAAATCTTGTTAACACTCTTGAGGCCACATTTACTGTCCGATCTTCATGAAATTTGGTCAGAAGATTCTTCCCGATAATACCTTGGAAAAGTTTAAAAAATGATGCCGGTTGGTTGAAAAACATGGCTGCCAGGGGGCTGGGCATTTTTCCTTATATGGCTATAGTAAAACCTTGTTTACACTCTAGAGGCCACATTTATTTTCCGATCTTCATGAAACTTGGTCAGAAGATCTGTCCCAATAATATATTGTTATCTCAGGGTGATAAGCTATATAAGAATGTGCTTATCCTGCAGATAGAACATGCCCAATAAGAACTAGTCCACTGTTATGAAGTGCTATTCAAATGACCATTCAGCAATGATGCCATTTATTGGACATAAAGGGTTTAAACAATTAGTTGTGATCCTTTTAGTAGTCTACCTAAATAAAATATTGATACAGCTTTACTGCATTAGTGTTTTACAGGAAATGTCAAGTGTCAGTTTAGCTCACAGAACACTGTGTCTACTAGGTATTCTAAATAAAATAGTATATGGTCCTCTAAATGAATATGTTGATTACTTTTGACATTTATAAATTTCTTGCTAACAGTAATTCTGTATTTAAAAAAGTTAATATTTGTTGGGATCTTGATTTCTTTGATTGGTCTACCCATTAAATCACAAAAAATAATGTCACTCAATTATTAATTGTTTTGCAGAAATATTTTTGTCACCACAGTTGATTGACCATGTTGTTCATCATAATATCCTCCCTTTCCCGAGATGATGTCACACATGAAATCATGCCAAAAATCAAAGAATATTTCTCTATTCCAACCTGATTCTCTGATGCATGTGTGTAAAGTGTAGTGTAAAGTGTAGTGTAAAGTGTTGTCCCAGATAAGCTTGTGCAGTACGTGCAGGCTAAACAGGGACAACACATTCAGCCTAAAATGGCTTTTAAATGGCATTTAAGAGACTTTCTTAAATACGAAAAATTCCTTAATAACAGAAAGTGTCATCCCTGATTAGCCTGCATTTTGACCAGTTTTCCCTGCACAAGACTCCTGTATAACAGTGCAATACTGAAGAAAAGAGGTATAATTGTATAACTAGGCAAACTCTTCCAAGATGATCAGGCTTATCAAGGTGTTGTCTTTCGACTTGTATTGAATTTTTGTTTGAAGGAGGTCTCTTATAAGAAGATCCAGTGTAGGTGAAAGTGCCTGCTCAGGCTAATCTGGGACTACTTTTTACGCAAATGCATTAAACCCCATTTTGTCAGAGCAAGGCTTAATTAACACTTTCCCCCATAAGAAGCTAAGTGAAAATGTCTATGTGCAAACAGCATAAAACCAGAACAGCCTGCGAGTAACTCGCAGTCTGTTCAGGTTTTATGCTGTTTGCTGCTCATCAGTAACTAAGGGTTGGAAATTAAGCCTTTAAAACTTGAATCTAGTGAGAAAGGTCTTTTATTAAATGTAACTTTCTAAGTGTTTAAAAATACACACTTAAGTGGTAATAGGTTAAAACAAACTGTTCCAGACGAGTGAGGTATATAAGGATTAAGTTATCTCACAGATTTTTTTTATTTATTATTAATTTAACTTCTAGCATTAAAAATTGAGTACGGCAAAACCAGGTACTTTTTGTTGACATTAAAATTTTTGGTTTTTCTTCAGTGGACCTACCACGCTGATTATCCGTGCCCCAGACCAGGTGACCACGGAGGCCATGGGTGAGATCAAGGTTGGGAAATACGAGTTCAAGGTCACCGTGAAAGATGGGGAGCAACTCTCGTCTTCCAATGTGCTTACCGTGGTAGTGAAACAAGGTGGGTGTGCCGAGCTGAGCCCATAGCAAGTTGATTAAGGTTTTACCTGTGTCAGGTTCATTGCATGTTTATTTCGTATTATATTGGGTTGTCTGGTGTGTGTGCATGTGTAGAATAATCATAGAGTCGGGCCCATACATTGAAGTAAATGATAGTTAAACCTCTGGCTAGTTCTTTGCATATTTATTATCCCCACCAAAGGTGGAGGGATAAAGAATTGGCCTTGTCTGTCCATCAGTCTATCCATTCGTCACTCTGTTTTTCGTCTGTTTCTCAGAAACAATATAAGATATTATGATGAAATTCAGGGGTGTATTGATACCTTCAGAAGAAGTGCAATACCCCAAAACCATAACCCTGCACTATATTATGCCCCCCTTTGAAGAAGAGGTGGTATATTGTTTTGCGCATGTCCGTCCGTCAGTCGGTCCGTCCACCAAATGGTTTCCGGATGATAACTCAAGAATGCTTAGGCCTGGGATCAGGTAAGTTAATAGGTACATTGATAATGACTGGCAGATGACCCCTACAGATTTTCAGTTCACTAGGTCAAAGGTCAAGGTCACAGTGACTCGAAGCAGTAAAATGGTTACCGGATGAAAACTCAAGAACGCTTAAGCCAGGGATCAGGAAAGTTTATAGTGACATTGGTCATGACTCATAGATGACCCCTATTTTGATTTTCAGTACTCTAGGTCAAAGGTCAAGGTCACAGTGAACTGAAACAGTCAAATGGTTTCCGGATGTTAACTTATGTATGCTTAGGGTTAGGATCAGGAATGTTCATGGGGGACATTGGTCATGACAGACAGATGACCCCTTTTGATTTTCAGGACTCTTAGAGGTCAAAGTTCAAGGTCACAGTGACCTGAAGCAGTAAAATGGTTTCCGGATGATAATTCAAGATCACTTAGGCCTAGGATCATGAAACTTCATAGGGGTATTGGTTCTATCTGTCAGACGATCCCTATTGATTTTTAGGTGACTTGGTCAAAGGGCTAGGTCACAGTGATCTGAAACAGTAAAATCGTTTACAGATGATAACTCAAGAATGCTAAAGGCCTAGTTACAACTTCTATTTGTACTAACTGCTTCCATTATACATTATTGATAAACATATGTACACTTTTGACTTGTCTTTATTTTATATCTCAAAAATATCTGGTTGAAGTGTATGACAAATAAACAACAGATTCTCATCAGCAACTCCATAAGTCACGCGAGCAATTCTTCTTTAAATTGCCAATAATACTCTTAACGTATTCACACAATGGCTCCCATTACAACTGACAAATCATTTGGGGGGCATGCCTGTTTTACAAACAGCCCTTGTTCAATAAGAGTTATTGCCCTTTACTTTTTTTTTAGCTCTGCTGTTTTCGGAGAAAACCCGAGGTATTGTCATAGCCAGCTCGTCTTGTCCGTCATAGTGTCGTCCGCGTCGTGCTAAAACCTTTACATTTTGTCAAGGTTATGAACATTGGCTCTAAAATCAAAGTGCTTCAACCTACAACTTTGAAACTTGGTATGTAGCTGCACCTTGATAAGTTCTACATGCAACACCCATTTTTGGGTCACTAGGTCAAAGGTCAAGGTCACTGTGATCTCTAAAAAAAAAAATCTGACAAGCTTTCATTTATTCACAACTGCACCCGCATCCGAGCGTGGCACCCGTTATGCAGTGCTCTTGTTTTTAGCTCGACTATTATATATGAAATATATATATAGTGGAGATTTCCTACTCACCCCGGCGTCAACTTTACGTGCCGCTTCCGTTAGCGTTAGCGTGCAAATGTTAAAGTCTTTGTACTACCCCAATTATTTTCACTGTCCCTTGACATATTGCTTTCATATTTTGCATACTTGTTTACCAACATGACCCCAACATATAAACAAGAGCAGACAACTCTATCAAGCATTTTATCATAATTATGGCCCCTTTTCCACTTAGAATATGCAGCAAATGATAAAGTTTGTGTACTACCCCAAATATTTTCAATGTCCCTTGACCTATTGCTTTCATATTTTGCATACTTGTTTACCATCAAGACCCCAACCTATAAACAAGAGCATACAACTGTATCAAGCATTTTGACAGAATTATTGCCCCTTTTGTACTTAGAATATGCATATTATTGATAAATCTATGTTAAACTTTGCGTACTACCCCAAATATTTCCTATATCCTTTGACGTATTGCTTTTAAATTTTGCATACTTGTTAATCAACATGACCCCAACATATAAACAAAAGCTGACCACTGTATCAAGCATTTTGACATAATTATGGCCCCTTTTACACTTAGATAATTGAACATTTTGCTTAAATTGCCATAACTTCTTTATTTATTATCACATTTTATTATTACTTTGACAAAACAACACTTACCTGAATACCACAATGGATTCTTTTTTTTAAACATCATCTAATAAATTACCACACCCCACATTATACCCCCTCTCACCCCCCCCCCTACCCCCCAACCTCCCCCCCCCCCCATTTTTTTTTTTTTTTAACATCATCTAATAAATTACCTTACCCCACATTACCCTCCCCCCCAAAAAAAAATAAATATTTTTTAAACATCATGTAATGAATTACCCCAACCCCCCTCTCACCCCCCCCCCCCCTACTCCCCCCCTACCCGCCCCCCCCCCCCCCCCCCCCCCCTCAATTTTTTTTTTCCTTTTTTTATTTTTGAAAGATCGTCTAATAAATTATTGAATATGAACAATTGCCCCATGATGGCTTACGTTATACTGTCAAGCACTCGAATAGTCGAGCGCGCTGTCCTCTGACAGCTCTTGTGTTTGTATGATGTAACTTGTCAGGGCTACCGGTATATCTCAAAGCATACAAACAATTACCATATACTGATTTTTAGCTCATCTATTTTTTGAAAAAAAATTATGAGCTATTGTCATCACCTTGGCGTCGGCGTCCGGTTAAGTTTTGCGTTTAGGTCCACTTTTCTCATAAAGTATCAATGCTATTGCATTCAAACTTGGTACACTTACTTACTATCATAAGGGGACTGGGCAGGCAAAGTTAGATAACTCTGGCTTGCATTTTAACAGAATTATGTGCCCTTTTTATACTTAGAAAATTGAAAATTTTGGTTAAGTTTTGTGTTTAGGTCCATTTTATTCCTTAAGTATCAAAGCTATTGCTTTCATACTTGCAACACTTACTAACTATCGTAAGGGGACTGTGCAGGCAAAGTTATGCAACTCTGACTGGCATTTTGATGGAATTATGGGCCCTTTATACTTGAAAATTTGGTTAAGTTTTGTGTTTTGGTCCACTTTACCCCTAAAGTATCATAGATATTGCTTTCATAATTGGAACACTCGCAAACTATCATAAGGGGACAGTAAAGGACAAGTTGCATAACTCTGGTTGTCATTTTTACGAATTATGGCCCTTTTTTGACTTAGTAACTTTGAATATATGGTTACATTTTGTGTTTAGATCCACTTTACTTCTAAAGTATCAAGGCTATTGCTTTTAAACTTCAAATACTTTCATGCTTTCATGAGGGTACTGTACCTGGCAAGTTAAATTTTACCTTGACCTTTGAATGACCTTGACTCTCAAGGTCAAATTATTAAATTTTGCTAAAATTGCCATAACTTCTTTATTTATGATTATTAGATTCAAATGATTCTTTGACAAAACAACTCTTACCTGACATACCACAATAGACTCCACCCAAACCATCCCCCACGCCCCCCGAATCCCCCCCAAATCCCCCCCTCAATCCCCCCCATTATTTTTTTTCTTAATTAAAGATCATAAAATAAATGACCACCACACCCTCACACTATACCCCGCTCCCCACCCCCCACCCCAAATTTTTTTTTAAGCCCCCGGTAGGGTGGCATATAGCAGTTGAACTGTCCATCAGTATGTCAGTCAGTCTGTCCGTCCGTCCGAAAAAAACTTTAACATTGGCCATAACTTTTTCACTTTTGAAGATAGCAACTTGATATTTGGCAGGCATGTGTATCTCATGGAGCTGCACATTTTGAGTGGTGAAAGGTCAAGGTAATCCTTCAAGGTCAAATGTCAAATTTATGGTGTCTGTTCGTCCGAAAAAAACTTTAACATTGGCCACATTTTTTTCAAAATTGAAGATAGCAACTGGATATTTGGCATGCATGTGTATCTCATGGAGCTGAACATTTTGAGTGGTGAAAGGTCAAGGTCATCCTTCAAGGTCAAATGTCAAATATATGGCGTCTGTCCGTCAGAAAACTTTAACATTGGCAATAACTTTTTTAATATTGAAGATAGCAACTTGATATTTGGCATGCATGTGTATCTCATGAAGCTGCACATTTTGAGTGGTGGAAGTTCAAGGTCAAGGCCATCCTTCAAGGTCAAAAAAAAAATAAAAAAATTCAAAGTGGCATTCTCATGAAGCTGCACATTTTGAGTGGTGGAAGTTCAAGGTCAAGGTCATCCTTCAAGGTCAAGGTCATCCTTCAAGGTCAAAGGTCAAAAAAAATAAAATCAAAGCGGCGTTCTCATGAAGCTGCACATTTTGAGTGGTGAAAGTTCAAGATCAAGGTCATTCTTCAAGGTCAAGTTCATCCTTCAAGGTCAAAGGTAAAAAAATAATAATTTCAAAGCGGCGTTATCATGAAGCTGCACATTTTGAGTGGTGAAGTTCAAGGTCAAGGTCATCCTTCAAGGTCAAGGTCATCCTTCATGGTCAAAGGTCAAATTATTTTTTATATATTTAAAAGCGGCGTTCTCATGAAGCTGCACATTTTGAGTGGTGGAAGTAAAAGATCATTCTTCAAGGTCAAGGTCATCCTTCAAGGTCAAAGGTCCAAAAAAATTAATCAAAGCGGCGTTATCATGAAGCTGAATATTTTGAGTGGTGGAAGGTCAAGGTCAACCTTCAAGGTCAAGGTCATCCTTCAAGGTCAAAGTTCAAAACAAAAAAGTTCAAAGCGGCATTCTCATAAAGCTGCACATTTTGAAAAACCAAATATTCATTTTTATTATTTTATTTTTGAAATACTGTCCAACCATCCCACCCAAGAATCCCCCCCCCCCCCCAAAAAAAAATAAAAAAATTTGTTTTTGCATTTTTGGAAGATAATGTAATAAATGACCACACCCCCACACTATACACCCCTCTCCACTCCACCCAACCCTCCTTTGTGATTGAAATTGAGATAGGTCCCTACACCTTTAAAAAAGAAAAATAGATGAGCGTTCTGCACCCGCAAGGCGGTGCTCTTGTTTTATTATGCTATATATCAAAGGATTTCCACTCATCCATAAACATAATTTGTTTGGCGGGGGATACAAATTAGCTAGATTTTATTTTTTCTGATAAACACAAAAGAACCAGTTGCAGCAAAACCCTGTCAGGTTCATATGTAGAACAACAGCTCCCAAACGGGTCGGTTAAGTAAATTAGTTGATTTGAATATTTCAACGGTCTATGAATCCCCCATGAGGTGTGTGTGTGGGGGGGGGGGGGGGGGGAATACACTTTCCACACGGGTTGGTTTCTTTTTCTGAGTAGCTCATGTGATTATTTCAATTGCCAATTAACCACCCATAGCCTGTGAAGGTGGTTAGGTAGAAGTGCAGCTTCCACAGGTTGAATATATTACAAAGTATATACAGGGTAAATTACAGTTGCAAATGAGCCACATGTAGCTGGAATAGAGGGCAGTGTAAAATTACATGAACCACACAGGTAGGTGACATTTCTTAGTAGATAATTTTAACATTTCAGTGGCCAATGAACCACCCATAGCGCGGGCTGGTGGCAATGTAGAAGTGCAGCTTCCACAGGGTCTGGTGACATTGGATGGATCTAAGTCATCGGATGATCATAAGATAACCAGATATCACTGGGTCCGCGAAGCTGCCTCTCTCGCAGCAGGGGTAAGTTCTCTATGGACATATTAAATGCTAAGTTTAAAAGAATAAAAACAGTGCCTTAAGATTTGATAAAATATTTTGCTTTATTGTACCGTTGGGAGCAAAATTTGAGGAAGACTATATAAGATTCACTCTGTTAAGCAGTGGGTGGGTTAATCTGCTGTAAACTTTAAAGTTTGTTGAGCATGCATGTTTGCATTACTTAAGTGATTCAAATGAAACTTGAAATATGTCATCAACTAGAAATGTAGATGTGTTTGACACTTTTTTCTTCTGTAATTATCTATATATGCCTGAGTTTCTTGCCCTTGAACATAGCAGACAAATTGAGCCGTGTTCTGAGAAAACTTGGCTTAATGCATTCTGCGTAAAGTTTCGTCCCAGATTAGCCTGTGCAGTCCGTGCAGGCTAATCAGGGACGACACTTTCCTCTTTATAATAATATTGACGTAATATTGATTGGGTGTGGATGGTTTATCATTTGATATTTTTCCTATCAGTAAATCCATCAAAGGTTTAGTTTGGTACTGCTTTTTGATTAACAATTCTATACTAGGGTATTTTCTGGGATATACATCACACCGTAATACAAGACGCTTTCCCTAATTCGTAACATTTTTCATACTTTATTACTTCGATAATTGTATGCGGCTGTTTGTCCTACATTGCCACATATATGTGCAAGATGTCCTGAACAGCAGTGACTACCAGGCAGTTCTATAGCTGGTGAACCTTGTTGCGGGCACTATGTAGTCACCCTGACATTCTTCAAAAACTGGGCTAAATGCATGTGCTTAAAGTGTCGTCCCAGATTAAGCCTATGCAGTCTACCGTAACCTTGGACAACACTTTACACACATGCATTAAGAACAATTTTCTTGGCTCTTATGATTTCCTGCTTTATCCTAAATCCCCACATGTTTGTGCAGGATGTGCTGAACAGCAGTGACCACCAGGCGGTTCTGCAGCTGGTGAACCTTGTGGCTGGGCATTATGTGTTCAACCTTACAGTGGTGGATGAGGGGGGATTCAGTAGCAGTGATAGAGCCTCTCTGCTGGTCAAAGAAGGTAGGGTCACTCTGTTTACATTTTCCTGCTCAAGAGCAAAGTGAAAATAGCTATGTGCAAACAGCATAAAACCAGAACAGCCTGCAAGTACCTTGCTTATTTTTTTTTTATGCTGTTTGCTGCTAATTAGTATCCTTGGGTTGGTAATGAAGCCTATAAAATTGATTTAATCTAGTAAGAAAGGTTTTATTTGATATTATTTTCCAATGCGTCTTAGTGCGTTTTAAAGGGTTATCTACATGGTCTCTTGTCAGCTTTTGTGATCGCCATTTTTCTGTGGTGCGTTGTCAACATTTGCCTTGTTGACACTCAAAAGCCCACATTTATTGTCTGATCGTCATGAATCTTGGTCAAAAGCTTTGTCAATTCAGAGCCGGGGCACTGGAAATTTCAGAAATACTTCCAATTGTTTCCCACCCAACTAGAGATGTATTGGTATGAAACCCAGGTAATTCTCGTGTGTATCGGTTCTATACACTGCACATATAAAATAACCAAGAGATCTATTCGCAAAGAATTAGGGTATCGAACCTGGATTCCTTGTAACTCAATACTGTCTCTTTTTATGCTGTCTCTTCAGCAAAAACCAAAAGACCCCATTGGAAATAAGTGCTTGCACTTTCATAGGTTTTCCTTGACCGCAAGGTCAAAATAAAAATGTCCCAATGATATCTGAGCCGAGTTTTAAACTAAAAAACTACTGGGTCAAATTGAAGAAAAAAGCTTGTTACCACTATTGCTAATGAACAGGGCCCGCTAGCTCAGTTGGTAGAGTGCTGGCCTACAAACCCAGAATAACGGGTGCAATTCCTGGCCTGGTGATTGGTCATGCAATCATTTCTATGGCCATTTTGCCCCCTACATCTGACGCAATAAAGGCAGTTGTCAGTAACCTGCATATGTATGTGAACTAAGAACTGGTTACAGAAAAGTGTGAGTAAGTTAAATGATTCCAGTGGTGTGGCAGAAATACTGTTAAAAAACAGCAAACAATCAGAACAAGCGTATTGAATTAAATAACAATCTTAAAATACTTATCAAATAAATAAGGGTGAATATAGTTCTTGTATAAAGCTAATGTTTATATGATGGGTTGTTATCAAATCAAATTGGCAGGAATATAAAAATAAAACTCTTCATATGGGACCGTGGTGTAGTGGTAGGATGCTGGTCTAAGAATCGGAAGGTCCTGGTTGGAATCCCACTCAGACCACAGATATTTCCTGAGCAAAAAATTAATCCAACGATTGCTCCTCTCCACCCAGGAGTATGGGCACCTGTGAGGGAAATAAGACAATGTGCTGTGACTGCATAATGTGCCCAGTGTAAACGGACAACTTATATCCCAGTGATCGGGTGTAAAATGTCAAAAAGGATTGAAAAAAGTCCAATATTATAATCAGACTATTAACCCATGCATTTAACTTTTGCATTTGCATTCACATTGTACTGTCTTCAGATCCTCACAAGAAAGACCTGATGGAGTTGGAGCTAGAAGCTGATATCACAGAATTCACCCTAGAAAATGAGGTACAACCCATTGTAGTCATCTTTTGTAACTGTAGGATCTCACTCTGGAAAACTGGGCTTAATGCTAGTGGGGACTGGGCTTAATGCTAGTGAGGGCTGGGCTGAATGCTAGTGCGGACTGGGCTTAATGCTAGTGCGGACTGGGCTTAATGCTAGTGCGGACTGGGCTTAATGCTAGTGGGGACTGGGCTTAATGCTAGTGCGGACTGGGCTTAATGCTAGTGCGGACTGGGCTTAATGCTAGTGCGGACTGAGCTTAATGCTAGTGGGGACTGGGCTAAATGCTAGTGCAGACTGGGCTTAATGCTAGTGCAGACTGGGCTTAATGCTAGTGGGGACTGGGCTTAATGCTAGTGGGGACTGGGCTTAATGCTAGTGCGGACTGGGCTTAATGCTAGTGGGGACTGGGCTTAATGCTAGTGCGGACTGGGCTTAATGCTAGTGCGGACTGGGCTTAATGCTAGTGCGGACTGGGCTTAATGCTAGTGCGGACTGGGCTTAATGCTTGTGCGGACTGGGCTTAATGCTAGTGCGGACTGTGGGCTTAATGCTAGTGCGGACTGGGCTTAATGCTAGTGTGGACTGGGCTTAATGCTAGTGCGGACTGGGCTTAATGCTAATGTGGACTGCAACTGGGCTTAATGCTAGTGCGGACTGCAAAGGCTAATCAGGTTCCACCCTTTCAGCTTTATCTGTATTTTTGCTTAGAAAAAACTTTGTTTAAAGAAAAATTTAATAAAAGGTGAAAGTAACACTAAATTATATGCATTAAACCCTGTTTTCCCTAAGCAAGGCTCATGTGTACATGTTGAACCAGGTTCTATGTTGTTATAAACTGAAATAGAGACACATCGTATGTTATCATGATTATTGTGTGCAGTACCTCAGCACCGCAAGAACCTCAGATTGCATTTGAGTCTAAAATTGTAACTAGTTATCTTAAACACATAACCAATTAATAGCATGCAAGATAAAACTGTCTGCGGTCATCAAAGGTCTATAGCCTTGTTTTACATGTGTGCTCTTGAATTTTCTAACAACATTGAGTGACTGCAAGTTCAAAATTTCTCACAGTGGTTCATGACCTGATACTGGGGTAGTTCTTAAGATACACTGGAATGAATGAGCAAAATCATGACTCCATTTTTGCATATTTAAGAACTAGGAAATAAATAGTTCAACAGAGTTACACTGCTTTGTTTACAGAAAAATCTGGAGGGGCAGTTAGCGCTTCTGTTACCTAAGCAACCTGAACTTGGGGAGTTGCAGATCAGTATTCAGGGCATGAGTGTGAACCCACAGTCTGGGAAGTAAGTTGTTGTTTTTTAATGGAGGATTCAATTTTGTTCTGGACATGACAGCTTGAGTGCAACACTACTTTAGTAACTATGATGGAAGTTGCAATGATATCATGTAGGTGGTTGCTTCCTTGCAGATGGGCCCGTATTCACCAAACAAATTCTAAGACTTAAGTTTAAAGATGAAGAATATTCTTTAAACTGGAATATTCAAGAATTGCTTTAATTCTGAGAAAACCTGGTATTAACCACCTCCATCTACATCATTTTTCCCGAAAAAAAAATTGTTGATGACATAATCACCAGTGGTACCTTGTGCATATGCAAACACTAGAGGAATGTTTCTTTATTATACCCTCACACAAGAAGTTTAGGGGGGTATATAGGAGTGAACTTGTCGGTCGGTCTGTCTGTCGGTCCGTATTAAGTGTCCGCTCTCTAATTCAAGTAGTTTTCATCCGATCTTCACCAAACTTGGCCAGAAGTTGTATCTACATGATGTCCAGGCCAAGTTTGAACATGGGCCTTGCCGGGTCAAAAACTAGGTCACGGGGTCACTTAGTGCATTTTAAACATTCAGCATGTTGTCCGCTCTCTTATTCAAGTAGTTTTCATCCTATCTTCACCAAACTTGGTCAGAAGTTGCATCTAGATGATCTTAAGGCCAAGTTAGAACATGGGCCTTGTCGGGTCAAAAACTAGGTCACGGGGTCACTTAGTGCGTTTTTTAACATTCAGCATGGTGTCCGCTCTCTAATTCAAGTAGTTTTCATCCCATCTTCACCAAACTTGGTCAGAAGTTGTATCTACATGATGTCAAGGTCAAGTTTGAACATGGGCTTTGCCGGGTCAAAAACTAGGTCATGGGGTCACTTAGTGCGTTTTTTAACATTCAGCATGGTGTCCTCTCTCTTATTCAAGTAGTTTTCATCCGATCTTCACCAAACTTGGTCAGAAGTTTTATCTAGATGATTTGAAGGCCAAGTTCGAACATGGGCCATTCCAGATCAAAAACTAGGTCACAGGGTCACTTAGTACGTTTTACACATTGAGCATGGTGTCCGCTCTCTAATTCAAGTAGTTTAAATCCGATCTTCACCAAACATGGTCAGAAGTTGTAACTAAATTATGTGTAGGTCAAGTTCGAAGATGGGTCATGCCGGGTCAAAAACGAGGTCACGGGGTCACTTAGTGTGTTTTAAACTTCACCATGTTGTCCGCTCTCTAATTCAAGTAGTTTTTATCCAATCTTCACCAAAATTGGTCAGAAGTTGTATCTTGATAATGTCTAGGGCAAGTTTGAATATGGGTCATGCCGGGTCAAAAACAAGGTCACTGGGTCACTTAGTGCGTTTTTAACATCACAATGTTGACCGCTTTCTAATTCAAGTAGTTTTCATCCAATCTTCATCAAACTTGGTCAGAAGTTGTATCTAGATGATGTCTAGGTCAAGTTTGAATATGGGTCATGCTGGTTTAAAAACTAGGTCACGGGGTATCTTAGTGCGTTTTAAACCTCACCATGTTGTCCGCTCTCTAATTCAAGTAGTTTTCATCCAATCCTCACCAAACTTGGTCACAAGTTTTATCTAAATGATCTCTGGGACAAGTTTGAACATGGGCCATTCTGGGCCTAAAACTAGGTCACGGGGTCACTTTGTGCGTTTTTTAACATTCAGCATGGTATCTGCTCTCTAATTCATGTAGTTTACATCAGATCTTCACCAAACCTGGTCAGAACTGTAATGGAGATGATCTTAAGGCCAAGTTAGAACATGGGCCTTTCTGGGTCAAAAACTAGGTCAAGGGGTCACTAAGGGCGTTTTAAAAATTGAGCATCGTGTCCGCTGTTTTTTGTGACACGCAAAATAGTATGTGTCAATGCGGCATGGGGGGGTATTCGTCACATCGGTGACAAAGCTCTAGTTCTAATTCTAATCTTTATTATGCTCCCCAAAAAATTTGGGGGGGAGCATATAGTCGCCGCTTCGTCTGTCCGTCCGTCCATCCGTCCGTGTGTCCGTCTGTGCACAATTTTGTCCGGGCTATTCCTCAGCAACTAATGACCGGAATTCAATGAACCTTTATGGGAAGCTTCACTGCCAAGAGGAGATGTGCATATTATCAGCGGGATATTATCAGCGGGCTCTGGTCGGATGATTTTTCACAGAGTTATGGCCCTTTGAAATTTTCCATTAACTGTACATATAGTGCAATTCTTGTCCGGGCTATTTCTCAGCAACTGTTGACCGTAATTCTATGAATCTTTATGGGAAGCTTCACTACCAACAGGAGATGTGAATATTATCAGCGGGTTCTGGTCGGATGATTTTTCACCGAGTTATGGCCCTTTGAAATTTTCCATTAACTGTACATATAGTGCAATTCTTGTCCGTGCTATTTCTCAGCAACTAATGACCGGAATTCAATGAAACTTTATGGGAAGCTTCACTACCAAAAGGAGATGTGCATATTATCAGCGGGTTCTGGTCGGATAATTTTTCACAGAGTTATGGCCCTTTGAAATTTAATATTAAAAAAAATCTTGTCCCCCCAACTACTGTGCCCTCAAGACGTTTCCTTTTATCTGGAAATATAGTGATTATTGTGACAAAAAAAAACTTTGGGGAGCATCACCCGTCTCCGACGGTTTCTTGTTATGACATCTAAGAATTGGTTGGTCAATATGGGCACTGGATTTGATCCCTACTTGAAAATCAAGGTCAAGGATCAAGGTCACCAGTTCAAGGTCAAACAAATCTTGGCAGGAGATATAGCTGTCTCTTGGAATGCCTTGTTACAAGTGATTGACATGGATATTATAAATTACAAATGCCATTATGGCATTACTGTTATAAGAAATACCAGTAGGACTCAGAAATTGCTAAATAATTTAGTACTTGTATGTGGGATCAAGGAATTGTTATCAGTTCAGGCATCATATTTTCGAGATAACATGCAGAACTTAAACATAAAGCAATAACTTGGTTGTTCAAATGATCTCGCCACCAAGCCAATAAAGTGATGATTAATGACTGCCTTTGGCCTTTCTTAGTTTGAACATCAAATTTCAATGATCTGTTTAATTAGTCTCAGAAAAAATATCACATTTTAATCAGGACTTGTTTGAAATGCAACCCATGAGAAAGACGTCTGACCTCGGACATTACCTATAACATTTGCTGAGGTCCAGTATTCTTCCCGAAACTGTCAGACCTTGTGTCTGACAAAAACAAAAGTAAAAATGTGTATTTTTGAAAATGAAAAAGAAACAAGGAATATGTTTTATGTCCCCTGATCGATAGATCGGGGGTATATTGTTTTTGTCCTGTCTGTCTGTCATTCTGTCCCAAAACTTTAACCTTGGTTAAAGTTTGATAACTTTTGCAATATTGAACATAGCAACTTGATATTTACCATGCATGTGTATCTCATGTAGCTGCTCATTTTGAGTGGTGAAAAGTCAAGGCCGAGGTCATCCTTCAAGGTCAAAGGTCAAATGTCATTGTATTTTTACTTTCCTAAAACTTTAACCTTCGTTAAAGTTTTATCATAACTTTTTAAATATTGAACACAGCAACTTCATATTTGGCCGCATGTGTATCTCGTGGAGCTGCACATTTTGAGTGGTGAAAGGTCAAGGTCATCCTGCAAAGTCAAAGGTAAAAATTACACACACAAAATTCATTTCTCCATTCAATATCTTACTGACTTCTCTACAGCTGCACATTTTTAGCGGTGAAAGGTCAAGGTCAACCTTCAAGGTCAAAGGTCGAATATCATTGTATTTTTCTTTCCTATAACTTTAACATTCCTTAAAGTTTTATCATAACTTTTTAGCTCACCTGATTGCTCACGTGAGCTTTTGTGACCGGTCTTTGTCCGTCGTCTGTCATTCCATCCACATTTGCTTGTAAACACTCTAGAAGCCACATATATTGTCCAATCGTTATGAAACTTGGTCAGAAGCTTTGTCCAAATGAAATCTCGGTCGAGTTTGAAACTGGGTCGTGCTGGGTCAAAAACTAGGTCACTAGGTCAAAAAAAGGAAAAAACTTGTAAACACTGTAGAAGTCACATTTCATGCCCATTCTTCATGTCACTTTGTCAAAATGTTTGTCTTAATGATGTGTTGGTTGAGTTCAAAAGTGGTTCCGGTTCGTTGAAAAACATGGCCGCCAGTGGGCGGGGCAGTTTTCCTTATTTGGCTATAGAGAAACCTTGTAAACACTCTAGAAGTCACAATTTTTGCCAATTGGCATTAAAGTTGGTCAAAACAATGGTTTTATTGATTTCTCGGACGAGTTTGAAAATGGTCCAGATCGGTGAAAAAACATGGCCGCCACTGGGCAGGGCATTTTTCTCTATATGTATATAGTGAAAACATGTGAACACTCTAGAAGTCACATTTTTGGCCCAATTTTCTTGAAATTTGGTCAGAACATTTGTTTTCTTGATATGAGAGTTGAGTTCGAAAATGGGTCCGGTCCGTTGAAAAACATGGTTGACAGGGGACGGGCAGTTTTCCTTATATTTATATAGTAAAAAGGCTTGTAAACATTCATGAATTAAGGTCATGTAACATGCGAGACAACTCTTCTAAATATTGTATAAGTTTACAGTAGTTACTCCCCTTTGACTATTAATGTTTTTATAATAATACAGTGTATTTTCTAGAGGGCACACTTCTTTTCCAATCGTCATGCAACTTGTTCAGAAGCTTTGTCCCAATGATATCACGATTGAGTTCGAAACTGGGTCATGCCGGGTCAAAAACTAGGTCACTAGGTCAAAAAAAAGAATAAACCTTGTAAACACTGTAGAAGTCACATTTTATGCCCAATCTTCATGAAACTTTGTCAAAATGTTTGTCTTAATGATATATTGGTTGAGTTCAAAAGTGGTTCTGGTCTGTTGAAAAACATGGCCGCCAGTGATCGGGGCAGTTTTCCTTATTTGGCTATAGAGATACCTTGTAAACACTCTAGAGGACACATTTTTTGTCCGATCTTCATGAAACTTGGTCAGAAGATTTGTCCCAATGATATCTCGATGGAGTTGGAAACTGGGTCATGCTGGGTCAAAAACTAGGTCACTAGGTCAAAAAAAAGAAAACCTTGTAAACACTGTAGAAGTCACATTCCATGCCCAATCTTCATGTAACTTTGTCAAAATGTTTGTCTTATTGATATGTTAGTTGAGTTCAAAAGTGGTTCTGGTCCGTTGAAAAATATGGCCGCCAGTGGGCGGGGCAGTTTTCCTTATTTGGCTATAGAGAATCCTTGTAAACACACTAGAAGTCACAATTTTTGCCCAATCATCATGAAAGTTGGACAAAACATTGGTTTTATTGTTATCTCGGACGAGTTTGAAAATGGTCCAGATGGGTGAAAAACATGGCCGCCAGTGGGCGGGGCATTTTTCTCTATATGTATATAGTGAAAACATGTGAACACTCTAGAAGTCACATTTTTGGCCCAATTTTCATGAAATTTGGTCAGAACATTTGTTACCTTGATACGAGAGTTGAGTTAAAAAATGGTTTAGGTCAGTTGAATAACATGGCTGCCGGAGGGGGGGGGCAGTTTTCTTATATTTATATAGTAAAAAAAGCTTGTGAACACTCTAGAAGTCACATATTTTCCCAAATCATCATGAAACTTGGTGAAATAATTGGTTTTATATATATCTCAGATGAGGTCGCAAATGGTCCCAATCAGTAAAAAAACATGGCCACCAGGAGGGGGGGCAGTTTTCCTTATGTGACTAGAGAGAAACCTTGTGATCAAACACTAAAGCAGTCTCATTTTTTGCCTAATCATCGTGAAACTTAGTCAATACACTGGTTTTATTGATTTCTCTGACAAGTTGGAAAATGGCTCAGATCGGTGAAACACACTTTTTAGGTGAGGTTTTAGAATTGGTCTTTGTCCGCCGTCCATTCATCCACATTCGGTTTGTAAACACTCTAGCATTCACACTTCTCGAGCATTCTTTATGAAAGTTGCTGAAAGATCTCAGTCAAGTTTGATAATGAGCAAAATCACATAATTAATGCCATAATTATTGCCTTTAGATTGTCCAAATTTTCCTTATATTATACAAAATCCTTGTAAACACTCTAGAGGTCACAATTTTGTTTCAGATTTTATGAATCTTGGTAAATATATTTATTTTTGTAAGCAAAGTTTGATGTTTGGTAAGGGGGGTCAACTCAAAATATAGGTCACCAGGTAAAATTTTACAAAAACAAAAACACTCCATACGCCAGAGTTTTGGTTCAATAATAATGAAACTTGACCAGGATGTTTGTCTGGACAATATCTAGGTCAAGTTTGACGTTTGGTATAGATTAAATGAACCGTCTCCTCTCAGGTGAGCGAACTAGGGCCATCTTGGCCCTCGTGTTTAATATTGAACAAAGCAACTTGATATTTGGCATGCATGTGTATCTCATTGAGCTACACATTTTGAGTGGTGAAAGGTCAAGGTCATCCTTCAAGGTCAACGGTCAAATATATGGCTTCAAAGCGGCGCAATAGGGGGCATTGTGTTTCTGACAAACACATCTCTTGTTAAAAAGTACAGACTGGTTTATCTTTATTACAATTCAATAGATTATTGAACTTAAAAATAAAACAGATTTTCACGACCAGTCAAACTTGCTATATTTGCTGGTGACATAACAAACTTTAAGCGTGATTCTTAGAACCAGTCAAACAGTGCACCTTGTTTGTATTGATTAAGGAGCTCTCTTCACTTTTAATTGAATGTTTTACCATGAGTTTTCATAGAAGGGGTTACAATTTAGTTGCTATGTTATTGTATTTAGAATTGTCATATTAATTTTTTTTTAAACTCCATGAAACTCTATAAAAGGTATTTCCTACTGTTTTGTTAAAGAAGGACAAGGGATGGTAAAATCGGGTAAGGTCTTATCAATTTTTTTTAGTCTTTCGCATGGGTGTGAAATGTAAGGGATTCGTGCTTGACACTTTCAGACATTCAGAAATAGATTCAAGGTTACAATTTTTTTTTTTTAACTAAATTTGCATTTTAGCTCATAATGATGTGGAACTTTCACATTGGTTTTTCTGTTTAGTCTCAGGGTGCTATTTTATGCAATCAATGTGCTGCGTGATGTGAGGACATACAGAGATGGTGTGGCCACATTGACAGAGCTCAAGAAGAAGCTCATGTCCTCTCCCTATGTGCTGGAGTACAAGGTTGCCAGTGTGGATACACTAGGTATGCCAAGATGATTGGGGGTCTGAAACTAGAATTTTGTGAACATATTAATTGTCTCCCTTATTTTTTTTTAAACATAATTATTGGCTCCCGTGATTTTTAGCTCGACTATTATATATGAAATATATATAGTGGAGCTATGCTACTCACCCCGGCGTCGGCGTTCCGTGTCCGTTTGCGTGCAAATGTTAAAGTTTGCGTACTACCCCAAGAATTTTCAATGTCCCTTGACATATTGCTTTTATATTTTGCATACTGGTTTGCCATCATGACCCCAACCTATAAACAAGAGCAGACAACTGTATCAAGCATTTTGACAGAATTATGGCCCTTTTTATACTAAGAATATGCATATTATTGATAAATCTATGTAAAAGTTTGCGTACTACCCCAAATATTTCCTGTGTCCCTTGACATATTGCTTTCATATTTTGCATACTTGTTAACAATCATGACCCCAACCTATAAACAAGAGCAGACAACTGTATCAAACATTTTGACAGAATTATTGCCCCTTTTATACTTAGAATATGCACATTATTGATAAATCTATGTCAAAGTTTGCGTACTTCCCCAAATATTTCCTGTGTCCCTTGACATATTGCTTTCATATTTTGCATACTTGTTTACCAACATGACCCCAACCTATAAACAAGAGCAGACAACTGTATCAAGCATTTTGACAGAATTATGGCCCCTTTTATACTTAGAATATGCATATTATTGATGAATCGATATTGATGTTAAAAATTGACAAAACAACACTTACCTTACATACCACAATGCACTCCACCCAAACCATCCCCCACGCCCCCCCCTCCCCCCCTCCCTCAAATTTTTTTTTTTTCTTAGTTTTGAAAGATCATCTATTAAATGATCACACACCCACATTATACCCCCCCCCCCCCCCCCCCCCCCCCTCTCCATGATGGCTTACGTTTTACTGTCAAGCACTCGAATAGTCGAGCGCGCTGTCCTCTGACAGCTCTTGTTTTAAACATATTTATTGTCTTTCTTGAATTTTGTTAATATATTAATTGTTTCCTTGAATTTTCTAAACATATTAATATATCCCTTGAAATTTTTGAAATATTAATTGTCTTGATTAAATATTGTGAACATTGTCTCCTTTTGATTTGTGAATATATTATTTGTCTCCCTTGAATTTTTTTAACATATTTATTCTCTCCTTTGTACTTTTTGCCCAACATTTATGGAATAAAATATATACCTTTGAATTTCAGGAAGAGATCAACTTAAGATTGAAATAAAAAATTTCTTAATTTACTATCATTAAACAAAAAACTGCATAAAAAGCACAGGTTGGTAACTAACCCATGTATAACTGTAAATTACTGGGGGAAAACACATTCGTGGCAAAAATTGGGAAAATTTACATGGATGATCAAGATACTTACCCTTTCATTGTAGTATGCCAAAAGAACTGCTCTGGGCACGGTCATTGTGACATGAAGACCAAGCGGTGTATCTGTGAGGCCTTCTGGACCTCCAATCTCTTCCTGTACTGGATCTACGGGGAGACTAACTGTGGTGGGGCTCCTTACTTCCCCTTTCACGCTCAGATGCAATTACAAAATTCTATAGGATGTACACTTAAAAGTCTGACAATTCTATGAGAACTCCAAATGTCAAGACATTGCAGCTAGCTCTGCTGTAAAGTCCTATGCAATGATGATTTAACTGGGACGAGACCAGGGAATCCCAGATTCCACGGATGTTGTCATTGATTTCATATTGCTAATTTAAATATTACATGTGCGTAACAGGGGAGGCTATGGAAAATAAATAAGGTCGGACAGTGTAAAGAGACTTCGGACAGTACGGAGTTTTGAGATTAATATCAAAATTCAAACTTCGGACACATTTCCTTGTGAAAATTGATAATCACTCATACAGTATTGATAGTATGTTCCCATGCTGAATGATTTCAAACGGCAATACATTGCTCAACACTCTTATTTTTATATACATATTTTACCTAACCAATACTCTTCTAAAAGAAAGAACAGTAAGTACAAGAAACTTGAAGAGATAATAGAGAAAATAATAGAATTTTCCAATGTTCGGTTTTTCATGCATATAGTTTCTGTAATGTTAAATTGTGTACTATATTATAATAGTTTAATCCATAAACATATATTGCATTGAGTATTCTGAAAGTAATACATACTTTTGTTATTGTGCAGTTATTATTACTGTATTTTCTATGTTTCAGATTGGAGTATTTTGTACGTTGTGATAGTGTGCTTTTTCATTGTGATATTCTGTACTGGTGCAATATGGGGCTGCATTTTCTGCTGGCAAAGAAAAAGGTAACTTAGAGAGAAAAACATTAACAGTGTAATTTGTGTGTTTTTATGTAAGTTTGTTTTATACTGTTCTTCCTGAGTTGTCATATACTGCTTGAAAACATGCCAATTTGATTGCTCCTAATAAAATAAACGACAAATGTTCTCTGCAGTCCCAGATTGAGGTTGATTTACTATTTCTCTCCATAGGTGCAGGTGCCGGTGCAGTGGCTGTCGTCGAACTACAAAGAAGAGACATCGCTACTCTCTGCTGCAAGACGCAGACAAAGATGAAGAGACGCTGGAACTCAAATCAGGTTGGGGTTTTCAGGAGTTTTTACTGTTGCTAAAAATAGATTATTGTTGATTGGTGGAACTAGGTCAAGGGCAGCATTTGCTAAAAATGTATAGAAATGAGGAAATGCTGGAATTCATATATGTTATGAATTGTTCAGATAAATATTTACAGTTTGATGTTGTGTTGAACTTAATAAATATATGTCAACAAGGCCACACAAGGTCAGTGTTACGCTTGCTAAATATATATAAATATTTGCTAAAAAAAAAAAAGATAACTTTCTCATGTAAGCCAGTTGTCAAATACTAGAATAAGCATGTGCATGTAGTAGTGGGCAGTGGGACAGGCCCAGTAAATGTGAGAATAGGTTGACTGAAAGCCTTAAACTGACTGAAATAGTGAACAACATGCAAGTAAACTGTCTCTAAATGAGATGTCGGGTAAAAATGATCTGCATCTTATTGGCCAGTTAAAAACTCTGACATTCAGATATTTTATATGTGTTTCTATTTTAGATGAGTGATTTGTCAAAGCTATGCAATGTAGGTTAAAAAGTTGATTTGGTCATTCTTGTTTTTTTTTGCTATTAATCGCTTTGTTTTGTCTGTTCTTTTTGATTACTGATTTTCAAGTTATTATTTAAAGAAACTGTTTTATTTTAGCATTTTCTTTACAATAAAGAATGTTTTTAGCCTGTGTTTTACATTAAAAATAAAATCTTTCTAAAAATTTCTCTATTACTGACCTTAAATTTACAATATCTAGCCTTTTCTACACCATATTTTTGCATTACAAATATGAATCTTTTGAGGCTAACTTGTTCAGAAAATGAAAGTCTACTTTAAGTTACATAAATTATACTAAGTTAAGACCTGCTCTTATTTGTAATTGATATGTTCGTCCTGTGATTTACAACTTTGGCCATGTTTAAATTGACAATATGGGTTTTTGTAAGAAAAGTTTAAAATCTTTACTTTTTTTAGCTCACCTGAGCATAAAGTGATCATGGTGAGCTATTGTGGTCAGTCTTTAACCAGAGTCCAGTAGTGCAGTGTCAACTTTTAGCTCTTTGCCACTCTTGAAGCCCCATTATTTATCCAATCTTGATGAAATCGGTCTTGGAAATATCTAGGCCCAGTTCAAATATGGGTCATGCATGTTCTAAAACCTAATGATCAGGTAAAATCTTAGAGATCTTGTTACTACTCTAGAAGACACATTATGAGTCAATCTTGAACATTAGACAGGTCAATTTTAAATCTGGGTCACAAGTGTCAAAACTAGGTCACAATTTCTAAGCTTAGAAAAACAAACCTTCACAATGGTTTATGTTTGGGCGAACAACTGGAAATCAAGCCTTTACTTAACTTTTTATTTATCAGTGTGTCTGTATTAACCCTTTCCACTTAGGTATCTATTTTGACACATTTGTAGTGCCTTACAAAGTTATGTTTAAATAAAGACCTTTTATACTAAATTCAAGTTTTAAAGGCTTCATATCCCACCCTTAGATACTGGTGAGCAACAAACAGCATAAAACATGAACAGACTGCGAGTTACTCGCAGGCTGTTCTGGTTTTATGCTGTTTGCATATAGCCATTTTCACTTTGTTTCTGAGTGGGAAAGGGTCAACAAAGGAGTATTTATAATTTCAGGTAAAATGCAGAACAGCAGTTTGATGCTGTCGGACTCGGAGTTCTCAAGTGAAGAAGAAACTATATTCTTGAACAATAAAAAGACTAATGGACATATTGGAAAATTGAACGGAGTGAATAAACATTTGAAGAACTCGCTGAAGACGTGAAATCTTAACTGCTGTTGTATAAAGGTTGTGGTGATGTTTGATTTCTGACTTGTTTTTACAAATAACTGATGTAAAATGTGAATATCCTGGAACAATCCATGTTTTTGTTGTTTCGTTGGTCATTTAATACGCACACAATTTTGTTAAAAAAACACAATAATGTTGTGTGGTTGATGCATGGAGTGTTGGTGTATAAGGCTAAATAAAAAGCATTTTGTAAGAAGAATAAGAAACAAAGAGTTATTTGTTAAATCAAAATTATATTTATTGCTAAACAGTAAGGTATTTTGAAGATTGTATGGTAGATATGATTGTAAATATAATTTATGTAAACAAAGTGCCTCAAATCAGGGGTGGCAAATTTATATGTAAGATTATTTGTTCATATTTAGCTCTATGGTCAGACAGATATGCAAAGGCTCTTTCAGTGTTAAAACTTTTAACTTTTAATTTAACAGTTGTAATAACTTTGTAACTATATTATTCATTTCGACTTTGCCTATGGTATCATTTTAGCGAATGATGCAATACTCCTTGTTGAGTATTTTGATAAGATGTGTGCTCGATTTTAATTATGATAAATTAAGATTTGAACATAAATAGATATTCACCCTAAACAAGGACTATGCCTTTATCATAAACTCAAACATTAGGTTCCACGCAGTTATCATTTGTTATATTGACATAAGTTATTCCTCTGTTTTAAGAAGCATGAATGAGGCAAATCCAGTTGCCAACAGTCCAATTTTAGAACTCGTGCCAGTGCTGGTATATATTTCAGATTGGTGAGGCAAACAGAGGCAATTTGCAGCAACCTGCGTGATAATTTAACTTAAATTTGCCACCCCTGTTCATAAGTATCTTAACATATTATATAAATGTGCCAAAATTTCAGCAATTCTAGCTACCCCTGAACTGGTTATTTGTGAACAATTGTGGTGTTTCCATGCAGTTTTGTACAAATGTTGTTTTCACTGATGATATGAGCCTTCTGCTTTGGGAAAATGGTGCTTAATGCATATTTGTAAAGTGTTTTCCCAGATGAGCCTGTGCAGTCCGTACAGTCTAATCAGTGATGACACTTTCAGCTTAAATTGTTGTTATTTTTATATTAACCCTTTGCATGCTGGGAAATTTGTCGTCTGCTAAAATGTTGTCTGCTGAATTTCTAAAATTAGCATTTTCTTCGATTTTTTTCAAAGAATATTATCAGAATAGCAAACAGTTTGGATCCTCATGAGACGCCACGTTCTGTGGCGTCTCATCTGGATCCAAACTGTTTGCAAAGGCCTTCAAAATTCGGTTCCCGCACTGAAGGGGTTAAAGGAAGTCACTTCTGTGTGAAAATCCAGTTTAGACAAAAAGTGTCGTCGCTGGTTAGCATGTGCTGACTGCACAGGCTAAACTGGGACGGTAATTTAAGCACATGGATTAAACCTCATTTTTTCATATTGAGGCTGAGATGTTTTGTGCAAAGATGTTTTCAATGTTTTTACTTAGTTGTTTTAGTTGCCTTCTATTCATGAATGGGAGACAATCCCAATTTATTTTAATCATCAATTACAAAAGGTATTTCAAGGTAAATATATATGTGATGATTTGTTATTCTGAGAGGCTTAACAAAATCTTACAATTTACAAATGCAAACACAACCATGTCTGAACATGTTATGAAGCATCACTCTTATTATGTTACTTTTGTCATTTCATGCATATTCAACCTTTTGCCATATGTGGGGCAACATTGAAATCCATTATAAATAGGTTCACTAAACCATTTGTTTATATATTTTTTTGTTGTTTATTATTACATGCTTTATGTTTACTCATTCCATAACTTACACAACTTTGTCTGCTTTTATGTTATTTATTAAATTGAAATTATGGATTCATTAAGTATGTTTTATTTAAAATGTGTCTGTTTTGTCTTTAAAAAAGACAAATGTCTAACAGGATATTTGAAGAAAGCATTGTTTGTCTATTTATTGTTTACATTTATAAGTAATATACATGAACAGGCTAAAAAGCTTTTGCCAAAAGTCTTTACTAGATTATTGAAGGGTTATATATGTTGACTCATTGTAATATGTGTCTTGTTCTGTGAAAATTGGGCAAAATGCATGTGGGTAAAGTGTCATCCCAATTTAGCTTGTGCAGTCCACACAGACTAATCAGGGACGACACTTTCCGCTTTAATGGTACTTTTTGTTTACATGAAGTCCCTTTTTACAGAAAATCTAGTTTACGTGGAAAGTGTCGTCCCTGATCAGCCTGTGCGGACTACACAGGTTAATCTGGGACGACACTTTACGCACATGCATTATGCCCAGTTTTCTCAGAACAAGACACATATAATCCACAAACAAAGCATCTGACAAGTGAGTCTGTGATGTTAACAAGCGAGTTCGTGATGTCAAATAGATTTCCCTGTAAGATTAAATTGACGGTTTATTTGATGCAATTTTATTGATGCCTACATTAGATGCATATGCATTGGTGGATTGAAGTAACTGCATTTTTTATATTATCACTATAAAAGGGACCAATGATATGGTTAGCTGTCAGAAAACAGTCTTTGTTAGATGTTAGTTTCATGTCCTCAAATCCTGCGGTTTGAAATTCAGTTTGAAATTCAACTAAAGTGTCATTCAGTTATTTGTTTAAGCAGACACATACATGTTTATTTGAACATTTCAGTGTTGACATTATGTTGTTCATTGATATTGCACAATTATTTATTCAGAGATTCAGTTTTCTTTTATGGTGTATTATTATGCAACGTTTATGCACACATTCATATTGCATTAGGTGTGAGATTAATTTGGTTCTAAATCTTTTTGTTGTTATTATATTTTAAAGTCATTATTATTTTGTTTATTTTTCTATCTATATTTGTTTGTGAAAAAAGGCTGTATTAATTTAATTTATGGGAACACCTTTGCGGGCAGGATGGGGGCCATCAAGCAGGCAGTCAGTGGTAAATATTTGTCAGCAGCTAAACTTTGTCCAGCATAGCTGGATTTTCAAATAACCTTTATGGAAGTGATCAGCATGATAAGCCTGAGTGTGTGCACAAGAACCAGGTCCCTATGTGTACAAGGTCAGGGTCATAATTCAAAGGTCAAATTATGTATATTAATTGATAAAAAAAGAAATTATTTGCAAGGTTAGATGCAATGTCTCAAAGTAAAAACTGGTGCAAGGTCAAGCTCACATCTCAAGGTCAAAGGTCAATTTCAGGAAATTTGTACAGAACACATAGTCTGGTGCAGACATTTGTCAGGCATGGATGGATTTTCAATAAACATGGCAAAAGTGATCAGCATTATGAGACAAAGTGTCATGTGCAAGGTCAAGGTCACTTAGTCTAATGTCAAGGTCACAAATTTAAGTCTAATGTCAAGGTCACAAATTTAGGTCAAAGGTCAAAACAGAGTTTTGAGCAAATAGATTATTTTGAAATAACTTTGCGGTAGTTACAAGAATACTCAGTGCTGACTTTATAACCAATAAGTCCCTACGTTGTTGGTCAAGAATATACAGTGAAGGGTAAAATCTGAGAAATCAATAGAGAATTTGTCCAATCTTTACCCCCCAAAAAAAGTGCAAAGGGGTGTATCTTTGTGACAATGTCACTATTGTATAAAATAATTTTTCTCTGCAATAAATCTAGCCCAATCAGCTTTAATTTTACATGGCTATTTTCTGCCATTTCAACAAAAAATTTGAAATGTCCACATTTAATATTGTAGTCTCAATTTAGTGTTTAAATGGCATTTAAATTGCAAAATAAAGTCCTCTTGATATGCATCAGTTTATGTATAAAGTTGGCATCAAAAATAATAAAGTTGTATTTATAAAATTGTTGTTAAATATTTGCTGAATGCTTACTATCATGTTCTTATGTTGTTTTTTTCTCATGATTTTCTGTGTTAGAGCATCGTAGCTGCTCATCAATGTTTTATTTGCCATGTATTCATGTTTTTATTGTTTTTTACTTGCAATACAGTTGTTATAGCCTTCCAAGGATTTGCTAATATTTTAAATCATTGTTTTGTCTTATAAATGTCAACAAAAATTTAAAACCTATTTCAACCATGTTTATGCATTGATAAAAGATAAGTATATCTCCCCATTCTTTCCGTGACATTAATTTTTAGGTTAGTGTGTCTCTATAGAGGTTGTATTTTCAACAATAATTTGCATGTACCATTTAACTATTTTACTGCAAAAACAAGCGTATTACAGGTCATAACTGTAAATCTATCATGATTTTTTAATGTCTTTGCTGGGTACGGATTTGCATTCCTTGGAATGTTTGATGGCTGATCTTCTGAGATTAGAAGTCGCTTTATTATTTATTCATTTTGTATGTTATGTTTTTCAGTGTATGTTCTTTTTGGCATGTTTTGTTCAGTTTTGCTCTTTGCTCAGTCTTTGTTTCTCATTCATTTTCATCTCACAAAATTAACTGCCACTGTAAATCGGTTTAGGTGCGTATGCAAATCGGATTCGCTCTTGGTTGAGTTTCATCTGTAACTTGGTTGAGTTGCTTTGTAACTTGGCTGAGATGCTCTGTAACTCTGAAAATAATAGTAAGTTATTTGCAAGTGTGCAATTTAATGCGGGGGGGGGGGTAATGTTGACTAAAGCAATAACCTTTTCGTGATTGTATTGTCACTCATCAACCACTTAATAGTAGACGATGAAATCTTTTTTATTTAAACATCATATTATTTGTTTGTTGTAGGTATAGCAAAACTTTGATAGCAACATTCCTTTTGACAAATGATTTTTTTCTGCTACATGTTAAAGCTTTACTCTACCATTGACTAGGCACCAAATAAAAAGTCTCCATGCCCGATTAGTGTTCTTTTGTAACATGTGGCAGCGATAAAGGGTATCTCGTTTTTAGTTGTCAGTCGTTGGTATGAAAACACATTCCATATAAATCTTTGATTTCAAATTTTAATTCAGTCTGATATATTGCAAAGAGTGGTTAGAGAGACTGTAGACATTATTTTCTAAGTCAGCATTTTATTGTTCATCTCTTTCCTAACTTCTTCATTTTTTTTTTAATGAAAAGTATTACACATACTTTATTATTTTTTAGCTCACCTGAGCACACATGCTCATGGTGAGCTTTTGTGATCGCCTTTTGTCCGTCGTGCGGCGTCCGTCGTGCTGCGTCAACATTTGCCTTGTTTACACTCTAGAGCCCACATTTATTGTCCAATCTTCATGAAATTTGGCCAGAAGATTGGTCTCAATAATATCTTGGATGAGTTTAAAAATGGTTACGTTTGCTTGAAAAACATGGCTGCCAAGGGACGGGGCATTTTTCCTTATATGGCTATAGTAAAATCTTGTTAACACTGTAGAGGCCACATTTATTGTCTGATATTCATGAAACTTGGTCAGAAGATTTATCCCAATAATATCTTGGACGAGTTCGAAAATGATGCCTGTTGGTTGCAACAACATGGCCCCCAAGGGGGCGGGGAATTTTTCCTAATATGGCTATAGTAAAACCTTGTTAACACTCTTGTGGCCACATTTATTTTCCGATCTTCATGAAACTTGCTGAGAAGATTTGTCCCAATGATATCTTAGATGAGTTCAAAAACGGTAACCTTTGCTTGAAAAACATGGCTGCCAAGGGTCGGGGCATTTTTCCTTATATGGCTATAGTAAAATCTTGTTAACACTCTAGAGGCCACATTTATTGTACAATCTTTATGAAACTTTGTCAGAAGATATACCCCAATAATATCTTGGACGAGTTCGAAAATGATGCCGGTTGGTTGAAAAACATGGCCGCCAGGGGGCGGGGCATTTATCCTTATATGGCTATAGTAAAACCTTGTTAACACTCTAGAGGCCACATTTATTGTCCAATCTTGATGAAATATGGTCAGAAGATTTTTCTTAATGATATCTTGGATGAGTTCGAATTTGGTTATGTTTGCTTGAAAAACATGGCCGCCAAGGGTTGGAGCATTTTTCCTTATATGGCTATAGTGAAAGCTTGTTACATGTAACACTCTAGAGGCCACATTTACTGTCCGATCTTCATGAAACTTTGTCAGAAGATTCATCCCGATAATATCTTGGACGAGTTGAAAAATGATGCCGGTTTGTTGAAAAACATGGCTGCCAGGGGGCGGGGCATTTTTTACTTATATGGCTATAGTAAAACCTTGTTAACACTTTAGAGGCCACATTTATTTTCCAATCTTCATGAAACTTGGTCAGAAGATTTGTCCCAATAATATCTTGTTATCTCAGGTAGCGACTTTGAGCCTTTCAGGCCCTCTTGTCTGATTTCAGTTGATGATTATCAACAATATACATATATATATACTTTCCATTTCTCTGAGACAGGAGTTGCAGGTTGAATGCATTCATTCTTATTAGCTCACATGAGCACAAGGTGTTCATGGTGAGCTTTTTGTGATTGCCTTTTGTCCGTCGTCTGTTGCTTGTTGTGCGTCTTCAACATTTGCCTTGTTAACACACCAAAGCGATCTTCATGAAACTTGGTCAAATGATTTGTCCCAATGATATCTTTGAAAACGGTTCTGATTGGTTGAAAAACATGGCTGCCAAGGGGCGGGGCATTTTTCCTTATATGGCTATATTTCAACCTTGTTAACATTCTAAGAAGGCGTCGTCAATATTTGCCAAGTGTTAAAACACTAAAGCCACATTTATTTGTCAGACCTTCATGAAACTTGGTCAAATGATATGTCCCAATTATATCTTTAAAAATGGTTCTGGTTGGTTGATAAACATGGCTGCCAAGGGGCAGGGCATATTTCCTTATATCACTATATTAAAACCTTGTTAACACTCTAAAAGTCACATTTAAAGTAGAATCATAATGAAACTTGGTCAGAACATTAAAATTATTGTACTTATGATATCTTGGATGAGTTTGAAAATGGTTCCGGTCTGATGAAAAACATGACTGCCAGGGGGAGAGGGATTAGTTCTTATATGGCTTTAGTAAAACCTTGTGACATTTATGGTCCAATCTTCATGAAACTTGGTTGAAAATGTTTCGCGTCCATTGAAAAACATGGCCGCCAGAGGTATTGGCTTTTGTTAATCATTGTTATTGTTATCAATACTTTTCTTTTTCATTTATACCAATACTGTTGTTATGTTATTAGACGTGCTTTTAAAACTGTGCCGTGTTTTGCGAAAACGGGTCTTATGTCTTAGGAGTGCCGAGTTCCAACTTGTTTTCTTTTATTTCATAATCGTTGTAATTGTTATCAAGACATTTCTTTTTCATTTATACCAATACTGTTGTCATGTTATTGGACGTGCTTTTAAAACTGAGCCACATATTGCGAAAATGGGTCTTATGTCTTAGGAGTTCCGAGTTCCAACTTGTTCTCTTATTTTTCATAATCTTTGTAATTGTTATCAAGACTTTTTTTTTCATTTATGCGAATACTTTCGTCATGTTATTGGACGTGCTTTTAAAACTGAGCCACGTATTGCGAAAACGGGTCTTATGTCTTAGGAGTTCCGACAAGCCTGCCATTCGCCTTTTGAAATTTAAAATTACACAACTTTTGAAACTGTATAATTAATTTTGATGTTATTGTGTTATATATCATGGGCACAACTCTTAAATTGTATTGCATAATGTCATTATGCTATGTATTATGGGCCGGAGGCCTTGATTTACTCAATAAACTGTTCTGTTTTGTTATGATATGGCTTTAGTAAAACCTTGTTAACTCTCTAGTATAATCTATGACATTTTTTTGCTAAACTTTTAGAAGAAAGGGCAAGTTACTCTACTTGCCCTGATGTCAACATCTGAGCTTGGTATTAAATTTTTTGATTAGCTAGTTTCTCGGGCATGTCTTGAGGGGTTTCATTCAAATTTTCAACAAGAATGACCCATACTAAAATGGTCTCAATATTAACAAGAAAAAGTTTAGTGTGTTGTCCTCCAACAGCTTGTTGTGAAAATGTTGCAAAACTGTGAACAAGTTTCTTGAAAGTGCAGAAAAATGTTGGAACGTGTGGTGTACCAAGATATCAAGAATAAGCATAGGAAAGTAAACCTCGAACTTAAACAAAAAATGTTTGTTTTGGATTATCCAATCAACTCGTACCATATAGCATTAACATGAGGATTAACAATTTTTGTCCCCGTTGATCAATAATTAAGAAGACAAGCCAATATATTTAAAATTTTGATTTAGTTGAAAGAATTTATGAAATCCATTTTTATACAAATGCACAATCTATTTATATTTTTTAATAAATTGTTGTATGTGATATTTATTAATTTAATATTACTTATAAAGAACCTAATTTGGTAAATTGTTTTGTTTACAAAGTCTAACAAAGTTGACAGATTTAGAAATGTATGCATTATTGTTTCAGGCTAATAGCATTATTGCACTTTTTGAAATCTCATTATTCATTGTTGTGTAACATACAATTAAAAAAACATAGTGTAAATATGGATCTCTTGTGGGGGTTTTGTATTGCCTATATATGGAAGGTACATCTTTATTACATTAAATATGTACATTACTGTCAAGAGGAAAAGGGATATACATTTCATTTGTCGTTTTGACATTGTTATACATATTGACTATACAAATCAATAAAAAAAATGAATAAACTGTTTGTCTTGTCTTTTTAGCTCTTCTGAGAACAACGTGCTCATGGTGAGCTTTTGTGATCGCCTTTTGTCCGTCGTCCGTGGTGCGTAGTCAACATTTGGCCTTGTGAACACTCTAGAGGCCACATTTATTGTCTGATATACATGAAATTTGGTCAGAACATTTGTCCCATTGATACCTCAACTGAGTTCGAAACTGGGTCATGCTGGGTCAAAATCTAGGTCACTAGGTAAAAAAAGGAAAAACCTTGTGAATACTGTAGAAATCACATGTGATGCCCAATCTTCATGTAACTTTGTCAAAACGTTTGTCTCAATGATATGTTGGTTGAGTTCAAAAATGGTTCCGGTCCGTTGAAAAACATGGCCGCCAGGGGGCGGGGCAGTATTCCTTATATGGCTATAGAGAAACCTTGTGAACACTCTAGAAGTCACAATTTTTGCCCAATCATCATGAAACTTGGTCAAAACATTGGATTCATTGATATCTCGGACGAGTTAGAAAATGGTCCAGATCAGTGAAAAAACATGGCCCCCAGAGGGCGGGGCAGTTTTTCTTATATGGCTATAGTTAAACCTTGTTATCACTAGAGGCATTTATTTTCCAATCTTAATGAAATTTGGTATGAAGATTGGTCTCAATGATATCTTGGATTAGTTCGAAAATGGTGACGTTTTCTTGAAAAACATGGCTGCCAAGGGGCAGGGCATTTTTCCTAATATGGCTATAGTACAATCTTGTGAACACTCTAGAGGCCACATTTATTGTCCAATCTTCATGAACTTTGGTCAGAAGATTGTTCTCAATGATATCTTGGATAAGTTCGAAAATGGTTATGTTTGCTTTAAAAACATAGCTGCTAAGGGGCGGGGCATTTTTCCATTTATTGTCCGATCTTCATGAAACTTGGTCAGATTTAGATTCATCCCAATAATATCGTGGACAATTTCAAAAATCATGCTGGTTGGTTGAACAACATGGCTGCCAGGGGGCGGGGCATTTTTCCTTATATGGCTATAGTAAAACCTTGTTAACACTCTAGAGGCCACATTTATTTACCGATCTTTATGAAACTGTCAGAAGATTTGTCCTAATGATATCTTGGATGAGTTCGGAAATGGTTTTGGTTTCTTATAAAACATGGCCACCAGGGGGCGGGGCATTTTTCCTAATATGGCTATATAATTTGCTTTACTAAAACCTTGTTTACACTCTAGAGGCCACATGTATTGTCTGATCTTCATGAAACTTGGTCAGATAATTTGTCCCAATGATATCTTGGATGAGTTCGAAAATAGTTCCGGTAGGTTGAAAAACATGGCCGCCAAGGGGGCGTGGCATTTTTCCGTATATAGCTATAGTTAAACCTTGTTAACACTCTAGAAGCCATATTTATAGTACGATCATCGTGAAATTTTTTCAGAAGATTTTTCCGATTGATATTTTTGACAAGTTTGAAAATGGTTCCAGTTGCTTGAAAAACATGGCCACCAGTGGGCGGGGCATTTTTCCTTATATGGACTTATGAATCTTCATGAAACTTTGTCAATATATTTGTTTAAATGATATCTTGGATGTGTATGAAAATGGTTCTGGTCTGTTGAAAAACGTGGCTGCCAGGGTGTTCACTAGTCATGAAAGTTGGTAAGAACATTTTGTTATAGTGACATCTTGGGCTGCACAGAACAGCTGAGGTCAGTTCCTTTGAAACTCAGGTGAGCGACTTTGGGCCTTTCAGGCCCTCTTGTTTTAATGATAAATAATCAAATTATAACAAAAAATTAACTTTCCTGAAAAATATTTTTTTCGCTATCAAATATATTATACATGTATAACAAGGTATCCAACTCTAAAATCACCCGAAAACAGGATGCATTGCTTTGAACAGCCATTTCTTCATCAATTGTGCAGCGATTTTCATGAACCCAGTCTTGTTCAACGCAGAAATGAATGTCCTTTCTGGAAATGTACATATCTTGTAATATTTCTACAAATGCTGGGTCACAATTTAAGAAAAAACACGATACACAACTCGCGTGACCTGCTTGACAGCGATTATGAAAAAGAAACAAAAAGTATCTGTTCTTATCATACGTTCCCCATTGGGGGACCTCGATATTAAACTGATTTTTGGACACAGATGAGATGTCAGAAGCTTGCTCCGCTCTCGTCACGGGTTGGCCCGGTATTGCAGTACCTCAGGGATCGGCCCACTTAGCCAAAACAAATAATAAACCACTGAACGTTACAGGCAGCGCGCCGAGCGTTGAGTCAGGCAGGAACAGCGGTTATCTCCGGACACGTGGTAATCCGCTTGCGGGCAGCCGATGAGACAAACACGCACCGTTGATTCGCTCGTGTGACCGACCGTTGTAGCAGGTAGGCACTCCTATCGCGTATCACGTTCGTTCATAAGAAAATCACGTAACGAAATGTCGAGTATTGTGTGAACGTTTTCTGCAGAAAATGTTTGGCAGTACAATGTGACCAAAGCAAAAGAGAAATACGTTCTTCCGCGCCCGAGGCTGCGTTAGGTAAGAATCCGGAGTGTGTTCCGGCATTCTTGTGTAATACACTGTTTTAGGCTGACGAAAGTTGGAACCAAGTATTATCGCAAATTTGCTGGTTGGTTAAAACTGGAAGATAGTCAATTTCAGCGCGGTCTTGTGCAGTGGGAAAAAAAAACGGGGCGAACCGCACTTGTCCGTTATAGCGCCAATAACCGAGCTCACATACGTACGTACGCCGGAAGCTCGGATTGAATCCGCCTTGGTGATGAGCGCGTATTCTAACCACTGCGCTAACCAGACAGTCACTGTAAAGTAAGGTAAATGAGTACACTGACCCTATATGCATGCATTTTTACAATCGGTGCACTACACGAATATAAATGGATATAATGACTGACCACGCCTCATAATTGATGACAACGGCTCAAAACGACTGATAATCTCTCATAGCAACTGATCACGCCTTATTATGACTGAAAACGCCGCATAATGACTGATCATGCCTCATAATAAATGACAACGCCTCATAACGACTGACCACGTACTATAGCGACTGACAGCGCATAATAATGACTGACAATGTGTTATAGCGACTGACAACGCCTACTACTGGTTGACAACGTGTTATAAAGACTGACAGCGCCGAATAATGACTGACAACATTTAATAGCGACTGACAATGTCTAATAATGGCTGACCAGGTATTATAACGACTGACAATGCCTTATAATGACTGACCACGTTTTATAGCGACTGGCAACGCATAATAATGGCTGACATCGTGTCATAGCAACTGACAACGCTTAATAATGGCTGAACACGTATTAAAGCGACTGACAACGCCTAATAATGGCTGACCACGTATATAGCGATTGACAACGCCTAAAATTGGCTGACAACGTGTCAAAGCGACTGACGACGCCTCATAATGGCTGACAACGCCTCATAACGATTGACAACGTGTAAGAGCGACTGAAAACGCCTTATAATGGCTGACAACGTCTCACGATGAATGGCAACGCTTCATAACGACTGTCAACGCTAATAATTGCATTTTAAAATTTATGAGGTCCTTCCGTGCCCGAGGCTGCGTTATGTAAGGCCCCGGAGCGTGTCCCAGCATTCATTCGTAATTCACTGTTTAGAGTGACGAAAGTTGGAAAGAATTTTGAAGTTGTGTCTGAAAGTTATTACTGAAAGATGGTCAATTTTTGCGCGGTCTTGTGCGGTGTGGGCAAAACCCGTGGGAAACCTCACTTGTCCGCTATGGCGACCACCTACAAAGCTAACATACGTACGTACGCCGGAAGCTGGGATTGGACCCGCCTTGGTGGTGAGCGCGTATAGTAACCACTGAGCTAACTAATAAAGGCTGACAGCGTGTTATAGCGTCATAACGACTGTCGACGCTTCATAATTACTGACAACGCCTGATAATAACTGACCACGTCTGATAGCGACTGATCACGCCTTATAATGACTGAAAACCGCTTTATTATGACTTACCACACTTCAATTAGTAATTGGTAATAGTTGTTGATTTATTTACAAACAAGGTTATGTTTTTTATGGTACAGACTATCGCTGTTCGATCCTGTAATGAATGCTATCAAACAGTTCTGCATTATCAAGACACGTATAAAATATAGTTAAGAAACATAAAGACCCGCGTCATGCAAAAATGCGTCTGTGATTGAACCCTGATCGCCTTGGTGAGAAGCGCGTGTACCAATAACTGCGCTTAAAGGACATGCATATGCTTAGCCTTGTTTTCACAGAGCGAAGCTCGTTTTTTTTCTCTTTCAAATGCATTGTGCTGATGCAGAACTTAATTTATGATTGGCATTTCGTGACAGGTAAGATATACCTATATCAGGGTCGTGTTATGGAAAAACGTGCTTAATGCATATGCACAGTTTTAATGCACATGCAAATCTTGGACGACACTTAGCGCACATGCATTTAGACCGGTTTTCCCATAACGCGATTCATATATTGTGCAGGTGATTCTCGAAAAGCGAAATAGGTTCGACGAACGGTTTCCATGTGTGAATCTTGGCCTAATTTTCTACAGTGCGGCCGTTAGTTATGGACGAAGTTATCAGTGTGAACTTTGAAACGGCAACCGACATTGTTTGATGTTAAAATCGTTGATAATACACTGATCGATACACTGGACGAACATTTTCGGTACACTCTGGGAAAACAGAAAACCTACTTTGGGTCCAACTGCAAAATAATTGACCGGCCAGGCAGCCTCAAACTGTATGCGGAGCTCAGCCTTAATAGTGACCAGACAGGCAGCTTCAATCTGTATGCGGAGCTCAGCCTTCGGCTTCGGTCAATATACAATTTGGGGCTGCTTGGCTGGTCAAGATTATATCGGATGTCATTCTTACGCAGTAATCGCTTAGTTCCCGATTTCCTACAGGGCTCTCATAATGGAACGGCCAACGTGAAAGGCATTTTTCCTGTCATGTCTTTACATCAGAGTGTGCAAGGCTAGTACTAGTATCAGGTAAAAGATGAATGTCTTATTCCGAACATTGTTATAACAAATATGTGTCGTGCAACTTTGAAAAAAATTGCCATAATGCTAGAGCCCTCGTGGTTTCGGCAGTGACATTTCGACAAAAACACAATACTTCAATAAACGCGCCCAAACGTTATCTTTCAACGAAGCCCCCAATGACAGCACAAATGTTGCAGAACAAGCATACAGTAACTCAAAGGAACGTGGCGATCGCGAAATGGCTTTTCGTACAAGAGAAAGAGACCTCTTAATAAATAGGCACTACTTTTCACAATCACCGGGAGAAAATGTAGTGTAGTGACTTGGCACCTTTTGCACGTGTGTGTGTGTGTGTGTGTGTGTGTGTGTGTGTGTGTGTGTGTGTGTGTGTGTGTGTGTGTGTGTGTGTGTGTGTGTGTGTGTGTGTGTGTGTGTGTGTGTGTGTGTGTGTGTGTGTGTGTGTGTGTGTGTGTGTGTGTGTGTGTGTGTGTGTGTGTGTGTGTGAGTTTGTAAAACCTACCAACCGGGGAAAATCGTATGAATACACACCAACAAACCGGGGAACACCTACCAACCGGGGAATTCCCCGGTTGGTTTTAGGCGCAAATCTCTAATCTACGTGTATAAAATACCAAACTGTCAATTTAAATTAGAAATCCAACGCCTTCCCCGATTAGCGGGTTTGTGGCATGCACAAAATATACACAAATCTTGACCAAATTACAATCGAGTGTGTATCCAGGCATATAACAGTTCCCCGGTTGCGCTGTTTAAAAATCATACACTCGGTATTTATATCATTTAGTGAAAGTAAGTTGGAAAAATGGAGTTTCGAGCGAACAAACGCATTAAACTAAGGTAAGTTTTTTAATTATGTTTTCAACTTACAATTACTATTAAAAAGCGTTTTTATGTAAACGTTAAAGTAATACCGGAAGACGAATTCTAAAGATCGATTTATATAAATATCATTTGATTACAAAGCTTGTTTTACGGTACATATTTCACGAATATATTTTATAAATAAACGTTAAACAAAGTAGAGCTCTAGGCAGTTTTTCGTTAGTTATATATATATATATATATATATATATATATATATATATATATATATATATATATATATATATATATATATATTGGAGCTATCCTACTCACCCCGGCGTCGGCGTTAGCGTGAGCGTTGGAATGTTAAAGTTTGCGTACCACCTCAAATATTGTCTATGTCCCTTGACATATTGCTTTTATATTTAGCATACTTCTTTACCAACATGACCCCAATCTATAAACAAGAGCAGACAACTGTAACAAGCATTTTGTAAGAATTATGCCCCTTTTTCCACTTAAAGTATGCATATTATTGATAAATTTTTGTTAAAGTTTACGTACCACCGCAAATACTTTCTATGTCCCTTGACATATTGCTTTTATATTTTGCATACTTCTTTACCAACATAACCCCAATCGATAAACAAGAGCAGACAACTGTAACAAGCATTTTGTAAGAATTATGGCCCCTTTTCCACTTAGATAATGCATATTATTGATAAATCTTTATTAAAGTTTGCGTACCACCTAAAATATTTTCTTTGCCCCTTGACATAAGGTTTCATATTTTGCATACTTCTTAACCAACATGACCCCAATCTATAAACAAGAGCAGACAACTGTAAAAAGCATTTTGTAAGAAGTATGGCCCCTTTTTTCACTTAGAATATGCATATTATTGGTTATTCTATGTTAAAGTTTGCGTACTACCTTAATATTTTCTTTGTCCCTTGACATATTGCTTTCATATTTTGCATACTTCTTTACCAACATGACCCCAATCTATAAACAAGAGCAGACTACTGTAAACAACATTTTGTAAGAATTATGGCCCCCTTTTCCACTTAGAATATGCATATTATTAATAATTCTTTGTTAAAGTTTGCGTACCACCTCAAATATTTTAATTGTTCCTTGACATGCTGCTTTCATATTTTGCATACTTCTTGACCAACATGACCCCAATCTATAAACAAGAGCAGACAACTGTAACAAGCATTTTGTAAAAATTATGGCCCTTTTTCCACTTAGAAACTTTGACTATTTTGTTAAATTTTGTGTTTACATCGACTTTACTTCTAAAGTATCAAGGCTATTGCTTTCAAACTTCAAATACTTTCTTACTATCATGAGGGTACTGCACCTGGCAAGTTGAATTTTACCTTGACCTTTGGACCTTGAATCTGAAGGTCAAATTAATAAATTTTGATTAAATTGCCATAACTTCTTTATTTAGGATCAGATTTGATTCATACTTTGACAAAACAACACTTACCCCCCCCCCCCAAAAAAAAATGTTTTTGTTGTCCTTATTTTTTTAACATGTTAAAAAAAGCATTTTTTTTCTTAAGACCGTCTAACCTACCGACCCAAGCTATTGCTATCAAACTTGAAATACAATCTTATTAGTTTGTTTTATGTCTTTACAAATGTTCAATACATATGTTTTTTGGAAACCTGAACTCAAAATCGTCTATAATGTACCACTTCTTTAAAACATAAGCGATCAATATGTTTGGTTTAAGCTTATTTATTACGACATAGTAACATATTCACAAGTTACATGACATTGACATTGGATCAATATGTTTCAATTATGGTCCTCTTCCAGTTAGAATATGACTATAGTACCTTGACCTTATTGAATATGAACAATTTCCCCATGGTGGCTTACTTTATACTGTCAAGCACTTGAATAGTCGAGCGCGCTGTCTTCTGACTGCTCTTGTTGTTTTTCTCATCGACATTTCCATTTTTACATTTAGTAGCCAAAAGGGTCCAAGTACCCTTGATCTCGCAAGAACGTACTGTTAGAATTACGTTGATCCACCAGGTTTTGAAGTAAAAACCGTCAATGATGTCATAGGTACAAATATTTTTGTATATGGTTATGTTTAAAGTCGTTTAGAAATTATAAAAGAACATCGTAGCCCCTTTCCATTAAAAAGAAGAAAACAAACATGGACTATTGGGTTACTTAATACTGGGAAGAAGTATGGAAGTAGCATAAAGATTTATTGATTATTTATGAATAAAACACTATTGGCGCCTATATCTAGCCTTCAATTATATGACCAAAATGATTATTAATATAAATTGTCTAAAAATATAAATATTTCAGACGAAGGAGTCTTGGCCACTGAGCCTTTAAAAAAAGGAGACTTTCTTCTCGAATACAAAGGGGCTCTGATAACACGAGTAAAACATGCACGGCAATTAGAAAAGGAGTATGAAAAGGGGGGGTTAAGGCAGCTTCATTTACTTTTTTAAATACAGAGACAAATCTTGCTGGTAACTACAAATTATCTTTACTTTGCACATCAAACGTTTAAATCACGCCATTAGAAGAAGAATTATCTTTAGTTTTTTCACCATAATAATTAAAAATGGCATGCGAGTTATTTTAGTTTAAAGCACCAGAAGTGTTTATTTAAATGTCTTATTCAGCATTGACGCTACCAACGATATATTTCATGAGAGTCGAATGATAAATGATGCCGAAAATGGAGACGCAAAACAAAAATGTGTAATGAAAATAGTTGAAGTCAACCAAACTCCCCATCTATGCACTTTCGCCGACAGAGACATTGCAATTGGCGAGGAACTCCGATATGATTATGGAGTACCAACACTTCCATGGAGAAAGGTACATTCTATTGTAAAGATGTCATCTGTGATGGATTTATCACTGATATTTATCCCATTTTAAATTAGCTTTAAATGTCTTTTGAATTATTATTCTTATAAATATAGCCAATCAGTTTTATGATTACATTCATGTTCATTCATGAGTTATTCATTTTAAATACAGATATTCAAATATCTTTTTGCCGTAAATTAAAATGTTTAATCATTGAACGTCGTCAAGCTCTACTTTAATGCGGTCTGTCTGATAATGTGTATTTGTTATTTGAATTGTCAGAAATGCACGGAACAAAAAATGGGTATGTTTCACAGTGATTTGTTATTACTACACATGCATTAATACAAATGCGTTGAACTAAATGGTTTCATGAATAACAAACTTTTTAACTCTGACTAAATTATGTGTTATACCATTTTTTGTTGTTGTTTTTGAATAGGCAACACACTGACTACTAGATCTATTGACAGCCAGGAACCAGGACAAACAACATCCGTACACACGGAAGAAAGCGATGAGACGGTTTGTAATATTTCACTATGTCGAAGCTACTAAGGGGTATTTTCTGGTTTGGTTTATTCTTCAGTGAAATGGGCGTAATTTTGCCTTAAATTATATTGTGCCAATATTTATTCCGGGTGATGCTAATTGGTAACTGGGTTACGCGAATTTTAAAAGAATAAAATATTGTTTACCAGTTGTAGTGACTATGAACTACTTGTCTTTCAAAATCTTCATATACACAAAGAATTTAGAACTTACACCTGTCAATGAAACTGATGAGCATGTGTATTAACCACTGTAGTCTATAAACATCGACTTCATCATAATCACAAAAAACGTTAATTATCGCTTATCCAAGAAGTGTAATGTCATTAATTTTAATTTTCAGTATTAGACTTATACGCTGCCAATTACTGTGTATGAAACTCTGAGACATTAGGAAATTTAACTTGCGTGTTACATATGGACATTGGTTGATATTTTATCTTAACGACAAAAAAAACAATAGCGTCTACTCGATAGTTTACTATACGATACATTCTGACATGGGTAAGAAAAGATAGTTCATTTTATACCCACCACCGCACAATACATACAGGATTTACCGTGAACCACAGTCCGTTCACCAGTTCTTTTTCCTTCCAACACATTTGTCCAGAGAAGTACAATACCTTTCATTTAACCGTGCATACGTTTTGTCTTATTAGTATCTGTAAAAATATTCATTGTATACTTTTTCGAACTTTGATAACATGTTTGGAACAACCTGGTATATGTTATGACATGCTACGTCGGTGTATTCAGCCAATCTTTAAAAAAGTAATTGTTTGATTCATAAGGCAAAATAATGTTTCCAAATTTGTCGTGTGACATCGATGTCATTATCAGGTGCCGTAAGTACCTGGACGCTTTTGTCGAAATTTGCTATGAAAAATTGTACTGAAGTATATATATTTAATATGAATATCTTACACATGGCAGTTAGCGACGTCATATGGTGTTTGATTATCCATGTACAGAAAAGGGTACTTCCAATACCAGGAGAACAAAACAAGCAGCCAAAAAGCAATGGAGTGAAAACGAAAAAGGAGCTGTTCACAGACACTTTGATCGTTTTTTGATAATGGGTAAATTACCAGGGAAAAAAGAAATACTTGCATGTATTGAAAGTGAGAATGACCTTCACAACAGAAGTTGGAAAATTGTCAAAGACTTTTGCAGAAATTTAATTGAAACAAAAAAGCGACGGGGACTTTTAACTTACAAAAATATTACACATATAATGCACGTTTAGGAGAATACGTTAAAGGATGAAGTTGCCACTTTTTTGTGTTTTCTTGTTCTATATACTCTTTTCGAAAAAGATATATGTGTGCTTATTGTATTTGAATGTTTTATTAATACGGTTCAGTCAAAAACGATATTTGTTAATAATCATATCGCCGAACAAATTAGGATTGGTATATAGTTCGGCCAAAGAGTGTTTCTTTGTACTTTCTATTACGAGTTTCTACGAGTTACTCACTATACAAGTTATTTTTTACCCTAAACTTGGTGAATATGAATGAATATAGCAAACATGATAACAAATCAATCTAGAAGGCTAAACGTTCAGAGAAGGCACAAAAAAATTCAGTCGGATAAATGGAAACAAACATTTTGTTCATGCATAACAAACAAACACTTTTAGATGTAATAAGATAAATGTAAATAACATAAAAAACTACTGCTAAACTACTGCTACAATATGAAGAATACAAATGAATATTTTTTCAATTTTACAAAATTTGTTTTGAATGACAGGTGTCTGACTTGCAGTTGAGTACTTAATAGTTATTTTAAAGTAAAAATTTACCAAAATGTAAATTATTGCGTAAATATCGCACTAGAATTGATTAAATAGTTGTAAAATATTACAATAATTTCCTACACATTTGTTTTGCGTGTTGATATTCACATTAGCTATCAATTCACATATTTGCTTTGTGTATATAATTGGTATGTTTATATGTTTTTCATATCAAAATTGCTTGATCTACAAAAATTCACGAGGAGTTATGCATTTTTTCCCATGTTTTTAATTGAAGTTTATAATTCAACGACGATGAAAATTACTAAGATGCCAGATTTAGTTATGTTTTTGTCTCATTTATGGTTAAAGATCAATTAACATACCCATTTCCCAGACTAAGATATTGTTAAAACAATTTATCGCGTTTGCGACTGACCTCTTTTATGCATTCTAACACAAGCTATTTACTTGTTGTTTTCGAAAACTCTTCATATACACACACTTGAACAAGCTGTAGATTACCTAGAACAAAACATATTTGAAACATATATTTATATGTGATATGTAAATTCATGCACAAAGCTAATAACTAATCATGTTTATACACTTTGCGATATGATGCTATAATGTCGGTTGTTTTAAGTGATTAATCATTATGTTAACCATGTTATCTGCCATCTGGAATGTAATTAAGTGTTTTGACATGTATGCGAAATTGATCTTGTTCGATTTGGTGCTGTATATTCAGAATTGAGTCACACTGTTATAATTTTCCTGTTGGTACATATTATTTTTAAGTTGGCACCAACAAGGGTCTAACAATTGATCCACATGTGCACTCCCAGTAAGTTTATATACTATAATGTAAGTGATTTAAAATAATATTAAACTACGTGTTTGATAAGTGTTTGCTTTGGTTCATATTTAATTATTAGTGTTTTGTAGTGCCTCGCCACATTCGTTGTAAAACGTTCATGGTTGTTTAAAGTTATAGATTTTATTATTTTTGAAAATGCAATAAATGTATTTAAGACAATTTAAGTGAAGCGGAAGTTGCCATGCGTGTGAATGAATTTTCTGATGTTTACCTGTTTCAGGGGATTAAATGCATGAGTTATTTTATAATGTCAGAGTAAGGAAAAAGTAAATTTACCCTACTCAATCTACATGCATATGGACAGTTCTACTTTTAGGATAAAAAACTTCATAGTACGTGACAATCGTGAATGCTTTTTTCTGATGGAAAAAAGGAATTAAACAATTAAGCCGGCTTCCCCTCTCCTTCATTCGGTTTGACAAATAGCGTGGCCTGAAAAAAATAACATTATTTTTTAGTTTTAAGAACGAATTGTATTCATTTGTTGATTAATTGCACCATGATTGTTATAGTATAATGCAGCACTTGCATTCTTGTAGTCGGCTTATAGCTAATGAAGTCATAAATGTATTGTTTGATTTGCGTTTTGTCTCTTATGCTTATTTTGATGTGAATAATATTTGAGTCAATCAAATAAGGCATTTTTGTATAACTCATATAAGGTCATATGATAAACATATTTAATTTAAATATTGTTTCATACATATTCTTTTCAATTTTTGTACTAACTTAAATATTATCCATGAACGTGCACGCCATTGTCCTATTAACAACGGTACCATGATTACACACAATTACCCCTGTTGGTAAACGCAAATTTCCCGTTAGACATTATTGAAGTTCCACGGTAATAGCGCGCGTAAGTTCCTCTCTTGGTTAACACAATTCCCCTGTTGGCACACATTAAAGTTCCACGGTTGGTACGCACATAGTACCCCTGTTGGTATACACCGTTCCCCAGTTAGAACACATTGAAGTGCCACAGTTGGAACGCACTAAGTTCCCCTGTTGGTATACACCATTCCCCAGTTGGTACACATTGAAGTTCCACAGTTGGTACGCACTTAGTACCCCTGTTGGTATACACCGTTCCCCAGTTGGCACACATCGCAGTTCCTCATTTGGTACGCACATAATTCCCCGGTGTGCATGTAAAATTTTCTTTGATTTATTACCCTATTTATCATAATTTTTATGTCAAAATCGTATTTTAGGTTCGAAACTTGTCTGTTCTTTATCACTTTCAGCTTTCTAGAACATGTGGAAATGGTGGTCCCCGGTTGGTAGGTTTAGAACACATTTCCCCGGTTGGAAGGTTTTACAAGTATGTGTGTGTGTGTGTGTGTGTGTGTGTGTGTGTGTGTGTGTGTGTGTGTGTGTGTGTGTGTGTGTGTGTGTGTGTGTGTGTGTGTGTGTGTGTGTGTGTGTGTGTGTGTGTGTGTGTGTGTGTGTTAGTGCGCGGGTGCGTGTGTGTTAGTGCGCGGGTGCGTGCGTGTGTGTGTTTATATGTGTGTGTGTGTGTGTGTGTGTGTGTGTGTGTGTGTGTGTGTGTGTGTGTGTGTGTGTGTGTGTGTGTGTGTGTGTGTGTGTGTGTGTGTGTGTGTGTGTGTGTGTGTGTGTGTGTGTGTGTGTGTGTGTGTGTGTGTGTGTGTGTGTGTGTGTGTGTGTGTGTGTGCGCGCGCGCGCGTGTGTGTGTGCGTGCGCGGGTTTGTGTGTGCGTGCGCGCGTGTGTGTTGAATTTATACTTTTCAATAAACGTTTTTTACTGTAATTGACAATTTAACTATCGCATGTATTCAAGGCTCGGATGAAAGTCAAAATAAAGTGTGTGTTTTTTTATCTTACATTGAAGTGTCGTAAAATAAGCATTTGCGCTATTTAGATGACTACAGAAATCAAATATTAATTGTTGTCAATTTAACATAAATGTGTGATTCTACAAAACACGAAATGAAGTTCATCTGCTGCCTTCTTATGTGTTTCGCTGGATAATGATATCGATGAATTTTCTACGTTTCCCATTGAGTGTTTACACCAGAACATATTGTTTTTGAGTTCTAAAAAGTACGAAATTCTCAAATGTGAGCTATTGTGAACATTTTAATGCCCGGCATCCGTCGTCGTGCAGTGTGCGTCGTCAACGTTAAGCTTGTTTACACTCTAATGGCCTTATTTAACATCCAATCCTCATACAATTTGTCAGAATGTATCTGGATCATAATATGTTATCTAATCTTAGATAAACTTGTTAAAACTCGAGAGGCATACCGAAACTTTGTCAGAATGTCTTTCTTGAAGAACGAGTTTGAAACTGGGACCTTGCGAAAAAAGCTGGGTACTAAGGTCTTATCAAAGAACAATATTGTTACTATTCTAGAAGCAACATAAATGGCTCAACCATGATGAAAAAAGTCAGAATATTTATCTTGGCGGGGTTCACATTTGGGTTATGTACTTCCAAAAATTAAGGTACCAGGTTAAATCTTAGTTAACTCTCGTTACAACTCTCAAGGCCACTAATTCGATGATTCATTTTTAAACTTGTTCATAATGTTTATTTGTAAATAGATAGGCCAAGGTGGAATCTTGATCTGGACGTGCACCTAGAAATAATGTCACCAGGTAAAAAAAAAACAACGTCTAACCACTCTTGCGGCAATATCTATTTCTCAGGCTAGATGAAATAGATCTTAATTTTAATAATAAGATAAAGTGTACATCTGTATAAGGTGCGTCCAAACACTAGCTCGCTAGGTAAAATCTTTACAGGAAAGAACAACTAATTACTACATGTATTTAGATGCCACATTTATGACCCAGGCTTGATGTTACATGGTAAGAATATTTATATTGACAATATGATAGCCACGTTCGAATCTGGGCCAGGTGGGAGTCAAAGCTTAATAACCAGAAGTCTCCAACCAGACCTGACAATACCAGACCTGAGGATCAATACCCAACATGACCTGACAATTCTAGACCTGAGGATCAATACCCAATCTGACCTTACAATACCAGATCTGAGGATCAAAACCCAACCTGATCTGACAATACCAGACCTGAGGATCAATACCCAACATGACCTGACAATTCTAGACCTGAGGATCAATACCCAATCTGACCTTACAATACCAGATCTGAGGATCAAAACCCAACCTGATCTGACAATACCAGACCTAATGAGCAATACCCACTATGAACTGACAATACCAGACATGAGGATCAATACCCAACCTGACCTGACAATACCAGACCTGAGGAACAATACCCAACCTGACCTTACAACACCAGACCTGCGGAGCAATACCCAGCCTGACCTGACTATACTTAACCTGAGGATCAATACCCAACCTGACCTGACAATACCAGAGCTGATGACCAATACCCAACCTGACCTGACAATACCAGGCCTGAGGCATTGTGTCACATCGGTCTCACTGACGCTCGATTGGTCACTGTCGGCACGGGTACTACTTACATGTACCCCGGGTACATGTAAGTATACTTACATGTACCCCGGGTACGGTAAATATACTAAAATTTACCCGGTCGATATTAGACTGTACCCAAGTTTTATTCCCGCCCAAAATCCGATGTGGTAAAACGCGCTATCGATTACCGTAATTACGAATCAAACTAAAAAATACCTGCATAAACATATTTTTTGAGTAGGAGTCTCGATAATAAAGAGGCAATTTAACAGAAAATTGACATACATATGAACATAATTAATTTAAAAAATATAGTCGACAACGATCGATTTAGCGTTAAAATTCCCGGGTACGTCTTAGTATATTTACCGTACCCGGGGTACATGTAAGTATACTTAAGTGTACCCGCGGTACATGTAAGTAGTACCCGAGCCGACAATGACCAATCGAGCCGCACTGACCTGTGTGAATGCGCGCTAAGCATTGTGGGAAACGGACTTTTTTCCATCATGGCGTTGGTAAACATAATAAACACGGAAGTGAAAAATGGTAATTAATTATTATCAAAAACAGGCCCCATCAAACCGGGCCAGCTGTAATATATATGTGGATGCAGTTTGTGCTTCAAAAGGAGTCACTTTTCATGTCATTCTATTTTTTGTAAGAATCACTAAACACGAAATTAGACTAACTAAACGGTAGCAGGCTCTTTCGGCCCCAAGCTCTTTCGGCCCAGTCCGAAATTTAAGGCTTTTTCGGCCCCAAGCTTATTCGGCCCCAAATCGACCAGGCTCATTCGGCCCCATATTTTATTACACCTATTAACTAGGGTGTATGATTGAATACAGGTGTTCAAAATGATATATATTGTGTTGTCGGTTTGTTCCTTTGTATTGCTTTTGAATATTGATGATAAAATGAAATTAATTGAAAACCATTATTGTTTTACAAACTGTTACCAATGTATGTAATTGTTTTAATTGTTAAATTGTGCCGGTATTTAATTGCATCGATTGTCGGTTTGTTTGTGAAATATTGCGTTTGATTAAAGGTGTAAATGATGAGTATTTGTTTGGTATGTTCCATTGTTGTTTTTTTGTCGGTTATTGTGCAATTCTTAACGAAATTATTGCAAAAACGTATAAAAGTGTTATTATTGTGTTAAAGGTATCATAAGTCATTTTGCTGTCTTTGTTATACTTTGGTTACTAGTTCTATAATTGTGCTGTGAAATTTGGTATGATATTGGATGTTACTTGTGTTAATCGTAAATAAATTTGTAAGTGTTAGTGTTTGTGATTGTGAATTTGTGATGGAGGAGGACAAGTGTTTAGTGTGTAAGAATGCCGTTCGCTCGCTGCAGCATGGCATCACATGTGACGTTTGCGACAAATGGCAGCATCGCACCTGCAATACAGGTAAGTGTTTATTCAAATACTAACAATAAAAGTTAAAATTCTCTCGCGAAACATTGTAAAAATGCTTTCAAATGAGAACTGAGACATTTAATGCAAACGTGAATTAATCTAATTGCCTTATTACAATTTGTTAATCTGGTTAGACACATGTATTTTACAACCTGATAAAGGTCATAAAACCGGGCATAGGTGCGGGTGCTATTCAATGGCTTCACTCGATAATGAAAGACGGGGTCGCATTAATTAATGAATTATGATATGGATTTTATTATTATAGTCTCATCCATATTTATATTTTTCATAATTTTGATTTTATAAAACATTAAGATGATGATGCAATACAGGTAAGTGTCAATGCCAACTGACTAGCTAAGATTATCGACAAATAAATTATTTTCCTAAGTAAGACTGAACATGGGTCTAATTTGCAAAATTTAAATTTATTTTATTGGCATGGTTATAATTTGCATTTTTTTTTAAATTTATTTTATTGTCAGTTCATTGTCAGTTCAAAGTTTACTGATTTATCAACTTAAATCTACATTTTTTGTTACCTGTTAACCCGAATACACACCACACATGTATTTAACAACCTGATAAAGATCATAAAACCGGGCATAGGTGCGAGTGTGCTAGACAATGGCTTCATTCGATAATGATTGACGGGGTCGGAGTAATTAAAGAAAACAACATCTGTTTAATGCATTAACGATGTGTGAACATCGTCAAGTTAGTTATTAATCAATTAGGTTATATTGTAAATTTATGACGAATTTTGCAAACACTTTGTAGGCATATCCGCGCCAGAATATTTTAGTGCAAAGAGGGGGGATATTGTTCTTACCTTCATCTGCAATGACTGCCGCAACCGCCCTACAACGCCTGACATCAGCCTAAACTTTGAAAATGTCGCGCAGTCGACTATGCTAGTTACTTCTCCGATATTATTGTTATAAATATGAAGTATATTCAGGTTTTTACAGTTTCACAAGCATAAACAAGTTCAAAGATAGTTTTCATTGGTTTTATTAATCATTTTGATATCATCTATTAAACGGACTAGCTCTTTATCATGCTGTGCTAAATGATTTTTCTTTGTGTTAATCGTAAATCGTAAGTAAAGTAATATAAAACAGTGGCATTATTTTTGACATTAATAAATTTAAGTTGTTTATTCGTTGTATGCTCAGGCATCCGAGGATCCTGCTTTGCTTCCACGGTTCGACATTTCGCACGATTTCGGATTGTCCGACGTGTCAGCGTCAGAAGACATAGCGCTCACCCGAACGTCCGAGTTCGAGCCCTTTGATTTGACAAGAGCCGAAGTGCAACCGCCCGTTGTGATCGACGAACGGTATGTGAACTTAAAAATGGTATAATCGTTTTACTTATGAGCAATCAATATAAAATAGTTATTCTTTTTAACAGTGGATACTACTGTTATATGTTAAATGCTTAACATTGGAATACTGTTTTACGTTAAATGCTTAACATTATAATAATATTAAACGTTAAATGCTTAACAGCATAAATGCTATGCACATGTTAAACTGTTCGTTTCAGTAATCTTCCAGAGCCAGCTGTATTCGACAGTGTACTAACTCATCCCGAAACCATAGAATACACCGTTGTAGACGCAGGAACCAAAAGAGGCAAACCAAAGCTAGTATCCTCCGATGGATATTCATTCACGTTTAAGGTAATTAAGTTTTTACATAAGCCGTAAACACCCATATAAATTTAAACAATGTTAAAAACTACATTATTTGTGTATCTGTGTATGCGTAAATAGTGACTTTAAATAAACTGCTTTAATATGCAAAACTACTATATCTATACATTTTAGTCGCGCTCTGTAAAAATGGGGTTTAATGCATGTGCGAAAAGTATTTCTTTTTTTAAAAACTATTTTACGTAATGAATTAAGTATTTGTATATCAGTTACCGTTATATTTTCCCGTTTACAGAAACAGACAAAGAAGCAAGCTGTGTGGCGATGCAGCTTGCTACGGAAAGCGTTCATGTGTACCGCGTCGGTCACGCAAGAGGGTGACATATTTCAAGCGAAAGGGACGCACACTCACGCTGCTGACCCTTCGATGCGGAAGAAAGAGGAATTGAAACGTAATGTATGTTAGAATGGCGTGTTTATATATGTGCGAAGTTTTGATAAAATAGAGAAAATGAAACGTAATATAAATTATTGATATATTGATGTAAAAAGTTATTTAATCATATCTTGTTTAGTTGTATATATATAAAATGTACGAGGTTTTGAGAAAATAGAGAATATATGTATGTTGTAATCTTGTTCAGTTGAAGACAGCGGCCGTGGCTGATGTGTTCGCGGCCTCCCGTAGATTGGTTGATGACCATATGAAAGTTTTCGAGGCCACAGATTTTAACCTGCCCAAGCCGCAGACATTTACGACGATCCTCAACCGTGCCCGAGAAAAGCATCGGCCAACAGATCCATCATCACTTGACTTTGAGGTAAATTAATGAGATGAATTGCTCATTTTCAATATACGTATAATATACAAAAATTGTATTTATTTCTAATATACAAAAAATAATGGTTATCACATGCATATTCTCATTATAATAACAACAGGTGGACACAGACTTCATCGGAGATGGTTTTCTACGCGATGATGTGCGTGTAGACGTGGAACGTCACCTCATCTTCGCCAGCGACGATCAGCTGAACAGACTCCAGCAGTCAAACCGCTGGTTCGTCGACGGCACGTTCCACGTCGTCCGGAAGCCTTTTTATTAGCTTCTATCCGTGCACGCATTCCTACGACGTCGTAATATTAATTGTGATCTTTCCCGTTTACGGAAACAACTTGTGTGCAGTAAATTATGTAGTATGTAATTAGGTTAAATTAATGTATTGTGTTGTTAAGACGTATGTATTCCTTATTGTTATAACTTTAAAATTATCCAAATAAATGTAATATAAATTATTTTATAGTTTGTTTAATTTTCAAAGCCGTCTCATATTCTTGTATCTATTCTTCTCATTTCGACGACGATATACCTGAAGCAAAAGACAAAGGGAATCTTTTTTAAATGCATTAATCCTCAATAAAGATAATATATTACTGTAATAAACACTATTCCATAGTTTTAAAGAGTTTCGACCAACATATTTGCAACGATTAATTCAAATAAAAAATGGGGCCGAAAGAGCCTGAAATTGGGGCCGAAAGAGCCTGAAAAAACCGGGGCCGAAAGAGCCTGGGGCCGAAAGAGCCGACAACCAACTAAACACGTTGCAATACTGTATCTTCGAAATAGTAAATACATCTAAATCATAAATAAATGTTTATAATTAAATACCTGCTGAAATTTGAGGACGTAAACGATTTAAAATAAACGCTGTGACTATTACAAGGAATCGTACATGTAGGCCTACTGTGTGAGAGGATTAATCAGGGATAAAATAAAATAAAGTTTGAAGGATCTAACATTTTGAGGAGGACGTCATGGTATCTTGGACATTTGGCACTTTCATATACTTATTTAGTAGATACTGAAAATGCTGAATGTGCTAATTGCAACATCAAAGATGAGCAGGTGAGATTTTTACAGCTTTATTTTTCTTGACATAATATTGTATGTTTTCCATTAAATTTATATGCCAGTGTTTTTTTTTCACCATTTTGGGAATGGGGCCGGGTCCCTTTAAATTGGAAAATAACGTGTTCTTTTGAGATAATTTGGGAGATTAATGTTGTTGCTTTTATGATTAAAAATACTTTGAAATTGATAATAATAGTGATTTTAATAAGATATATTTTAAGGTTCAACTTCTTTAGCTTGACTTGGAGATAATTTACATGTTTATATAATTATTAAAATATTATTTTTTTTTGTGGAAACCTTCCATTGGGAATTTTTAGGTCCCATTTGCGAAAAATATATACTTTTTTCCGTTGGGAATGGGTCCTCTTACCGGACCCAAATTTGTACGAAAAAAACACACTGTATGCTCAATTTTAGCTCGGCTGTTTTCAGGTATTGTCATGGACAGCTCGTCGTCAGATGTCCGCGTCGTGCTAAAACCTTTACATCGGCTCTAAAATCAAAGTGCTTCCACCTATAACTTTGAAACTTTATATGTATATGCACCTTCATGATTTCGACACACCACATCCATTTTGGGGTCACTAGGTCAAAGGTCAAGGTCACTAACCTCAATTTTTCAAAATAAATTTCATTTATTCAAAACTGCACCGCAGCGTAGATTGTCACCCATTATGTGGTGCTCTTGTTTATATATAATTTTAAAAATGTATTTATAACCAGAATAGTTGATGCATGTATAAATTAAAAGATACAGCCATGAACAGTGTGTTTTAATTTTAATAAATATGCTTTGATTGCGTATATGCAAAACAATGAAGTCCCTAAATTGTTTACTGATTTTTATAATGTTGATTGTCACACCTCACGTACCACTCAGTTTATGTACCAACACTTAATATACCACTATCTGAATATGTACCATATTTATAATATATAGAGATAACTCATTTAATATGAATGTGTGTTATTGATGAAATGTATTTTGTGTGATAGTATTTATTAATTTAGACTTATATATTGACCATAGATTTTATTTTTTGTCAGATTGTCTAAGTGTCACTGAGTGTCTTAGTGTAATTTATTAGCCCAAGTACATGTAGTACTTAATAAATGATTTATTAGTCTTACCTGAAATTGAAGTAAATTATACAAATTCATTTGTCTCTTATCTTATCCTGACTAAGGATTATAAAGTCTAAAATGTTTGTATTATATTGTAAAATTGAAATGTGATACTTTGAAGAGAAGAGAGAATGACCTTAATGTTCAAACTGTAAAAAATCAAATTATTTCCATCTTTAGACTTTAATCATGTTTAGAGAATGACCTTGATTCATAAGGACTGCTATGAATGAATGGACAATAACACCTATATTTTATGTAGGTGGTACGTAAAGTTTCAAAGTACCGGTAGTACATAAAAGGTCCGGTACATGTACATAAGGTGTTGCACCCTAAAATGTTCATGTTATCAGTGTTTCAATAATGTAATGTTTTTTATTATGTATTGCTTAGGTTGTTTTGTTTCAAATTTCACATTTGCATTTATTTTAAAGCATTTTCAGTCATTTTGTGAATTCCATGTTTTTTGTAATAAGGTGAATTATGTTGCACATGGCGTCAAATATTAATTCATGGTCGCTGTGGTGTAGAGAATGTTGTCCGCTGGGCGTGGGTTCCATCCATACTCTGGGAGAGTTCTCATTATCGTCTCCATGAACAACAAGTACTGGTGTACCAAGAAGTAGTAGTAGTAGTAGTAGTAGTGGTGGTGGTTGTGGTGGTGGTGGTGGTAGTAGTAGTAGTAGTTGTAGTAGTAGTAGTAATAGTAGTAGTAGTAGTAGTAGTAGTAGCAGTAGTAGTAGCAGTAGTAGTAGTAGTAGTAGTAGTAGTAGTAGTAGTAGTAGTAGTAGTAGTAGTAGTAGTAGTAGTAGTAGTAGTAGTAGTAGTGGCAGTAGTAGTAGCAGTAGTAGTAGAAGTAGTAGTAGTAGTAGTAGTAGTAGTAGTAGTAGAAGTAGCAGTAGTAGTAGTAGTAGTAGTAGTAGTAGCAGTAGAAGTAATATCAGTAGTAGTAGAAGTTGTAGTAGTTGTTCTTGTTGTAGTAGTAGATAATTAATTAATTAGTTGTAGTAGTAGTAAGAGTTGTAATGGTTGTGTTTGTATTTGTATTGAATTCTGATCATACAACACAATGATGCTGCTGCTAACGATGAGGATGATGAATATGATAATGCTGCTGCTGATTGTGATGATGATTATATGATGGGACTTCGGGATTATAAAATTTGTGAGGTTCAAACACAAAACATGTTGGATAATAAATTTTCATTTTATGACAAAAGAGCTAGATTGTAGAGTAAAAAATAAGTATAAAATTCCCTAATAGGAAAGCTACCATTAAAGGACCATGTGAGCTTCATCAAAAGCAATGCATAACACAGTTATATCTCTTTCAAATGCACTCAATATTGCTGTTCCAATTGATATGCTCAGAAATGCTTCTGGATGGGTATACACCAAAGAGTACTTTCCTTCAATTATTTCTTCTAAAGACACAATAACAACACTGTCGCCCTTAGCAGGTATTCCGGACGCCCCCCCCTCCCCCTAAGATGTTCCCTCCCCAGACATTTCCCCCCATTTTAGTTAAAGTGCTTTCATCCCCCCACCCACAATAAATTTATAATGGTTTGGTTGAAGTATAATCTGGATTTATTATCAAAATGATTATTTTGCTTATGTAATCTTATGTAATTAACTTTTTATATGAAGCAGCTTGTTTGTTGTTTTCTTTGGATTAATCAATTATTATTTTTGTTAAACTGTTTAACGAGTGCATGTAAATTATTAGTAAGTGCATGTTGGTGTACTAGAGGAATACTAGAGGAATACATGGGAAATATTCTCAAAATCTTACACATGTTGTTTTTAATATAATTAAATATGATAAATTGATGAATTAATTCAGTTTGAGTAAACTTGGGCTGGGTTGTGGAACTATAGTAATTTGTTGTTTTTAATCCAATCAAATAGGGTACTATGTAACTGTCAAAAAAATATGCATTCATACGCATATAATCCAATTATTGGATGTCACTGATATTCTCGATTTTACTAGTAGCTTATTAAGACTAATTAAAACAGAATTGGACTTTCCTTGCAAAGTATTTCATTATTAATAATATAATTAGCTAATGTAATCAAACTGTATTGATATTTAATAATATAATAATATAATTAGCTAATGTAATAAAAAATATTGATATTTAAATAATTTAACTCAATGATATTAATAATATTTAAATTTGCCCCAAGAAACTAGGGCAGTAAGATAGGAAGGATTTTTTTTGGAAAATCAACAGTGTTGTCAGTGTTATATATTTGTAAAGCTTCTTCAACTTCAGTTTTACATTTTATGACCTGCAACATATTCTATCCTAGTTTATTTTACTATGGTAAGTCATTAAAGTGTTATTTATTTTTCAACTATATAATGTGCTAATCTCATATAATGAATTACTACCCCATTTAAAGATGACACCTAATCTAAATTCATTAATACAATAGTTATAATTGTTTTATTGTAACATACAATTCCACTAAAAATGACCATCATAGAACATCAATGCTGTGCTTTTACTAAATTTTTCATTGATCTCAATTATTTAAAGAAAAAAATCAGGTACTTATAAAAAAATATTTAATTAGGGTGTCAAAATTTAACAAACTGAATAAGTCAATTTGAACTTCTCTTGCAATGCAAATGAAGCCACTTGAAATATCAAATTGTTCCCATACTAGTCGGCAATATAGCTATGACATTGTGTCTATTCAAAACAGGCATCAGACACACCTTCTGAAACTTTTTTGGCGGTTTTGTAAACGCTATTTCGTTGCAAACTTTCATCAATAAAGGATACATGTTGCTATACAACCGAAAGTGAAAGTACAGTTTAAAAAAATGATTAAAGATCGAAATTGTTGAAAACTAACGAAAATTTTAATTGATACTAACATAAGACCGTAAGACTGAACAAAATAATACTTAACTTTTAAATCATAACATGAATGTTTACTTATAAAGCAAATTGTTCATACATCCGCGGACTTCTTTGTGTCGTAGTCATAAATGCCTCCAAATGGAGGTGTGTGATGCGTCTAAGTATAGAGGTGACAATAACGTAGTGACGTCACCATCTATGTATAGAATGGGCCTGAGGAGCAATACCCAACCTGACCTGACTATACCAGACCTGAGGAGCAATACCCAACCTGACCTGACAATATCAGACCTGAGGCTCGCACAGACACAAACACACATGTATTGCATATAGATCTAACACTCTATAGTTTTAATAAAGGCATACAGGTCACTTTGACAAAGGTGTGTTCAAAAGTAGTCTTGTTCAATGTTCATGTTCAATAAAATATTAAAATTCCATTTTTTCATTATTCTCATCAAAGAGTAAAACCTCTGAGAAGAAACATTGAGCAATCATATTTATGTTCGTTTTCCGATATAAAAAATGCAGATATATAGAAAATGGAATCAACACTCCACCCCCCCCCCCCCCCCCCCCCCCGTACACACACACCTATTGGACGTGAGGATATAATTATGGAGGCCGTTTTATCAACAGATCTTAGCGAGATCTAACGTAAGATTCGTAGGATTTAGTCGTACGCTTATCGTAAGTACTGCGAACCGTTTTATCAAAGAAATCGCAGCTAAGATGTCGTAAGATTTATGCTTAAAGCTATGACTGGGTAAGACCACTCTTAGCGTTCGTAAACCTTCGTAAACATGGCGGCCGCACGCGCTTTAGACGTTGGTCAACCAAGAGAGATGAAAATGTTTCGAGAAAGAAAGGGTTTTAGCGATCTCCGTGATGGATACTATTGAAAGTATTTATGTTTGATAGCGTTTAATAAATTCGTTATATCTTTCTGTGCATTAAACGTCCAACAACAACAGAATTAAAAAATGTAATGTTGGAATAATTAATTGGTTAAAAAGGTAAGTATTTAGTTATCTTTGTTCATTTTTTATCAAAACAAATGTTTTATGGTTTCTTTTGAAGTAAAACAGTTCACTTGTCATTAAATATTGAATGTTAACGTGTGAACTAGAATTCGGATATTGCATGTTTCGAAAGCTGCTATACAAGTTAGTTGTCGACGCAATATACTGATATACCTTTTGCGCATACAGTTTTGAAGTTTTTTTTCTATCTAATGAATAAATAATAATGCACTGTGTAATGTCTGCAATATCTGCCCCAACGATTATAAGTCATAAACTGTGCAATCCCAACACTATCAATGTTCTGTCAAAATTAGATTTATGAATTGCATTGTAATATATACAGCAGCTGAGCAACATAAATCTCACACTGCACGGTGTAATATATTCTGATCGAGTTTGCCCTATGGCAATGTTATTTTAATGACCCACAGGGACATTTAATAAAAATTCTCTACATACTACAAATATATATACAAGGGATACAACTGTAAAATTTCCAGCACAACACCATGATCTGAACAAAAGCAAAATAATTGCTTCCAACAGCAATAGTTGCACCAAATAAACAATATAACAATAGCCAAGACATTTATCTTTCAGAATATAACTACCTTTATAGCAGTCTATGCGTAAATAGTTTTCTTTGAAACGGAAGTTTCATGAAAAACTGTAAAATTTTCGAACTCGGACAAAAGTGTGCACAACCACTTTGACATATTTTGTTCCATAATTTAATAATACTGAGCAGTTCAGCAAATTTTACCTTGCTTTATAATCCAAATATAATTTATGAATCAAAGTAGACAACTTTTATTATGGCATGTAACTACATATGTATAAAAACACCGTAAATCTTAAATTGTTTACATTATCTACAATCTTTGAGCATGTGTACATGCAAGTTGTTAAGTAATGTAACACGCAACGTGATTGGTTAGCTGTTTTCTGCAGTGGAGAATTAACCAATCAAATCGCATATTTGAAATACATGAAGTGTAATATCTAAAATGAAAGTAGACTATTGTTATTGTGACATTGAAGTGTTTTTATACGAATTTCGAGCAAAATATCACAATTAATTGTAATTGTGTTATATTAAACTATAAACAGAAACTAGCAAATGAATATGTACGTTCAAAAGGGGTTAGTTTTAAAGGAATATGGAAATTACAACTAGAATTATCAGTTTTCAGTTGTGCACACTTGTGTCGCAGTTAGGATTTTTGAGCTTTTTTGCATGAAAGGTATTGTTTTAATTTAATGAATTATCGTAGTTTATTGCCAAGTTATTATTTTCTGAAAGATAAATGTCTCTGCTGTTGGTATACCGTTTATTTTGTGTAATTAATGCTTTTGGAAGAGATTTTTTTGCTTTTGTTCAGACCATGGGGTTGTGCAGGAAATTTGACAGTTGTATCCCTTGTATACTGTTTTGTATCCCTTATATACTGTTATATAGTATGTAGGTTTTTTTCTTAAAGATCCCTGTGGTATCACACTGTACAATGTCACTTGTCTGTCAGAAAAGTCTTAACTAATAGTGTTAAGTCATTAAACATGTGAATTAATAAGATGCCACAATCATTCAACAAAATTACTGAAACATATTTCACATATTAAATTATAGTTTATTTGAAGGTTCATTGAGATTGTGTCAAAATGGCTTGGGTCAACACACATGACGCCTCTGTCTTTGTCCGTGGTTTGAAGGTATGACAATAAATAATGTGCTTTTATGGATATACCATTAGAGGGACTATAGCTTAAGTATTGGCTAGGAACAAGTGGAATACAACTGTTATAATGATGCAACTATTTTAGTTTTTACATCAATGCATTGCACATTACTAAAATATAATGTGTTTAATGTGCATACATAATTTTACTTTTAATTTCTTTCAACAACAGAGAAGATTCAATTTTATTACATGCTTTCCAGTGGTTTATAGAGAAATATCAGTGAAATAAAACTGGTATTTAACTGGTTGAAACAGTGAAAAATAAACTGTTACTGTGAAATGACGTCATTTTTGACGAAATGACGTCAATTTTTTGACGAAATGACATCATTATTACAGCGAAATTTTCCAGTTAAACTCATAAAAATGTAAATAAACGTGCAAAAAAAGCATAAAATAAAAAGAAAATGTTTTGGATTCTTTGGAATATCGATTTAAATTCAATCTTGATCATAAAAACAATATATTTTCTATGATCACTCGTGAAATAAAATAGATATTTCACCGAATCAAACAAATATCCTCTACATATTTCTGTGTGTGTACACACTGTATCAACACATAAAATATGCATCTCAATGTTAAATTTATAATTTAAATGAATTTAAGATTGCGTTAAGCGTTAAGACACACTTTTTACAATAATAATTTATGCAATGCGTACGATGATGACATGTTTCCTTTATATTATAACAAAGTGAAAATAAATTATACTCCTTTATTTTTTTTATCTGTGTAACATAACAATACAGGGTTTTTTCCAACAACTCTACAGCTAGGGAATAATGAAGTGAAACACTATCCAATCTGAAAATGAAATACATTTTATGTTAATAAAATTTGTATTTGTAAGGCAAGTGATGAAATAAAAGGTTAACATTGTAACATAAAGAGATGTGGTTTCGGTTTGTTCTTTAAAGAGCAGGTACTGTGCATACTGCACATCAGACGAGGTTCTGTTGAAACTAATAGTTTCATATCTATAGGGAACAAATTCCCAGAGTGGTTTAATGTGCTAGGGGTTGACAGGCTGAAGAGGTGACCTGATACTAAGCCGACCCAAAGCGCGAGGGTGTACTCCAATGAGACTGTTATTAACAGCAGTAGCGAGAGTGACAGTAATGATGGCAATGATCAGGAGGCTGCAGATGAGGAGGTATTCCTGAAAACACAAGAAAGAAGCATACAGCCAATCGTGGGCAACGCCCACGAAAATGTAAACAAACCTAGAAGTAGGACAAATAGCGCGGACCGCATAGAGCAGAGTGAATCAGTACGCGTACCTGTAAACGAAACTCACCTGAGCGTGTCTACAAAAACGCCTCTAATCAACAAAACACAAATCCCTACCAAGACGATCGAAAGCAGAAAGACCGATACATCAAATTGTGTGAAACAGTTAAAAACAAAACGTGCTAAAATGGCACAATCACAACCGAATAAAATAACAAGCGACAGAAAAACAGTGAACCAGCGCAGAGGTGTATCCCAAAACTTTGATACAATTAAAAATAGCACGGGGACATCGGGTTTAGAGCACATCGACGTACCGGTCACGAAATAGGACAGTAAAGGAGAGTACGGGAATTAAAATGTGTTTATTGAATGTTCAGGGACTTATCGGGAGACGTTAAAACAAATTATTATCAGGTGAAATGAAAACAGTTTTTGCCGAAAACGAAATACTATTATTTACAGAAACATGGTCTAATTCTTTGTATAACTATGATGTCGATGGTTTTCATTATTATATGCTAAGTAGAACTGTACATCTTAAAGGGACAAAACGGGCTAGTGGTGGAATAATGATTTATATTGCCGATCGTTTGAAGAACAGTATTGATTTCTTGAAAAGTAGAGATGATTGTATTATGTGGATAAAACTTAAAGGTCATTTGTTTGAAAACGGGATTGATGTTTTACTTTGTTTGGCGTATAATGTGCCACATGGAAGCAGTAGGGAAATGTTTATTAACGAAAGTTTATTTGATCAAGTTTTAAACGATATGATACAGTTCGAACATACTTATAATAATAACTGCAAATTTATAGTTTGTGGAGATTTTAATTCAAGAATTGGCGTTAAAGCCGATTATGTTGAAAATAATGATTTACAACGATTTAATGTATTACCAGACGATTATATCGCAGATAGTTTTTTACCAAGATTAAGTCAAGATAAAGTTGTAACTGAGCCCGGTAATTGTTTACTTGAGTTTTGTAAAATGACTGGGTTAAAAGTGTTGAATGGTAGAGTAAGTGTAGATAGTAGGATTGGAAAATTTACTTGTGTAACCAGTAACGGGTCTAGTGTTATCGATCTTGTTATGTGTTCGCCTGCTTTATTTAAATGTGTTGATAAGTTTGAGGTTTTTGATCCTAATTTAATATCGGACCACTGTGTAGTACAGTTTTTTATAAATACCTACACTTATGAAGATACATCTGATGATGTTGATAAAACTGCTTTGTTAAAAAAGGAATGTGATAATGCAAAATACATTTATAAATGGGATAAAAATAAAACCGATCTTTATATACAGTCACTCCAAAATGATAGTATTATACAGTCTTTAAACAAGGTATGCAATGATATTAATACCACTAACTGTTTCTCGTCTCTAGACCAAAGTTTCGAACATTTTTGTTCCATTATTAATGAAGTGTGTTCATCCTTATTTAAGAAAACTATAAAAACTGGCAAAAATGAAAAATATCAACATGTTCAAAATAACAAATGGTTTAATGACGAGTGTCAATCAGCAAAATCAGAGTTTTATAAATAATTGAACATATATAGGAATGACAAGTCTGACGAAAATAGGATAAGTATGACCAGTGCACGTAGTTTATACAAATGCCTTGCTAGAAAAAATAAATATCAATATGATACTGAGCAGACAAAAATACTAGAACAAAATAGATATTTAGATGCAAAGAGATATTGGAGTATGTTAAAAGGATCAGTTAAGCCAATTAAATCAAGCAAATTGCATACAGATGACTTTGTAAGATATTTTAAATCAATAAATGATCCAGATTCACACTTTTATCAACCAGTCGAAGACATCGTTTATTTTAATGAGCGTTATTTGAATGACGAATTACATGTAATGTTTGAAGAGTTAAATATGGAGATTACACATGAAGAAATTAAAAAAGCATGCATTTGTTTAAAAACTGGTAAGTCGGCAGGTTCGGATTATGTCCTAAATGAGTTTTTAAAACTTGGTGTATCCGAAACTCACTTTTTGGAGGTTTTGTTTGTACTTTTTAATAAAATGTTTAACTTGAGTTATTTTCCAGAGGCATGGAGAGAAGGGTTAATTGTCCCTCTACATAAGAAAGGCGATTTAGACGATACGGCCAATTACAGAGGTATTACATTGTTAAGCACTATAGGAAAATCATTTAGTAAAATTATTAACAATCGATTAAGTGTTTGGGGGGACAAATATAATGTTTACATAGAAGCCCAAGCCGGATTTCGGAAAGGTATGGAACAGTTGATAATATATTTGTCTTGCAAGGTATAATAACTCATATTTTAAACCAAAAGAAGAAACTGTATACGGCATTCATTGATTTTACAAAGGCATTTGATTTTGTTGTGAGAGATATTATATGGTACAAACTAATAAAACTAGGCATAAGAGGTAAAATTTTGAATATAGTCAGATCAATGTATAATGTTGTTAAATCAAAAATAAAATATAATAACGAAATTAGTCATGAATCGTTTACATGTTTTTTAGGGGTAAGGCAAGGGGTATCATTATCGCCTTTTTTATTTTCAATGTATCTTAACGACATCGAGGAACGCTTTATGCTAAACAAATTTGAAGGTGTTTTTATTGTTGTATGCTGACGACATTGTTCTCTTTGCGGAATCAGAAGTTGGTTTACAAAATGGATTAGATTTGTTAGATGAGTATTGTGCGAAATGGAAACTCTGTGTAAATATCAATAAAACAAAGATAATGATTTTTAAAAAAGGGGGACAAAATAGAAAACATTTGAAGTTTACATATCAAGGAAATGAGCTAGAAATTGTTAATAAATTTACATATTTTGGAGTAATATTCACAACGGGGGGATCTTTCTCAGCAACATATGATGCGCTTTCGGAGCAGGCCCTAAAAGCACTTTTTAAGTTAAAATCAAATTTGGTGAAATTTACAAATATCTCAGTTAGCCATAGTCTTGAATTATTCGATAAGCTTATCGAACCAATTTTAAATTATGGCTGTGAAGTTTGGGGATTAAACAATAGCATCCAAATCGAAAGAATACATCCTCGTTATTGTAAACAGGTGCTGGGTGTCCGAACTCAAACACAGAATAATTTCATTTACGGGGAACTTGGGCGTTACCCTCTTATAAATAAACGGATTGTTTGTGTTTTAAAATACTGGATAAAAATATTACAATCTGATGATGTTAAATATATTAAAATTGTTTATAATATGTTAGTACATGATCTCGAAATGTATCCCGAACACAATTCTTGGGTAAAATCTGTTAAACATATATTAAATACACTAGGTTTTGGTGATGCATGTTTTTTTCAAGGAGTAGGAGACGTTAATTGTTTTATATCCATTGTTAAATAACGCACATCTGATATATACGTTCAGAATTGGATAACCGAGTTACAACAAACGACAAGGGGTAAAAATTATTGCATTTACGAATTTTTAGATTTCAGCCTTATCTCAATGTTGTAAATATTTCAAAATTAAGATTCGAATTCACGCGTTTACGAGTATCTGCTCACAGACTTGAAGTCGAAGCAGGGCGATGGCACAAGCCTGAAAAGACACCGTATGAAAACAGAAAATGAAAACACTGTAACGTTCTCGAAGATGAGTTCCATTTCTTACTCGCATATCCAGTTTTTAATAGTTTTAGAAAACAATATATACGTAGATATTATTGGAATCGCACAAATATGATAAAATTTATCGAATTTTTACAAACTGACAACGCTAAAACAATTAAAAATCTTGCAACATTTATTTTTAAAGCAGCTAAATTGAGAACTAAATTATATTATCAATAGTCTCTCTCCACAAATTACTGTCTATGTGTTGTCAATCAATAAAAATTATATGTTTTCACATTGTCAGAACATTCAAGTTTATTTTGAATACGATAAGACTTTGCAAAATGCATTTTATATAATTACCTTAATATATAAATGTTAAAAATATTTGTTTATTTTGAATATGAATGTCTTTAGAGTTCCCAATTCTTTCGTTATAAATTGTTAACTTATATTGCCTAAAATAGTATATGTATATACCTGTATGTCATTGACCACGGTTTACTACATTGTGTATTATATGTTTGTGTAGTCATGGGCTTAAAGCCTAATGTATTCTGAAATAAAACCATTAAAACCATAAGAATTTTATTGATAATAAATTTTATCATTTATGTTAAGATGGATTGTTGATTCATTATAACACATTCATGAACGTACACTTCATAAGTTAATCGTTAATTTTCATGGAACTCACATCTTTTTTTTCTTACTGGCTCATTTGACTGGGCCTCACATGCGCTGTTTCGCGGATTTCCTTTAATGATTATATATCAATGAATATGACTCGTAAAATAACATAAGTAATCGAATATGTTATTTTAGCTTATGTATACTCGTTAATTTATTTTCTGCAAGTCCATGTAAAAAAAATATATAACTTTTTTTGTATTTACTATAAAAAAAATGAATTTTCAGTTGATTTTACAATTGGTATTGTGAAATGTGATTAACCTTTTTTTAAATAACATGTATTAAATAAATCACCATAATAACTTTAGATATGAGTCGAACTCTGAGAAAATGGTGTTTAATGCATGTGCATAAAGTGTCGTCCTGATTTGCCTGTGCAGTCCTCACAGGCCAATCAGGGACGACACTTTCCGCTTTTATTATAGTTTTCGTTTTAAGAAAGACTCTTCTTAGCAAAAATCCAGTTTAGGCAGAAAGTGTTGTCTCTGATTAGCCTATGCGGACTGCACAGGCTAATCTGGTATGACACTTTATGCTCATGCATTAAACCCTCTTTTCACAGAGCGGGACTCATATGTAAGTATACGCAATGTTTTTATTTTGGTATTTTGCGAAATTACTTTTATCTAACGATAAATATTCATTAATAAATATGGACAATCGATCTGTATGAGCTGTCATACATACAAACATGTACATTAAATGACAAAGATATTTTGATATTATCATATGCATTTATTGCAATGTGAAATGTATCTGTAACCAAGTTACTTCATTAATAACTATCTTTATGTCACATAATTAATTTGTGATTATGATAACGTTGTTAAACCTTATTTTTTGTCCCCTACCGGTTTCACCGGAGGGGACTTATGGTTTGCGCTCTCTGTGTCCGTCTGTCTGTCTGTCTGTCGGTCTGTCTGTGAGTCTGTGAGTCTGTCTGTCACACTTTTCTGGATCCTGCGATAACTTCTTAATATTTTTTCATGAAACTTGAAACATGGGTAGATGGCAATATGGACATTATGCACGTCATTTCATTTTGTTCCTACGTCAACAATTCTGGTTGCTATGGCAACACATAGACTAGAAATACTGCTGAAAATGGTGGTTTTCTGGATCCTGCGATAACTTTTAAAGTTCTTAATATTTTTTTCATGAAACTTGCAACACGGATATATAGCAATATGGACATTATGCACGTCATTTCATTTTGTTCCTACGTCAGAAATTCTGGTTGCTATGGCAACAAAAAATCAAACAAACTGAAAATGGTGGAATTTCTGACAAATTTTGGAGCCGGTATGGGACCATATTGCTTGACAACAGCCTTGTTTTACGTGTTTTGTTACATTGACACACCTACACGAATAAATGTGCTAACTTTATAATGTGTACTTGATTAATTATCTTACCAACTTTTGTTCAACTGATGTAATGGACGAGATCTCATCATTCACACGTACATGGTTGTTGTTGTGCGTCTGAAAAGAAAGTACATAGTGTTCAATTCAAACATTCCACTGTTGAACGAAAAAAGTGATGAATGGATACCAAATGCCTAAATATAAGAAATAATTATGGTATATATATGACAGAATATGTTAAAAAATATTTGCATACATGAACTGGAATGGAATGTGTCAATAGAAAACAGCAAACACACAATAAACAACAATGATTATTCCGTGCAAATTAATTATAAATGTTTTTATGTGTAATTCAAAGTACAAAATTTACCTTTTGCTCCCATTCTAACTTTCATTTTTTAAATCTTACATGTGACTGACATTGTAAATTTTTTATAATCATTTTGTGGTAAGAGTAAGTCAGTAAGTAAGAGTCATGAGATTTCATTAGTTAATATACCTTAACGTCCGTCCATTTCTTGATAACTTTGTCTATCTTGGGGCTACACAATCAAATGCTGTTCACTCTGAAAATGAGTGATAGTTTTCAGGTTTGTGTCTACAATTGAAAATTAATTCTAAAGCTATGTACACTGGGTAATAAAGTAATTTCTATGCCAAAAATAAATATACAGTAGGCATCCGTATATACTATCGCGGTGGTGTAGTGGATGAGGTGTCCACCTAGTGATTGGTAGTTCGTGGGTTCGCTCCCTACTCGGGGAGCATTCTCATTATCTCCTCCATAGACACCAAGTACTGGTTCTTCCCAGGAAATGGACTTGACAGTGTCCATATCTGCCTAGATCGGCCTTCCTGTAATAGTCAGCAATACTGTAGGAAGTACGAAGTAGAAGTACGAAGTAGAAGAAGAAGTACGAAAACAAATATATAGCGAAAGAAGCGGAAATGTGTAAGATGAGAATGTTCCTTGAAAAGAGAGATACATTTACTCTAAAAACAAACATTAAAAAAATGTTTTCTTCAAATGTGGAGCATAGAAATAATGTATTGATTGATACTCCAATACTCTTCTGCCAAAAACATTAGATATAAACAAACAATAACGATTTGCCATTTTAAAGGTTGACAGTTCCAAACGCGGGAAAATATGATTTCGTTATAACAGTACTTGCAACTAGAATTTAGAAACAAATACATAAAATAAATGCATAGAACAGTTCGATTCTTTGGTGTAAAATAACGATATGAATTTAATAAAAACTCAGTATCAATTACAAGACAAATTGACAGACATAAACGTTAAAATATTTGAAGACATGAGTCATTATATCGATACATTTAGTACTACTATTAGTAAATCATAACTATCATTAACTATTTGCCTCTGTTTACGGTGTCGGCCATCTTGCTTTGCTTTTTTTACATAAACGCGGGAAATCTTGTGAGGTTTTTCGACTGGTTCGCGATTTTCCAGATCGTACGCTTAACTTAATTTTGTAAGTAATTTCAAATAATGATTGTATGTTTAAAACCAGGTCAATTGATACTATTCAAATAACAATTTACAATAAATCCTAATTGATTTGTCGTCAGTGATTTTGGCATGAATTTTCAAGTTTTAAATATTGATAAAGTTTATTGTTATCAAATTCAATAGAGTTGGTTTTGTTTCAAGACATCAATTACCTGCATGCATCTTGAGAATAATAGCTACTGAACAAATATCAAACAATGTGTTATATCTGATATGCAAATGACAATCAAGTTTTATTCAAAACAATTATCAAATGGGTATAAAATTTAATCAGTAATGAATAATACAAAATTAGGTTTGGTAAAACACTTGACCAGCCATATGAATTGACGAAATTATAATGATCTCATTGTTAATGTACATAATTAAAGGGGCATATCGACGGTTAAAACATGATTCTATTTTCATAAATAATATTCACTTTCAAAAGAATGTATTAAATGGTTGATAGACATATATTTGTTTAGTATGTCTTGTTATTAGTTGTTCGCTTTCAAACAACTAATGTTAGTACTGCACGTTGCAAGTCGGTCTCCTCTTAACTTAAGCTAAGAACGATAACCACCGCATCTGTCTGTGCACACTGATTAGCCTGTTTATACTTCACCGCTGGTACACTGCAACAGTAAGTGTATGTATGTAATCAATAGTGTTTAACAGCTTGTGCGACGACATTGGCCAGATTGTTTTTGAAATCTGTACATATTGGCTGCATTCAGGGAAATTGAAGCTTAATGCATGTCAAATAGGTGGTGTCCCAGATAAGCCTGTCACACTAATCAGCCTGTGCAGTGCGCACAAGCTAATCAAGGATACTTTCTGATTTTATGGTGTGTTTCGTTTAAAGAGGCTCTGGTACTGGGATGACAATTAATGCCTATGCATTAAGCCCTGTTTTTCAAAATGAAGCTTAAATTATCTTTGCCATTCATGATTTAAAAAAAACACGGGCTGTTTGTAAAACATGCATGCCCCCCATATGGGCTGTCAGTTGTAGTGGCAGCCATTGAGTGAATACGTTTTTTGTCACTGTGACCTTGACCTTTGACGTAATGACCTTAAAATCAATAGGGGTCATCTGCCAATCATGATCAATGTACCTATGAAGTTTTATGATCCTAGGCGTAAGCATTCTTGAGTTATCATCCGGAAACCGTTTTACTGTTTCGTGTTACTGTGACCTTGACCTTTGGTCTAGTGACTTGGAAATCAATAGGGGTCATCTGCCATTCATTATCAATGTACCTATGAAGTTTCATGATCCTAGGCCTAAGCATTCTTGAGTAATCATCCTGAAACCATTTTACTGTTTTGAGTCCCTGTGACCTTGACCTTTGACCTAGTGACCTGAAAATTAATAGGGGTCATATGCCAGTTATGATCAATGTACCTATGAAGTTTCATGATCCAAGGCGTAAGCATTTTTGAGTTATCATCCGGAAACCATTTTACTATTTCGAGTCACTGTGACCTTGACCTTTGACCTAGTGACCTGAAAATCAAAAGGGGTCATCTGCCAGTCATGATCAATGTACGTATGAAGTTTCATGATCCTAGGCTTAAGCCTTCTTGAGTTATCATCCGGAAACCATCTGGTGGACGGACCGACCGACGGACCGACCGACCGATGTGCAAAACAATATACCCCCTCTTCTTCGAATGGGGGCATAACAAGGATAAAAGTGATAATAACTTCAAATGTACCTCGCTGACAAGGCAAATAAACAAAATCACTTTTAAATCAATGAAACACACAATGAGTTCTAAATTTTTACGTTGTGGCATTTTTTAGTAGACATCTTAAAGGGACCTTTTCACAGTTTGTCATTAAATGCTTAATATTGATAAATGTAAACATTGGATCTTTAAAAGCTCCATAAAATAAAAAACAAGAATAAAATAAAAGAAGCAAAAAAAGTTATCCTCGACTAGGCTCGAACCACTGACCCCTGGAATAAAAGTATATCGTTTAGACCACTCGGCCGTCTATGCTCATACAATGAGAGATGTATTTTATACTTTATATATGCAATCATCGTAGTATGAAACAATATAACGACACAAACAGAACTCTCCAAATTATTAAATCGTTTAATTAATTTTTGTCAATTTACCAAAACGTTAAAAGATCCCTTTAATGTCTTCAGACTTGCAAATTAATGAGTTCAATACACTGTCAGATTTTACATCATTAATAGCTTACAGGTTTAGTGTTTGCCTGTTAGCATTGGGCCTTTCAAAAGTTGGTTACAGTTGGGCTAAAAAGCAGGGCAACTAGCTTTTTCAAAGCTTGAACCAACTCAACGCTATTAAACATAGAATACAAATCGGCGACTATGGATCAATTAGGATTAGGAAATGATTCAATCCGGCTCACAACCAGACATGATGCGTTAAAAGTCTGTCATTTCGGCAAAATTGTTGCTAAATAATTAAAAGAAAAAAAAAACGTATTAGATACAAATAACACCACATGTACATGATTCTAACCTTGTTATTCTTTAGCAAGGCAATCAAAATTCTTAACATGGTTGCAAAATGTTTTCATTTGTACCATTTGAAAAACATTATTCGTTACAAAAACATAAACTCGTAAATAAGTGAACATGTCCCTTTAAGAATCGTATTGTATTCCAAAAACCGTACGGAATTTTAAATAAAGGGATCGATTTAAACATCAATATTATTTTGGCAGAAGTTGAATCTATCGAATATATTTTGAAATACATTTACATTCCACTCTTAAAAAGTGTGAAAACGGATCAGTTAAAATGAATTCTACTTTTTTCATTCTTACGTTGATTGTGAGTTCCGCCACCGGTATGTTATCATGTTTTCTTGTGTGTGTGTGTGTGTGTGTGTGTGTGTGTGTGTGTGTGTGTGTGTGTGTGTGTGTGTGTGTGTGTGTGTGTGTGTGTGTGTGTGTGTGTGTGCGTGCGTGCGTGCGTGCGTGCGTGCGTGCGTGCGTGCGTGTGGTGTGTGTGTGTGTGTGTGTGTGTGTGTGTGTGTGCGTGCGTGCGTGCGTGCGTGCGTGCGTGCGTGTGTGTGTGCGCGCGCGTGTGTGTGCGTGCGCGGGTTTGTGTGTGCATGCGCGCGTGTGTGTTGAATTTATACTTTTCAATAATGTTTTTTTACTGTAATTGACAATTTAAATATCGCATGTATTTAAGGCTCGGATGAACGTCAAAATAAAGTGTTTTTTTTAACTTACATTGAAGTGTCGTAAAATAAGCATTTGCGCTATTTAGATGACCACAGAAATCAAATACTGATTGTTATCAATTTAACATAAATGTGTGATGCTACAAAACGCGAAATGAAGTTCATATGCTGCCTTCTTATGTGTTTCGCTGGATAATTATATCGATGAATTTTCTACGTTTCCCATTGAGTGTTTACACTAGAACATATTGTTTTTGAGCTCTTAAGAGTACGAAATTCTCAATGTGAGCTATTGTGAACAACTTAATGCCCGGCATCCGTCGTCGTGCGGTGTGCGTCGTCAACGTTTAGCTTGTTTACACTCTAGAGGCATTATTTAACATCCAATCCTCATACAAATTAGTCAGAATGTATCTGAATCATAATATGTTGTCTAATCTTAGATAAACTTGTTTAAACTCGAGAGGCATACCGAAACTTTGTCAGAATGTCTTTCTTGAAGAACGAGTTTGAAACTGGGACCTTGAGAAAAAAAAGGTTCCTAAGGTCTTATCAAAGAACAATATTGTTACTATTCTAGAGGCAACATAAATGACTCAACCATGATGAATAAAGTCAGAATATTTATCTTGGCGGGGTTCACATTTGGGTTATGTACTTCCAAAAATTAAGGTACCAGGTTAAATCTTAGTTTACTGTTGTTACAACTCTCAAGGCCACTAATTTGATGATTCATTTTTAAACTTGGTCATAATGTTTATCTGTAAATACATAGGCCAAGGTGGAATCTTGATCTGGACGTGCACCTAGAAATAATGTCACCAGGTCAAATAAAAAAAAAACGTCTAACCACTCTAGCGGCAATATCTATTTCTCAGGCTAGATGAAATAGATCTAATAATAAGATAAAGTGTACATCTGTATGAGGTGCGTCCAAACACTAGCTCGCGAGGTAAAATCTTTACAGGAAAGAACAACTTATTACTATTCAGATGCCACATTTATGACCCAGGCTTGATGTTACATGGTACGAATATTTATTTTGACAATATTTTATGATAGCCACGTTCGAATCTGGGCCAAGTGGGAGTCAAAGCTTAATAACCAGAAGTCTTCAACAGTTGGTGTCTGTACATTCAGATTAGCTTTTTATGAATTATTCTTAAGTCATCATAGCCTTTTTGTTTAAATTGACTTCATGTATTTACAGGAGTGTCACAGGTGTGCTATACGTATTCAGGATATCAACATTGCGAATATGGTTGTTGTCAGTCGGCCATCTTCCCCTGGCTTGAAACTTGCTGCGCACTTACTGTATCTCCTACAGCATCCCCTGCGTCTGAAGGGTTAAGTGGTGGTGAAATTGCGTTAATCGTAATCGGATGCTTCTTTGGAGCAGCAGGAATTGCGCTGATTAGCACATGTTTGTGCTGCAACTTCTGTAAATGTACAATCTGCAGCGACAATTGTAACAATTAATACTTAATATTTGAAAATGCTGCAAAGATAAACTATGTACGATAAAGCGAATCTGTTTCTTAGTGTTTTTCTTAGCTTATTAAAGAAAGTATCTTACGAAAGTATTACTTGTATGACTCACAAGGGTATTAATTATAATATTTGCTCATTGTTTTTAATTAAATTAAACAACCCATTACCATTATGGATAAAGTTATTGTTTAGATGTGAATTTCAATCAACTGTATTGTAAAGTTATTAAAGTGTTAACATTATCCTATTGGTTTTTACTTTTGCTAAGCTGTATTACTCATTTATTTGTTTAAACTGACAAGCCATTTTGTGTCAGTTTTAACAGCAGTAATTTACTGGCAAAGTATGAATAAATACAATTCATTAACTTTTCTAAGAAACGACGTTGATTTGTTGAGTTGTCTTGACGCTCAAGGGCCATGTTGGCCTTATTTCGTTATTTATATTAAATATTGAACAATTCTTTAATAAACCTCTGTTGTTGTAAATGACCATAAAATGTAAATTAAAGGGACTTTTTTATAAAGATTTTGGCATGCACTGAAGTTTGTCGTTTAATGCTTTAAATTGATAAATGTAAACATTGGAACTATATAGCTTTAGTTCAAAAACAAGAATTAAAAAAAGCAAAAAAAAGCAATTATCATTAGCTGGGGTCGAACCGCTGACAATTGGAGTAAAAGTCAAGCACTTTAACCACAAGGCCATCAATGAGCGGTGTGTTTTATACTTTATATCACAGGTTGTTAGGGTGTGGCTATGATATTAATTAGTAAAGACATCATTCTGAATGAACAATCACAGGTGGCTAGCGAGTGGCTCTGATATTTATTAGTAAAAACATCATTTTGAATGAAACATAATTCAATTAAAACGAAAAATCAACTTCTCTGAAAAAATAAATATCACTTTCCAATAAATATGTATACGGATCCTCGTATTGTCACATAATAAAACGATAACAGCAGAACTCTCCATATTATTCAATCTCTTCACGTTCGTAACGCGTTATAGTTTTCAGGTTTTAAAAGTATCTTTTCACGGTTTGGTACATTGACAAAATTGAAAACAATGTTTCAGATTCGCAAATTTTCGGTTTGGTTATGATATTTGTGAGGAAACAGTATTACTGAACATTTGCCATGGTCTAATATAGCCATTATATGCATCTTTTGTCGATTTAAAAACCTAAAAATTATAAAGCGTTGCAACGCGAAACGATTGAATAATTTGGAGACTTCTGTTGTTGTCGTTTAAATTTGTGAAACTACGAAAATTGCTTATATAACGTATAAAATACGCATCTTATGTATGCTTGGTAGGATATCTCAGTTGACTTATGCGTTTTTATTTCAGGATTCGGGGGGTCACTGGTTCGAGCCCTGCTACGGGCTTTTTTTTTTCTTTTTTAAAATTTTATTTTTGATTTTTTACTGGAGCTTTTAAAATTTAATGTTTACATTTATCAATATAAAGCATTTAATGACAAACTTCAAAACATGCCAAAATCTGTGAAAAGGCCCCTTTAAAATCGTCAACAGATGCATATAATGGATATTTAAGAGCATAGTTAATGTTTAGAAGAACTGTTTCCTCGTAAACGAAAATTTGCAAATCGGAAGCTTTTTTTTTAACAATTTACCAAAACGTGGAAAAGTTAAACAGTTTGAGCTAAAAAAAATCTATCAATTATTCAATGTTATTGTTTATTTTATTTATGCCATTTTTATTGTGATTGTAAATATTCCAGAAAAAGAAATATTACCATGCATAACATGATTCAAGTTATAAATAACGCTCATAAATTGAATATATGGACAACAGTGTTCAGGCTCTTTAATTTAGACAAAAATATAAAATGTAAAAGGTTGCTTTACATGCAAGCATCAGATGAATCTAGTATGAAACGTTTAAAATTTTCAGCTGTTCGATTGTTTTAATAACATGACATGCAAATGAATATACACTATTTTTCTAATAATTGAACGCGATAACACAACAAAACAAAGCTGTAAAGTATAATCCGGTTCTGTACAGACCTGAACAATAATTTATGTAATATGATATATCAACGAAAAGCTAGATATATATGGCTTTTATCCTTGGCTATTTATAACTTAAGACCGTGCTTTGGTCGTAACAAGCAGGAATGTAGGCAGGCAAATAAGCAGATAGATAAGACAGCAAACTCAAATATTTACATACATTATAACAGAAAAAGACAGCTTTAGGTCTTAAGGAGCATTTTAAAAATTGAACAACACTCCAGTTTTTTTTTCGAAAGTTTCAGCTGACAGACGGACATACTGCAAACCTATAGCATCCTTCCATCCGATGAAACAGTAGTATGGATCTATTAAAAATGGAATACACACTTTTGCGATTAAATCTGCGATTTTACACGTACTGTACATGAAATTGATTCTTGTTTGTCTTTCTGAACGGATATTTCCTTTCACCAGACACACATGCTGTCTTTTTTGAACAGGTAAAACATAGCTGAAAAAAAGAGAATTTATTTTGATGCATCGATGGATGGAGTAAGTGAGAGTATTTTGTTTTGAGAACATTTAGGTACATTTATTAAGGGAATGAATACTGATTGGTTGCGCCTGGACAGGCTGCTTTGTTACTGGGATCAGATTGCCTGGTTGGGCTGGAACAAGCTGCTAAGTTGGACCGGGGCAGACTGCTTGGATGGGCTTGGACAGGCTGCTTAGTTGGACTGGGGCAGTCTGCTTGTTTGGGCTTGGACAGGCTGCTTAGTTGAACTGAGTCAGACTGCTTGGTTGGGCTTTGAAAGGCAGCTAAGTTGGGCTTGGAAGGCTGCTTAGTTGGACTGGGGCAGTCTGCTTGGTTGGGCTTGGACAGGCTGCTAAGTTGCTCTGAGTCAGACTGCTTGGTTGGTCTTGGACAGGCTGCTAAGTTGAACTGAGTCAGACTGCTTGGTTGGGCTTGGACAGGCTGCTAAGTTTAACTGAGTCAGACTGCTTGGTTGGGCTTGGACAGGCTGCTTAGTTGAACTGAGTCAGACTGCTTGGTTGGGCTTGGACAGGCTGCTAAGTTGGACCGGGGCAGTCTGCTTGGTTGGGCTTGGACAGGCTGCTTAGTTGAACTGAGTCAGTCTGCTTGGTTGGGCTTGCACAGACTGCTAAGTTGGACTGGGGCAGTCTGCTTGGTTGGGTTTGGACAGGCAGCTAAGTTGGACTAGGGCAGTCTGCTTGTTTGGGCTTGGACACGCTGCTAAGTTGAACTGAGTCAAACTGTTAGGTTGGGCTTGGACTGGGGCAGTCTGCTTGGTTGGGCTTGAACAGGCTGCTTAGTTGAACTGAGTCAGTCTGCTTGGTTGGGCTTGGACAGGCTGCTAAGGTGGACCGGGGCAGTCTGCTTGGTTGGGCTTGGACAGGCAGCTTTGTTGGACTGGGGCAGCCTGCTTGTTGCGGCTTGGACAGGCTGCTAAGTTGGACGGGGCAGTCTGCTTGGTTGGGCTTGGACAGGCTGCTAAGTTGAACTGAGTCAGACTGCTTGGTTGGGCTTGGACAGGCTACTAAGTTGGGCCGGGGCAGTCTGACAGGCTGATAAGTTGGGCTGAGTCATACTGCTTGGTTGGGCTTGGACAGGCAGATTAGTTGGACTGGGGCAGTCTGCTAAGTTGGACCGGGGCAGTCTGCTTGGTTGGGCTTGGACAGGCTGCTAAGTTGGACTGGGTCAGACTGCTTTGTTGGGCTTGGACAGGCTGCTTAGTTGAACTGAGTCACACTGCTTGATTGGGCTTGGACAGGCTGCTAAGGTGGACCGGGGCAGTCTGCTTGGTTGGGCTTGGACAGGCAGCTAAGTTGGACTGGGGCAGTCTGCTTGGTTTGGCTTGGACAGCCAGCTAAGTTGGACCGGGGCAGTCTGCTTAGTTGGGCTTTGACAGACTGCTAAGTTGGATTGGGGCAGTCTGCTTCGTTGGGCTTGGACAGGCTGCTTAGTTGGCCTGGGTCAGACTGCTTGGTTGGGATTGGACAGGCTGTTAAGTTGGACCAGGGCAGACTGCTTGTTTGGGCTTGGAAAGGCTGCTAAGTTTGACCGCGGCAGACTGCTTGTTTGGGCTTGTACAGGCTGCTAAGTTGGACAGTCAGACTGCTTGATTGGGCTTGGATAGGCTGCTTAGTTGGACTGAGTCAGACTGCTTGTTTGGGCTTGTACAAGCTGCTAAGTTGGACAGGGGCAGTCTGCTTGGTTAGGCTTGGGCAGGCAGCTAAGTTGGACCGGGGCAGTCTGCTTGTTTGGGCTTGGACAGGCTGCTAAGTTGGACTGGGGCAGTCTGCTTGGTTGGGCTTGGACAGGCAGCTAAGTTGGACCGGGGCAGTCTGCTTGTTTGGGTTTGGACAGGCTGCTTAGTTGGACTGGGGCAGACTGCTTGTTTGGGCTTGGACAGGCTGCTAAGTTGGACTGGGTCAGACTGCTTGATTGGGCTTGGACAGGCTGCTAAGTTGGACTGGGTCAGACTGCTTGATTGGGCTTGGACAGGCTGCTAAGTTGGACCAGAGCAGTCTGCTTGTTTGGGCTTGGTAGGGATGCTAAGTTGGACTGGGTCAGTCTGCTTGGTTGGGCTTGGACAGGCAGCTAAGTTGGACCGGGGCAGTCTGCTTGTTTGGGCTTGGACAGGCTGCTAAGTTGGACTCGGTCAGACTGCTTGTTTGGGCTTGGACAGGCAGTTTAGTAAGTCTTGGGCAGACTGCTTGGTTGGGCATGGACAGACTGCTTAGTTGGACTGGGGTATACTGCTTGGTTTGGCTGGGACAGGCTACTTAAATGGACTGGGTCAGACTGCTTGGTTGGGCTAGGACAGGCTGCTTAGGCGGACTGGGGCAAACTGCTTGGTAGGCCTTGGGCAGGCTGCCAAGTTTGACTGGGGCAGACTGCTTGATTGGGCTGGCTTAGGCTTCTATGTTGGACTGAGATAGACTGCACGGTAGATTGGGGTAGGCAGCTTAGTTTGACTGGGCAGTCTGCTTGGTTGGGCTTGGACAGGCTGCTAAGTTGTACTGGGACAGATGCTTGGTTGGACTTGATGCACACTGGTTTACTAATGTACGCATTACACCATTGCCAGCCATAGCTGAGTTCTCTCATAAGGACGTCGTGAAGACGCAGTCGGACATACAACATCGAATCACACGCAGAGCCAGTGGTAATGGTAATAACAATTTACTGATCATTAAACAATTATTGGCAGCGTTTTCACCTCTTACTTTTTCAGATAGATCTAAATATAGTGTTAATGTTATTAATATTGCGATCATTATGTTTTTATTGTTAAAATTGTAAGTGTTTATATAAGATTATTTAATATGCAAAAATATCGAATTTACTTTTTGATTGTATTTTATATTAGAAAAAATAGTTCATTTCGGCTAACATAAACTATTCATGAAGATAATGTTAGGATGGTTAAGCATCGTGATATTTGGAAATAAGAAAAACGGAGGACGTTTTCTGTATTAATTGGGTTTATTTTTTTATAAGCCACATGTCGTAAGATGTATGTATTAAAATGAGATATAACATGGGATTTAACATCCGTGCTGCGTCTCTTTTGTAACCGGACTGTAACTTCAACATTTATCGAACGACTTTTAAAACTCGCCTTCCATGATCACTTTATCGAGACGGTGTGAAACATCTTTCTCCATAAATCAAAGATCATGTTTTCATTAAAGTAAATGGTATACTTTTCAATGAAGTTGATGTTGAATTTGAATGGTTGAAATTGGTAGCGAGCTGTTTCGTTGTTTTATCGTTCATACGTTAAGCATTTATTTTAAACCTATTTATTTTAGTGATTTAAACTGTTGTTTAATGCAACATTCATAGTGTTTTAGTTATTTGGCCCCGCGCCCAACACATGTGGTTTACACGCATTAAAATCTCTTTATTTAATTGACGACAGCATGTTTCTTAATTATCCAATACGTCGTTCTAAAAAAAAAACACGCAATATGCTTAGATACATTTCAAAAGTTGATACCAATCATTGGATGAGTATTACTCTCGTCTGTAATACCACATTGTCAAATGTATGTCAATCACACTATAATACATTTTTATAGTGCAAAATATAATTATATTTATATATATATATGTTTATATATTATTTTATATAACAAATAAATATATTTAGATCGTGTTTTGTTTATCAATATAGTATACCAGTCATTTATATTGAAACTTGTGTATTCATAAAAGCTGCATAAAATAACATGAATGCATTTTGATGACTCCAAAATACAAACAAATTAAACCTTCAGTTTCAACAGCAGGAGAGAAACCGTAATGTAGCACGTAATCATCTACTTATGGCAAACAACAAAATGACGAACAGAGCGATCATTTTTTAAATGGATTGAATAACTTTAATAGCCAGATATAAAATAATCCATCAAGTTTTCATTAACATGTTATGAACATTATAGGTATATGTATTTTTTTTTAATTTTCGTTATTAAATGCCGCTACCAATTTTAGCTCGAAGCCTTCTGAAAATTAATTTGAAGGTAACCTAACGATGGAGTATTTTTAAGCGCTAGACTATGAAATTTCAAGCACTTGCAAAAACTCATTTTAAGAATTGTCTTTTTAGAACAAACATAATCAACCGTATCTTATTTTCATCTTAACCTATCTTTTTATATCACGATATATAACCATTATTTTGTTATGAAATGAAATCCCGTCCTGCACGACGATTTCGATCAACCTCCTCGCAGAGACATGACTCGTTTCTGCTTCACCTCTTGATAAACTTTTTTTAACACTTGCGATATGATTGATTGTATTTACAATTTCGCAAATAATCAATTTGTATTTAGCAACTCGTTTCGAAGGAAGAGTAGACTAAATTCCTAAAATCATTCTCTATCTTATATCACATATGTCAATCTTATATCACATATGTCATGATAAACTATTTTGTACATTCTTAATAACGAATGGCATGAGTAATGATTAATATTCGTTTAAAAAGTTTCTTTTGTGATTAAAAGAAAACATTTTAGAAACATAAATCAGTGACAAAAACGTTATCTCGTCAATATATGAACAGGTTCCTTTAAAAATCGTATTGTATTGCAAAACGAAGATACCATACCGGATTTGTAATAAACAAAGACGTTGTAAACTTAAGTTAACAATTATTTTGGCAGAGGTTGAATCCACTGAATACATTTTAAAATATTCACAGTCCAACATTAAGAAGCGTTGATAAGCAAAAATTAACGTTGTAGTTGTTATTCTTACGTAGATTGTGAGTTACGTTAGCGGTGTGTTATAATTTACTAAATGTAAAAAAAATATTGTGTTTGCTTAATTTTTACTTTTAATTTTTACTGTGCTTTGAATCTCTTACATTTATTTAAGGCACACTTGTGCGTCTTTTTTATAAGTTTGTATCTTAAATTGAGATTTCATCAAATTAGCATTCGAGTTTTTTTTGTTTCATCATTTAAATAAATGTCATGCTAAATTACACAAAATGTAGCTGCCTTTGACTGCCCTTTTATGGGTTTCGGTCGATGTCGACGTCTTTTTCTACTTTTTCTTGTTTTATGCTCACCTAAGTAAGAAGTCCATAAGCAGAGGTGGTAATCACGTGATAGTCAAGATGGCGACGTCCACGCCGAGACAGTTATTTTTCGCCGTTTTATACCCTTTATTACTCTTGTTTAATTTTTAAACGACGCTCACTTTCCAGCTATATCAGTAAAAAAAAGTGATTAGCGCTTATTTCGTATTTAAATTAGCTTTGTTTTTTGACTTAGTAATTAGGTCATCCCACTAAGAAATGTCGCACCGAGTAAAGTCGAAATATAGGGCGAATATAACAATTAAATAAACGCCAGTAAAGGTCTTGTTAATATGGCTGGAAAGTGGGCGGAATTAAAACAAAACAAGTTATAAAATGTATTAAACGGCGAAAAGTACCGGCCTCGGCATAAACGTCGCCATCTTGATAAGCACGTGGTTACCCCTCTGTTAAGGGGAGCTATTGTGGAAAACGTCCGACATTAGTCGTCGTGCGGTGTGCGTCGTCAACGTTGAGCTTGTTCACGCTCTAGAGGACACATTTTAAAATCCAATTTACACGAAACTTATTTAGAATGTATACCTGGACGATAATCAGGCCGAGTTCGCAATGGGTCACGTGCGTCCAAATTCACCAGGTCAAATCCTAGAAACAAACTTTTTTTCTACTCTACATGCCACATTAATGACTCAATATTAATGACAATTTGTCAGATTGTTAATCTTGTAGAAAAGTTCAAAACTTGGTCACGTGCATTATTTAACAATGTAAAATCTTAGAAAAGCATAATTACTATTCTAGAAGCCATATTCATGACTTAAAACCCGACTGTTCATCTTTATGATATTAAGACCAAGTTCGCATTGGGGTGATGTGCGTCAAAAATTAGGTCGCCAGGTTAAATGTAATGACTCTTTTTATGAGACTTTGCCAAAATATTTATCTTGACGCTATTTATGTCAAGTTGGAATCTGGATCACGTGCACCTAAAAATTAAGCCACCGTGTCAATTCTAAAAACAAATTCTTACCACTCTAGGGCCACCTCTTATGACTCAGACTTCTTTATATTGGTAAAACTGATTATAATGTATTTTGTTTATAAATACCAGGTACAGTTGAATCTTGTTCAGGTGCGTTCATAAAAGATCGCTAGGTCGAATATTAAGAAAAAAGTTGTTCCTACTATAAAGCATACATTTAAGACCCTGCCTTGATGAAACTAGGTCAGAATATTTATCTTGTCAATTTGATGGCCATGTTCGAATCTGGGTCAATTGGGATAAAAAACTGGATCACAAGGTAAAGTTTTATTAATTGTTTTCTTCAAACCCTTTTCACTTTTTGGTATGTCGAATTTTTTAAAAAGATTGTTTCAGATTCGCAACTTTTTGTTGTAGTTATGATATTTGCAGTAAAACTTAACATTTGCCATGCTCTAAAATATCCATTATATGCACCTTTGACGATGTAAAAACCTGAAAATTATATAGCGTTGCAACGCGAAATGATTGAATAATTTGGAGAGTTCTGTTGTTGCCGTTATATTTTGTGATACCACAAGGAATGCTTATACGTGTATAAAATACATCACTCATTGTATGAGCACGGATAGCCGAGTGGTTTTACTCCAGGGGTCAGTGGTTTGAGCCTAGTTGAGGGTTACTTTCTTTCTTTTACTTTATTCTTGTTTTTTACTGGAGCTTTTAAGATTCAATGTTTACAGTTATCAATTTAAAGCATTTAATGACACACTTCAATACATGCCAAAATCTGTGAAAAGGTCCCTTTAAACTTGGGTGAGTGCGAGAGGGCCTTCGTGGAACTCTGGTCTTTTTTGCACTCGTATTCACAGGTTTAGGACCAGAGTTGTGATATACCCAGCCAGGAAATAAACTTTGCGAATATGGTTGTTGTCAGTCAGCAAACTACCCCTGGATTAAAAGTTGCTGCATAAAAAACCTCTCCTACTGCATCCCCTTCTACTGCGTCTAGATAATTATCTGGTGGTGAAATTGCGGGTATCGTAATCGGAGTAATCGTACCCATCGCTGGCGTAATTGGCGCTGTGTTAAGTGCAAAATATTGTTGCTCTAAAAACTGTGGAAACACTTGTAATAGTATCATTTTCTTGTAATATTAGCATTTGTTTAGCTTAACTAAACATGGGAATGCTGAACAGATATATATTATGAAGAAAAGTCGTATCTATTTCTTAGCTTTTTTCTAAGCTTTTTAAAGGAAGTATCTTAAAAAATTACTTGCATGAATTACATGGATATTAATTAAAATAACTTGGAATTATTTCTACTTGAACATATAACGAAACAGTATGGATACAGTTAATGTCTAGATATGTATTTCAATCACATGTGTTGTACAATTAATGAACTGTAATTATATTCCTATTTATGTATTCATTCTGCTAAAATATATATATACATATTTATTTGTTTAAACTAAAGTACACATTTTGTAGTGTTTTTTTACTTACTTTAACAACAGTAACTGTCTTGCAAAACATAAATAAATGCAGTTCATGATATTATTTTAGCTGATGCGTTGATATGTTGAGTTTTCTTATTAGTCAGGGACCATGTTGGACTTATTCCGTTATTTATATTCAATATAGTGAAATTGTTGAATACACATCTGCTGTTGTAAATGTTGGTATGCAATTTTCAATTTCAGAAATAATTACGAAGTAATAATACCGTTGAATAAAATAATATATGTTTACGATGTTATTGTTTTCTATATACATGTATTTAATTTTGTTATTAATATAAGTGTTGTTATTATTATTGTAATTCTTAATATTGGATACAGAGAAATATTACCATGATAAACCTGCTGTGCGCATTAAATTGTTATTGATGAAGAATGTTAAGACTATTTATTGCAACTTTATACAACATAAACGTCTGCAGTACATTCATGCAGCAGCTTAATCTGAAGTAGAAACGTTGTATCACGTAAATCATATGACAGCATATTGTAACGGATATATTTATATGCATAAAATAACTGAATTTTAGAAAATTATTAATAAGCCTTTTATCACAACAGCCATGATTAGACTATATAAATGGAATACTTGAATTTTGGATACTAGTATTATGAATAGATGTTTAATTATGAAGAATATAATAGTATCATCAAATAAAATAATCGAATATGATTAAAATATTTTATAAAACATAACAGGTAAAGTTCTATCATAAAAATGTAAAATTTCATGGTTGATAAATATATTTAAATTATGGTTCTCACATGTATCAATGAAATGTTCAGATAATAATTTATGAAATATTACAAAGTTGCCCATGCTAAAATGTCACAATTGTTTTGGTTTTGATTTGATTAAATAATGAATTATAATTAATTGAAAAAAATCTTAAAACTACTTGTCAAAGCCATCGAAACATTCACTGTATTGATTTGAACATAATATGGATCAATGTGACAACGGTTTTCATGTAATAACATATGAATGGCTGGGAAATCGACACTGGTTATGTAGATTAGTTTTGACTTTGAACACGAAGATGGCAGTTTTATGTACCACTATCATAATAATTATAATGTGATACTATACATATGTCGTGGATCACAAAGTATTATAATTAGAAGCAACGTAGGTTTATGTTTTTAGTTGTTCGCGTAGACAGCTAATGTCATTGCCGAAAATTTCAAGTCAGTTGTTATCTACGGAAAGCCCACTACCCGCAACATCTGCCGCATCTGCCGTATCCGCGCGAGAAAGAGTTGTATAATTTATGCAAGAGGTTTGAGATTTTTAACTATATTTATTCACAAATGGAAACATTATGTGAATATTGTGTTAAATGGAATATTTTTGAATATTTTTTATATAGAAAAGAATCAATAAAAAATGTTTGTATTATACTTGTCGCGGTAGAGATTGTTTATGAATGATTAAAATAGTCCACTATCTGCTGCTTCTTAATGACGTAGTACAGATCATTCATAATCTGAGGCTATTAATAGTTTCGGGAAAACAACGCAATAGTATAAGGTTACGCTGGTTTATATTCTCAATTTATTAAACGTTGAACATGAGTTCAACAATAACTTCAGACAACAACAAAAATGCTTCATAATCGCTAAAACCGAATATAAACAACAATTATATATAATAAACACGAATTATTTGTTTATGGGAAACGTTCCTTTGTTCTCAACATATAGTGGCGATCTTTTGGATTTACGGGTGCTAACAACGCAATAGTAGACGGTTAAGCTTGTTTATATTCACAATTCTCAATTTATGAAACGTTGATCATGAGTTCGCCAATTACTACAGGTATACTTTAGACAACCTCAAAAAATGCTTTACATTCGCTAAAACCGAATATTAAAAAACAACTAAATATAAAAAGAAATATCTTTTAACAAGAGTGCCAAACTGTCACAAGATACGCCCGTTCTAAGGCTTTTGACAACTTGATAACTTTACCATGACCCATATATGAACTTTACCAACATATCATCTAGACAAAACTTCTGACCAAAGTTGGTGAAGATCTGGTAAAAACTACATCAATTAGAGAGCGGACACCATGCTAAATGCTTGAAATGCACTAAGTGACATCGTGACCTTGTTTTAAACCTGGCATGACCCATTTGAACTTGACCTACATGTAGATATTGTCTAGACACAACTTCTGACCAAATTTGGTGAAGATCGGATGAAAACTATTTCAATTAGAGAGCGGACACCATGCTAAATGCTTGAAATGGTTTAAGTGACCCTGTGACCTAGTTTTTGACCCGGCATGACCCATATTCGAACTTGACCTAAATACTGTCTAGATAAAACTTCTGACCAAGTTTGGCGATTATCGGATGAAAACTACTTCTATTAGAGAGCTGACACCATGCTAAATGCTTGAAATGCACTAAGTGACCCTGTGACCTAGTTTTTGACCCGGCATGACACATATTCAAACTTGACCTCGATATTGTATAGATACAACTTCTGACCAAGTTTGGTGAAGATCGGATAAAAACTACTAGTATTTGAATTAGAGAGCGGAAACTGATGTGGACGCCGTTCGACCGCCCACCCGAACGCCCGCCCAACCGCCAGCCCGCCGCCAAGGTGAAACTATAATACGTCCCGTTTTTTTAAACGGGCGCATAAAAAGGTAGTCGGCGTAAATGCGGACTTTGAATTGAAATTAGCAATTTACGTTTCTAAATAAAAAAATTGAAAACAAAAGTTTGACTTTTGTGTTTGTTTTCACTTGTAAGTCGCATATTCACCGCATGAAATGTGTGTTATCATTGTCAAACCACACATTAGTGTAAGTAAATAAAAATTATACTACGGGAGTGCACAACATATGTGTCCTCACATGACTTATTATGAGTATATTTCTTCACTATCGAAATATATCGTATGTTAATATTTGATTTAAACGCAGTTTTCTTTTGACACATTTAAATCACACTTAAATTGCCGCGTCATGCGAAAATGGGTCTTATGCGTTTCGGCTAGCGTATCTTTAACCCAGCATGTGCATTTGCGCAGTCTGGTCAAAGGCGATGATGTTCGCTATGAAATCACTCAATGTGTTATGGTCTCATTATGTATCTTCTGACCAGACTGAGATATGCGCAGGCTGAGTGGGCTATATATATGATAGACGCATATGGAATAAGACCCATTTTCGCAATTAAAATCGCAATTAAAAAGTTGAAGGTTATGGTCGTAGAGTTAGACAGATCTAATTCTAAGGTTATATAGGGCTCAATTGTTTGTTTGAAGTCAATTTTAAAGTGGAATATTGATGACAAATACAGTACTTAATTTTCTCCTCCCCCCCCCCAAAAAAAAAAAGACGTTTAGAAAGTTTGCATTTAATCGACCGATAATACTGCACGAAACTTTTTGAAGAAAATAAATTATCGTGATAAAAATGATTATAAATATGATGCTTTACACGCTTGTCACAGACATACAGACAGGCCAACAGCCCAGCATGCATGCTCAGATGGGCCCCATATCAGTACTAGTGCGAGTCTACATGTGTGCCATAGCTGGGCTTCTAACATGGGTCCCATCGCAAGAAGTGCAACAAAATTCTTTATTGGTTTAATTTTGATCACAACATGGGTCAAACATGGTACACACAAGGGCTCAACACCGGTCAATTAATTATTATACTTGTATGTGTCCCATCGCCGGAAGTGCGTCTCGATTTTTTTATGGGTCCCATTCGGATAAGAACATGGGGGACAAATGGGCTAACACTGGCCTATTTTTGGGGCAAACAGAGATGTGGCCGTCATCATATTACAAAATGTATCCCTTCGCCGGATGGAAGTCAATTTTAATAGATCCTTTACGGGTAAGAAAATGGGTTCAACGTCAGACACACATTGGTCCACGACGGACAACACAGATAATATCTCACTGAGATAGTGATAGCAGTCCATTCAACGAAAGTGTAGATGAGAATTTTATTGGACCAAAATGGGTACTATATGGGTCTAAATTGGGTCACATTTGGGCTCAATATGTTCATATTATGAATGAACACACACATCATGAGATAGCAATATGAGCTTCGCCAGAGAAATTGCAACAGTCATTGGCACGAGACGATAACGTTTGCAAAATGGTCGAAGTTGCAAGTGTTTATATTTTTTAATATCGTACACTTTAAAAATTTGAACAAAATTTCAACACAAAAAAACATGGAAATTGAAGGTGAGATATTCTTCAAAACCTGTGCTCCCATATGCAATCCCACAATATATAAGCATATAAGCTACATAAAACACATACCCACAACATGCATCAAAATATCTCCATTCTAAGTAAAGTTTTTTTTAAACAAATTCTTATATATATTTTTTTTAAAGTGACCTTGAGTTAATTGGCTCCAAATCCAGATTTTTCACAGGGCTTGCTATATCACAAGTGTTTCTACAAGGCTGACCAATGCAAATTAATACAATTGAATCGCACACACAAATATTTCCCTTTATTGTGAACAAAAGAGCCTAAAGGCATAGATCGCTCACATTTAGAAACGACACTGTTAATAATAAATAAATAAATAAATAAATAAATAAATATATATATATATTTATTTATTTATTTTTTATTTATTTATTTATTTATTTATTTATTTATTTATTTATTTATTATTAACAGTGTCGTATATATATATATATATATAGGATGAACAATCTTTTGGACCACCTTAAAGTTAAACACCAAGATATTTAACTCCTGACCTTTGTAGTTTTAGAGAAAAAGATTTTTTAAAGTTAGTTTCTATAAAAGTTTATATAAAATTGTTAACTCTGGGCGTTACTTCTTTAACCACAGAGAAAAGGTTTGAACAAACTTTGTAAAATATCGCCATATGATGTAACATGCTGAACACAAAACCTCTATGCAGTTTCGGACAAGAAGAAGAGTTCAAGTTTTCAGTATATACATATAAGGAAAACAAGCAACGAGCTGGGCGCAGATAAATTTACCAATGTACATTATTTGAACAAAAATGCTTTATAAGACCACAACACAATATCACACATCAAATATTAATCCTATGATCATAGCTGTTTCATAGAAGAAGATTTTAAAAGTTATACATTATATAAAGCATGTAACGCTTAGGGCGTGGCAAGTTTTGACCACAGGGTCATGATTTGTGCAAACTTAGTAGAGGACTACTAGATACTGTTGCACACCAAATATTAAATCCCTTCACACTCTGGTTTTAGAGAAGAAGAATTGTGAAGTTTTAATTTGTAACAACTGTAGCCTGGATAACCTATATATGCACGGACGACGGACATGATCATGGTAACCTAAAAGCTACCCATGACTATAAATTCTCAAGTGAGCTAAAAATAAATGGCCTTTGATCAAGACATTTTTAAATCAAAAGGCATGATGCAAAAAACAACAAACAAACTGCAAACATAATCGTGGGCTTATTATTATCTAAAGACATTTATTAATTTTTATTCAACACATACGTGAACTAAAAAACATGTAAAAGTCAAACAATTATATAAACAGTAATTTTGTTCTATAAGTTTTTTTTAATTTGTTTCAAAACCAGTAACAAAACTCCACTTTCAATCGTGACACAAGCTCTAATTATACCCTTTGTTCGAGTGACAAACATGGGACATTTTTCTGATGATCTTTATGTTCATAGCACAAATACACTATTTGAATTACTTATGACAAATATAAAATATAAGTTTGGTATGCGGTCTGAGAAGTCACTTCGCCGATCGTTGGTGTACTCTTTTAATTTAAAGGCATGCCGTCTGAAAATAAATCAACCTCTACACTTTGAGACTTTTCTAACGCAACACTTTTCAAACCTGAATACTTCAGTTATGAGTGAAGAGTTTTATTTCAATTTTTTCATATGATCATTTGACTTCATTCTTTGCAGGCTCACGATAATATAATGCATTCGTGACGCTCGGACGCTTTAGCACGTGAGTTATGTAGCCTTTAACATGCCTGTTGCGCTGTTGCTCTTTTGAACATTCATACGAGACTTATTATGTTTTTAATTAATTTTAAGTTTCCTGGTGTAAGAACCCACATAGAATGATGAAATTAAATAAAATAAGAATTATATCGTGTTTCACAAGTGTCACGTGCAAAAAGATAAAACACATACTGAAGCGTCCGATCGTTACGTATGCATTTTTTGATTGTGAACTTGCACACAAAGTAGTCTAATGATCACGTGTACAACTTTTAATAAAAATATTTACTCATAACTTATGCATTCAAGTTTGAAAAATTGTTGCGAAAGAAAAGTCTCCAAGTGTATTGCTTTTTTAAAGGCATTACTTGCACACGTTATTTAGTTCTTAACATTTGCTATACAATTTTTACATGCTGAGAAAAATTGTTTTGCAAAATCTGATTTTATCTGAGATAAATTTAAGTGCGTATAAGCTAAACTGTTGATATTTTTTGCCTACTGAAAATCATGTAATTAGATGTTAAAGTCATATCAAAATTACTGAATAAGATTTCCGTAGATCTACTTGTAATTTGTTACTAGTTCAACGACATTTCTATAAATGGGCTATATTTGATCATTGTAGTGGGTGTCGAACATGTTATTAAAGCAATTCAACGGGTATTTATATAAATTGCCTGACACGACACTTGCGCCAAGAATTATACAAGGCAGTTATTAGAAAATAGATTATGTTGATCATGAAGTTAGAATGGGTAAAACAAATTATCCTAACCATTCAAAATATCGTTTTGATTTTTTTACAACTGAGTTGTAAATAATGAACATAGTTGAATACCAAAGCATGTGGTTATTTGAAGTCAATAATTTAATTGGTTAAGGCAATCTCATATTGACCTATTTAGTATTTTTAGTTTTAAGTAGATTTCAAACATTATACATGGACAACATAATAAAATAATAACTTGAGCTTTATTTTCTTTCTTAACTTGGTCAAATAATTTCATCAACTCAAAGGATCGAAGTTTCTAAACTATGTTTTTCTAATTAGTATACTAAAGACGACAAGCGACGTCTCAGGGATAAATTTAATCGCTAGATGCTGTTTTAATTACGATTAATTTTTAGCTCGGCTGTTTTAGGAGAAAACCCGAGGTATTGTCATAGCCAGCTCGCCGTCCACCGTCCGCCGTCCACCGTCCGCCGTCCACCGTCCGCCGTCAGCCGTCCGCCGTAGGCGTCGTGCTCAAACCTTAACATTGGCTCTTAAATCAAAGTGCTTCAACCTACAAGTTTGAAACTTCATATGTAGATGCACCTTGATGAGTTCTACACGCCACGCCCATTTTTGGGTCACAAGGTCAAAGGTCAAGGTCACTGTGACCTCTAATGTAAAACTTTAACATAGGCTCTAAAGTCAAAGTGCTTCCACCTTCAACTTTGAAACTTCATATGTAGATGCACCTTGATGAGTTCTACACGCCACACTCATTTTTGGGTCACTAGGTTAAAGGTCAAGGTCACTGTGACCTCTAATATAAAACTTTAACATAGGCTCTAAAATCAAAGTGCTTCCACCTACAACTTTGAAACTTCATATGTAGATGCACCTTGATGAGGTCTTCACGCCACACCCATTTTTGGGTCACTAGGTCAAAGGTCAAGGTCACTGTGACCTCTAAAAAAAATCTGAAAAGCTTTCGCAGCCGAGCGTGGCACCCGGTGCTCTTGGTATTGTTAGTTCAATTTGTAGCATAGCTGTGTCATAACCATGACAATTGTAGAGTGTATTAAAGGTATTGACTTGTCATGATTTTCTTGCGTAAAGGTAACGCAATGAAAAAATTGCTCCAGTAAAAAACAAATAAAATCAAATTGCTTAAAAATGCTGGACTCTGCTTCTATTGAAATCCCTGGAATTTCTTTCTTTCTGAGAAATGTAAATTACAAAACTATAAAGATCAAATAAACAATCCTGTGACCTATACGAGAAAACATAACGTAACTGATGTTGACAGTGCTTCTTAGCAATGCATTATTAATTTCTCATCACTTGTTATTGTGTTTTGTTCGCATAAATTTCTCAAAAACCAATTGTCGGATAATGACGAATGTCCAAGAATGAAAATCGGGCGTAACTAGCTGGTTAAAACTTAATGGTCAATGCTTTTTTACAACATGTCTTGTTTTATTCGTTATTTGTTCCATATCCCCCTAAAACTATCACTACTTATATCGATCTCTAAATTTCCGAATTATATTAAACCAGTTCAGAATGTATTGGGACAAGATGTCAATTTTCCGTGCCAGGTCAATTTTCATAAAGCCCAACATTTCCAGTTGTTGTTAATGAAGTCACCGTTGTTGTTGATACCACTATTTCCCCTATCTATTATTATGTTAATCCATTTTCACAAGCGTTTGAATCTTAAGGTAAGCTATGAACCGTTTAGTCATACGTGATATTTAAAGTCCTTTCAAAAAATCATTTTCATATAACATGTTTATGATCGCGAAATAATGATACCATGATATCACAATGATATGAAGTTATATATGCAACATCGAAATGATGTACCGATTATATAAATCAAAGTTTGAAGTCTCCATATTTAACATGTCTATTAAATATTGTTGTTAAACCTCGAATCGAGATGGCAGTTAAGCAGAAATAACAAGAACAAAAATGGTCACGAAAAAAGTTCTCAACGCTCTCAATAGAAATGGTCAAAATTACACAAAATTATAAACAAGTTTCTCACAGACTAAGAAAATCTATTGTAAGATTGATTATAAAATTTTTATGCAAAATGATAGCTTCTCAATTGTTGGTAACTTAAAGTAGTCGACGTTACAATAAAACAATGTTTCGGTTATGTCGCGAGTCTATCTATGATGTATATAAGTCCCGACAAATCCCAGGTCATACCCAATTGGGATAGCGATACTTTTACTGGTGTTTTTGTATTGAATACACGTTGGCTTCCTTGCCTGATCACTAATGGGCTTGTTATGCTAAAAATATTGCAATTTGGTCCCACATGGAGTCCATATGGTACTTTTGACCAGTTACAGTCCCCATATGGCATATATAGACTTGCTTGGATGAGACCATTTATGAGCTTTCAAATTGGACCTTAACAAAGTTACATAAGTGGTACCCACGTGGTTGATATATTAGTAAAAAAAATTGATTTTGACCCCACGCTTTTTGCGTGATGTATATTAATTCAGGTAAATCCCATGTCGTAACCACATTGGTTAGGGACCAAGTTATATTCCTATACTGGGAAAGTTCAGTGCGTTTGCGTTAGGACGCAGAAGGGATAACTTTAATACAACTCACACAGGTTTTCATAAGGGCAAGATAATGTATATCGGTCCGACCACGACATATTTTAGTCAACATTTAACCCATATCGTGCTCATGAGTGATGGCTACGACCCATTAGGGCTTATTTGCAGTAAATATGGTCAATATGGGCGTCCGTGCATGGTCTTATATAGGCCTAATATTGGAAAACTATGACATAAAGATCTCGCATCGGGCCAATATTGTATTGTGCGTCACAATATTGCCCGTAAGAGCGCATATTTGATCCATATGTGCCTGCTGGTTTGGAGACAGACGAACGGATAGACGGACATACTTGACCGACAGATTATACAAATAATTGATTCCATGTAAACTCTAAGTAGTCCTGGAAACGCACACGCAATACCAAGGCTAACACAAAACGGGTTTGCTCCCAAATGACACCAAGTACTGGTTCTAGTCCCAGAAAACGGACTCGATAGGGTTTGAAATAAGCCTTGGGCTTTCTATGCAAATGAGATAAAAGTAATAGGTTTAAACTAAAGTGAATATTCAGGTGAACTAGCAGAAGGAAAGTTATTTTCTATTATTTCCATCGTGGTCCTTGACGTGGGGTGTGCAATCTTGGAATAGTCATGTTGTTAGGCATACTATTACTTTGGTAACTGCAATGAACTAAAGTTACAATTAAATGTATCAACACTGCGATTGAAATATGTTATACAAAAATAATAAATAAGTAAAGCGGCCGTATACTATCATAGGAGGCAACAGCTGTGAACTATGACAATGACAAATGTTGTACTATTCTATACAATTTCGTACTTTTGAGCTCGGTCCCGCAAACTGTTATTTAAAACAATACGAAATAAATCAATCTTATAGATATATTTTGCATATCATACTAACTTTGAAGATAAAATGCTATGAAATGTAAACAAAATAGGAAAACTGATGATATCATTTTGAAATTAATATAGAAAGTTTAGTAATATAAAATCCATCGTCTTTCTATGGCATGCAACAGGGTCCCATCTCTAGCTGGGAAACACGCCTTTGAATTCCCTGCCGCGGGGATCGTCATGGTCCTGCATTGAGGCGGTCTGGTAAAAAAAATCAAGTATCGTTATTGTTTTAACTGTTCTCGGAAAGTGCTCACCTTTAAAATCAATTTAATGCACACTGTTGTTGGACGAACAAAAAAAATAACAATACATTCCACACTGCTAAACTAAGTTATGGAAAAAGCTATGAAATGGCTAACATTTGGTAAAATGATGATGAAAATGATTGTTCAAATGAACCAAACATCGAATGGCAACTTTTAAACAAGCACAACTGTAAGGAAGATCAATACTTGCTTTTAAATGTTCCAATACAGAAGAGTGGTCACCCAGTTTATTGAATACTAAGGTTAGTGGGCGTTTTAAGTATTGACTGTTGTACACGAAATACATTTACCTTTGTACGAGGGGTGCCCTGTACGTTCGTGTAATTGCAAAATCATTTGCTCGAACATACAATCGCAACACGAGATACAATTGTAAACAATCATTTTTGAAAATGATACCTATATAAAAAAACAACCTCTAAGTCGATCCTATTTAAAAAAGGCAATTGTTCAACATCAAATATTGTACAAAGAAAGAATAACACACAAACAACCTTTGTTCGATCATGTTACAATCGATATACGTTTCCCCACAAGACGCTCCTTTAGTCGTATGTAAAGCGCCTTGAGCGATCGTATCACCGTGTCCATCTTTCTCTCGCACATCGTTTATCTTCGCAAGTTGCTGTGGTCTGTAACACAGGACGTAGTAGACGACGGCGGTAACCAGGAAACCGACGCAGACACAGCCGACTATTATACTGACGACGGAGCCGCCGGTGATGAAATTGTCACTGCAGCCTCTTCCAGGTAGAAGTCATATTTGCTGTCGCAGCAGCCGTCGAAGCAATATATCTCGAGTGGAATACAACTCGCTGCGGTGCCCTGGAACCGAAGGCACTCAATATCCTAATTGGTATACAACATGACAGTTGGTCATGTAATTTCATGAAGGATTTCACATAATAATCTGCGATCTTTTGAGGTTTTATTTAGTTTCTCTTAAATGATTATAGCATTATATGGCAGTGCAAACTTATGCAAATTTACTGCCATTCATTACCATTGACTCATTCACTCACAAATGAATCTTTTCTTTATTGAGTGGATACTTTATTAACGAACACATTACTAGTTGTCAGGGGCGTAGGTAATGGGGAGGCAGGGGAGGCGGCCGCCTCCCCAATATTTCGGTTAGTCGTCGTTATATAAATAAAACATAAAATCCCCCAAAATCGCCGCCCCAAAACCAGTATTTTTGTAATCACGCGCCGTAAGTGCAGAAGACATGTGTCCCCTCTCCGTCTGCTCCGAGGTTGCCAAAAGTGATATGTCAATATCCCTTGTTAGGTGTCATAAACCAGCGGCCGGGTAAATGTCATTGCACTAATTGTTTTATTGTTCATTTCCGTGATTGCACTGTCGGTGTTTTGATTAAGGACAGGCTTTTCTTTTACTTTTAATTAATCGCTTTAATTCAAAGGTAACTGCCACTTAAAACAATTTTGAGTAAATAAACGTGTGAAAAACATTAATTTGATTTAAAATATTTTTGTTCTCTAAGTATAACAGTTATTATTTGATAAGAACTCATTGAAACAATATCATATATGTAAATGTTTAATGTTCAAAATGAGTATTACTAATCAGCCTCGAAATTTTGCTTTTCCTAAGCGTACATTCGGGAAGAAAAGTCAGAACAGCGTTCATACCAATCTAGTTGGTTTGATTCGTTCACATTGCTCCACTGCGATGAGGTATGTATATAAGTATTAAATTTTAATTTTCGACCGTTCTTACCTTTTATGAACCTAACGTCGATCTTAATACAAACGAAATTTAGAAAAAAGCACAACATACTAATCATACTCGTATTGTTGCTTGTTTTTTTTATATATTATTATCATTAATATTTAACACAAAATTTAATACATTAAAAATGTTATTCTTTTCAGAGCCGGGACCTTGCGTCCGCCTCCCCAATCTTTGGAGGTTATTACGCCCTGGTTGTGTATGGAATAATCTCATATAATAATCTAAGAACAAACTCTATAGTTTAATAATAATTTCCATACAAACATTATGTTACACACAATTTGCTATTGAAAAGTGTATTATATGCGGCTGTGCTATGGATCGGTACGTTCTTGTTTTATTTGCTGGATAGTTTAATAATAAATAAGATCAGCAACATACATCAGGAAGGATATATAGTATATTTTGTTATGTTAATACAAGACACAAACTCAGACTCATAGGCATTTGCTATTTATGCAAATACATAAATTAATACTCTATATATCGGATCTCCAGTGGGAGGAATTTATTAAAACTTCACACAGTCACTCTTTTATTGAAATATTTCTGCCACAGGCCTTCTTCAGTAAACGATTATACAGACAATTTCACGTAGCGTTTTTTTTTTCTGTTGGCAATACTGGAAGTAAATGCAATTAAATGACGTAACGTATTTAAAAGTATGGCATAACTAAATAAAAAAATTTCATCTACAGAATGTTGTTTGAAACGCTCAAAACATCGAAAACAAAGCTTGGTTTATGTATCATGATGGTCTCATCATCCATAGCGAATGGTTCTTTGAAGTTGATATTCATGTGTACATCTTTTTTGTTAAATTACTCGGAAAAGTCAAGAATTTGACTTCGTTCATATAACCACACTTATTATCAAAATAAAAATGTGTTACTTATGCACATGAAATACGTGCGTTCTTTATTGAAAAATACAAACACACCAATTGTTTAAGATAGGTTAATCTTTTTCGCAAATAGTACAATCTTAATGGATACACATTCCATTAATATTGTGAAATTTTAAAACAAAGTGTTATCTGGTGATATTTATCAATATCAAACATGTTTGTTAGTTATGGAATATTGCATATATATCAAACTATGGTATATTACAACATTCTAATTACTTAACGTCGACATTGTGTCAACTAGGCGCAAGATTGTAACGCATCCAAATCGGTATTCAGTAGTAATCAAAACGTAACTATATTACACAATACCTCTATCAATCTGACTATTTTGCAATATTCTATTTCTAACTGCCGATTTGCAATATTTTTATTAAATGCATCTGAATGCATGTATTTGATGCAGGTTTATTAAGGTGTATTCAACTTATATAGACATTGTTACAATGAACCGTTATCCACTTGTCAATCTTAGTAATGAATACGATTTTAACTCGTTCTAGTACCTCGTAGTTTGTTTAAAGACTAAATACCACGTCTTCTTCAATCGATAGGTATTTAAAATGAACATTTCACAATAGAATACAGTAATACATGATGTGTACGAGATGTTGCGAGATCGATAGAAATTATTAATCTCTAAATACGCGCAAAAATGAGAATATGATACCTTTCCACACATATGACAGACCTAATTCGTAGAAAATATATTTTTCGTTTATATTTATACAAAGGATAAAGTAATGCCACTCAAAGTTATTTATAACATCAAAATCTGTTCCTATTTATCACTGTCAATAACCATTGCACTTTGTCTTAAGACTGTGTTTAAAAAAGAAATCACATTAGTTGTATAATTTAAATAGTCATCCTCAAAATTGCGTGAATTTGGAGTTTATTGAAAAGCAAATCGGTAGGTCAAACTTGCTACTATGTTTTGCATTGAACTTACTATGCTAGACAAAAAACGTTTATTGGAAGAAATGTGTAGGTTCAAAATCGTGCTCTTATTTTAAAAAAATCTTTGCTAAAAGTTTTTTTGTTTGGCTTAAATTAACTAAGTAAAGTTGACTTATGCCGTAACAGTATATCAAAGCACGTGTTTTGTTTCATCATTATAAAACATTTTAACATGGATTCTTCATAAAATTAATACACAAATGAACATTCAAATCGGTACTCTCTCTCTCTCTCTCTCTCTCTCTCTCTCTCTCTCTCACACACGTGGTACATTCCTACATTTAGGACAACAATTGACACATACATGCATACGATGTTAAAACTATAAAACATAAATAAAATCGATGATGACACACAGGAAAATCAAATATAGACAATGTCCATTCAAACGAAAATTACACATCGATAACACGTGTTACCAATTTTAACGTCTTTCTTGACAAAATTACCAAACTCGCAGTGGGCTGTAGCTAGGGCGGATCGCATCTCTGACGTTAGAAAACGCCCTTGTATGTCCGCTGTAGGGGATCGAAGTCTGGTTATTCTTGGAATACGAAGCTGCAATAATTAACACGAGTTGTCACCTTTGCATTCTGAAAACTCGTGCATTTTTGCTCGTGTAATAATGTAATGTTCAATATATTTGATAGAATATGACATTTTTCTGCAATTTTTATATAATTATATTCACTAGGTCATTTCGAAAATGATTTGATTTTGGGTTCGCGGTTTGGTGGAAAACAGACTTAATTATTTAAATATGAAATGAGGGAAAGGATCCTTATGTGACTAGAGAAAACCTTGTAATCAAACACTAAAGCAGTCTCATTATTTGCCTAATCATCGTGAAACTTAGTCAATACATCGGTTTTATTGATTTCTCGGACAAGTTGGAAAATGGCTCAGATCGGTAAAACACAATTTTTAGGTGAGGTTTTAGAATTGGTCTTTGTCAGCCGTCCGTTCATCCACATTTGGTTTGTAAACACTCTAGCATTCACACTTCTCAAGCATTCTTTATGAAAGTTGCTGAAAGATCTCAGTCAAGTTTGATAATGAGCAAAATCACATAATTAATGCCATAATTATTGCCTTCAGATTATCCTAATTTTCATTATATTATACAAAATCCTTGTTAACACTCTAGAGGTCACAATTTTGTTTCAGAGTGTATGAATCTTGGTAAAAATATTTATTTTTGTTAGCAAAGTTTGATGTTTGGTAAGGGGAGTCAACTCAAAATATAGGTCACCAGGTAAAATCTTCCAAAAACAAAAACACTCCATACGCCAGAGTTTTGGTTCAATAATGATGAAACTTGACCAGGATGTTTGTCTGGACAATATCAAGGTCAAGTTTGACGTTTGGTATAGATTAAATGAACCGTCTCCTCTCAGGTGAGCGAACTAGGGCCATCTTGGCCCTCTTGTTTAATATTGAACAAAGCAACTTGATATTTCGCATGCATGTGTATCTCATTGAGCTACACATTTTGAGTGGTGAAAGGTCAAGGTCATCATTCAAGGTCAACGGTCAAATATATGGCTTCATATATGGCTTCAAAGCGGCGCAATAGGGGGCATTGTGTTTCTGACAAACACATCTCTTGTTAAAAAGTACAGACTGGTTTATCTTTATTACAATTCAATAGATTATTGAACTTAAAAATAAAACAGATTTTCACAACCACTCAAACTTGCTATATTTGCTGGTGACGAAACAAACTTCAAGCGACATTCTTAGAAGCAGTCAAACAGTGCACCTTGTTTGTATTGATTAAGGAGCTCTCTTCACTTTTAATTGAATGTTTTACCATGATTTTTCATAGAAGGGGTTACAATTTAGTTGCCATGTTATTGTATTTAGAATTGTCATATTAATTTTTTTTTTAAACTCCATGAAACTCTATAAAAGGTATTTCCTACTGTTTGGTTAAAGAAGAACAAGGGATGGTAAAATCGGTCTTATCAATTATTTTAGTCTTTCACATGGGTGTGAGATGTAAGGGATTCGTGCTTGACACTTTCAGAAATTAAGAAATAGATTCAAGGTTACAATATTTTTTTTTTATTTAACTAAATTTGCATTTTAGCTCATAATGATGTGGAACTTTCACATTGGTTTTTCTGTTTAGTCTCAGGGTGCTTTTTTATGCAATCAACATGCTGCGTGATGTGAGGACGTACAGAGATGTTGTGGCCACGCTGACAGAGCTCAAAAAGAAGCTCATGTCCTCTCCCTATGTGCTGGAGTACAAGGTTGCCAGTGTGGATACACTAGGTATGCCAAGATGATTGGGGGGCTGAAACTAGAATTTTGTGAACATATTAATTTTCTCCCTTATTTTTTTTAAACATAATTACTGTCTCCCTTGATTTTGAGCTCGACTATTATATATGAAATATATATAGTGAAGCTATCCTACTCGCCCCGGCGTCGGCGTTCCGTGTCCGTTTGCGTGCAAATGTTAAAGTTTGCGTACTACCCCGAATATTTTCAATGTCCCTTGACATATTGCTTTTATATTTTGCATACTGGTTTGCAATCATGACTCCAACCTATAAACAAGAGCAGACAACTGTATCAAGCATTTTGACAGAATTATGGCCCCTTTTATACTTAGAATATGCATATTATTGATAAATCTATGTAAAAGTTTGCGTACTACCCCAAATATTTCCTGTGTCCCTTGACATATTGCTTTCATATGTTGCATACTTGTTAACAATCATGACCCCAACCTATAAACAAGAGCAGACAACTGTATCAAGCATTTTGACAGAATTATTGCCCCTTTTATACTTAGAATATGCATATTATTGATAAATCTATGTCAAAGTTTGCGTACTTTCCCAAATATTTCCTGTGTCCCTTGACATATTGCTTTCATATTTTGCATACTTGTTTACCAACATGACCCCAACCTATATACAAGAGCAGACAACTGTATCAAGAATTTTCGCAGAATTATGGCCCCTTTTATACTTAGAATATGCATATTATTGATAAATCTATGTTAAAATTTGACAAAACAACACTTACCTTACATACCACTATGCACTCCACCCAAACCACCCCCACGCCCCCACCCCCACCCTCAATTTTTTTTCTTAGTTTTGAAAGATCATCTATTAAATGATCACACGCCCACATTATACCCCCCTCCCCCCCCACCCTCCCCCCTTAAAAAAATGTTTTCTTATTTTGAAAGATCATCTATTAAATGATCACACACCCACATTATACCCCCCCCCCTCTCCATGATGGCTTACGTTTATACTGTCAAGCATTCGAATAGTCGAGCGCGCTGTCCTCTGACAGCTCTTGTTTTAAACATATTTATTGTCTTTCTTGAATTTTGTGAATATATTAATTGTTTCCTTGAATTTTCTAAACATATTAATATATCCTTTGAAATATTTTAAATATTAATTGTCTTGATTAAATATTGTGAACATTGTCTCCTTTTGATTTGCGAATATATTATTTGTCTCCCTTGAATTTTTTAAACATATTTATTCTCTCTTTTGTACTTTTTGCCCAATATTTATGGAATAAAATATATACCTTTGAATTTTACAAAGAGATAAACTTAAGATTGAAATTAAAAAAATCTTTATTTACTATCACTAAACAAAAAACTGCATAAAAAGCACAGGTTGGTAACTAACCCATGTATAACTGTAAATTATTGGGGGAAAACACATTAGTGACAAAAATTGAGGAAAGTTTACATGGATGATCAAGATACCTACCCTTTCATTGTAGTATGCCAAAAGAACTGCTCTGGGCACGGTCATTGTGACATGAAGACCAAGCGGTGTATCTGTGAGGCCTTCTGGACCTCCAATCTCTGTTCCTGTACTGGATCTACGGGGAGACTAACTGTGGTGGGGCTCCTTACTTCCCCTTTCACGCTCAGATGCAATTAAAAAATTCTATAGGATGTATACTTAAAAGTCTGACAATTCTATGAGAACTCCAAATGTCAAGACATTGCAGCTAGCTCTGCTGCAAAGTCCTATGCAATGATAATTGAACTGGGACGAGACCAGGGAATCCCAGATTCCACGGATGTTATCATTGATTTCATATTGCTAATTTAAATATTACATGTGCGTAACAGGGGAGGCTATGGAAAATGAATATGGTCGGACAGTGTAGAGAGACTTCGGACAGTACGGAGTTTTGAGATTAATATCAAAATTCAAACTTCGGACACAATTCCTTGTGAAAATTGATAATCACTCATACAGTATTGATAGTATGTTCCCATGCTGAATGATTTCAAACGGCAATACATTGCTTAACACTCTTATTTTTATATACATATTTTACCTAACCAATACTCTTCTAAAAGAAAGAACAGTAAGTACAAGAAACTGAGAAACGAGATTTCCCAATGTTCCGTTTTTCATGCATATAGTTTCTGTAATCTTAAAATGTGTACTATATTATAAAAGTTTAATCCATAAACATATATTGCATTGAGTATTCTGAAAGTAATACATACTTTTGTTATTGTGCAGTTATTATTTCTGTATTTTCTATGTTTCAGATTGAAGTATTTTGTACGTTGTGATAGTGTGCTTTTTCATTGTGATATTCTGCACTAGTGCATTATGGGGCTGCATTTTCTGCTGGCAAAGAAAAAGGTAACTTAGAGAGAAAAACATTAACAGTGTAATTTGTGTGTTTTTATGTAAGTTTGTTTTATACTGTTCTTCCTGAGTTGTCATATACTGCTTGAAAACATGCCAATTTGATTGCTCTTAATAAAATAAACGACAAATGTTCTCTGCAGTCCCAGATTGAGGCTGATTTACTATTTCTCTCCATTGGTGCCGGTGCAGTGGCTGTCCTAATTTACTATTTCTCTCCATAGGTGCCGGTGCAACGGCTATCCTAATTTACTATTTCTCTCCATAGGTGCCGGTGCAGTGGCTGTCCTAATTTACTATTTCTCTCCATAGGTGCCGGTGCAGTGGCTGTCTGATTTACTATTTCTCTCCATAGGTGCCGGTGCAGTGGCTGTCTGATTTACTATTTCTCTCCCTAGGTGCCGGTGCAGTGGCTGTCGTCGAACTACAAAGAAGAGGCATCGCTACTCTCTGCTGCAAGACGCAGACAAAGATGAAGAGACGCTGGAACTCAAATCAGGTTGGGGTTTTCAGGAGTTTTTACTGTTGCTAAAAATAGATTATTGTTGATTGGTGGAACTAGGTCAAGGGCAGCATTTGCTAAAAATGTATAGAAATGAGGAAATGCTTGAATGCATATATGTTATGAATTGTTCAGATAAATATTTACAGTTTGATGTTGTGTTGAACTTAATAAATATATGTCAACAAGGCCACACAAGGTCAGTGTTAAGCTTGCTAAATATATATAAATATTTGCTAAAAAAGAATGATAACTGTCTCATGTAAGCCAGTTGTCAAATACTAGAATAAGCATGTGCATGTAGTAGTGGGCAGTGGGACAGGCCCAGTAAATGTTAGAATAGGTTGACTAAAAGCCTTAAAATGACTGAAATAGTGAACAACATGCAAGTAAACTGTTTCTAAATGAGATGTCGGGTAAAAGATGATCTGCATCTTATTGGCCAGTTAAAAACTCTGACATTCAGATAGTTTATATGTGTTTCTATTTTAGATGAGTGATTTGTCAAAGCTATGCAATGTAGGTTAAAAAGTTGATTTGGTCATTCTTGTTTTTTTTTTGCTATTAATCGCTTTGTTTTGTCTGTTCTTTTTGATTACTGATTTTCAAGTTATTATTTAAAGAATCTGTTTTATTTTAGCATTTTCTTTACAATAAAGAATGTTTTTAGCCTTTGCTTTACATTAAAAATAAAATCTTTCTAAAAATTGCTCTATTACTGACCTTAAATTTACAATATCTAGCCTTTTCTACACCATATTTTTGCATTAAAAATATGAATCTTTTGAGGCTAACTTGTTCAGAAAATGAAAGTCTACTTTAAGTTACATAAATTATATTAAGTTCAGACCTGCTTTCATTTGTAATTGATATGTTCGTCCTGTGATTTACAACTTTGGCCATGTTTAAATTGAGAATATGGGTTTTTGTAAGAAAAGTTTAAAATCTTCCCTTTTTTTTAGCTCACCTGAGAATAAAGTGATCATGGTGAGCTATTGTGGTCAGTCTATAACCAGAGTCCAGTAGTGCAGTGTCAACTTTTAGCTCTGTGCCACTCTTGAAGCCACATTATTTATCCAATCTTGATGAAATCGGTCTTGGAAATATCTAGGTCCAGTTCAAATATGGGTCATGCATGTTCTAAAACCTAATGATCAGGTAAAATCTTAGAGATCTTGTTACTACTCTAGAAGACACATTATTAGTCAATCTTGATGAACATTAGACAGGTCAATTTTAAATCTGAGTCACAAGTGTCAAAACTAGGTCACAATGTCTAATCTTAGAAAACCAAACCTTCACAGTGGTTTATGTTTGGGCAAACAACTGGAAATCAAGCCTTTACTTAACTTTTTATTTATCAGTGTGTCTGTATTAACCATTTACCACTTAGATATGTATTTTGACACATGTGTAGTGCCTTACAAAGTTATGTTTAAATAAAGACCTTTTATACTAGATTCGTGTTTTAAAGGCTTCATATCCCACCCTTAGATATTGGTGAGCAACAAACAGCATAAAACATGAACAGACTGTGAGTTACTCGCAGGTTGTTCTGGTTTTATGCTGTTTGCATATAGCCATTTTCACTATGCTCCTGAGTGGGAAAGGGTCAACAAAGGACTATTTATAATTTCAGGTAAAATGCAGAACAGCAGTTTGATGCTGTCGGACTCAGAGTTCTCAAGTGAAGAAGAAACTATATTCTTGAACAATAAAAAGACTAATGGACATATTGAAAAATTGAACGGAGTGAATAAACATTTGAAGAACTCGATGATGACGTGAAATCTTAACTGCTGTTGTATAAAGGTTGTGGTGATGTTTGATTTCTGACTTGTTTTTACAAATAACTGATGTAAAATGTGAATATCCTGGAACAATCCATGTTTTTGTTGTTTCGTTTGTCATTTGATACGCACACAATTTTGTTAAAAAAACACAATAATGTTGTGTGGTTGATGCATGGTGTGTTGGTGTATGAGGCTAAATGAAAAGCATTTTGTAAGAAGAATAAGAAACAAAGAGTTATTTGTTAAAGCAAAATTATATTTATTGTTAAACAGTAAGGTATTTTGAAGAGTGTATGGTAGATATGATTGTAAATATAATTTATGTAAACAAAGTGCCTCAAATCAGGGGTGGCAAATTTATATATTAGATTATTTGTTCATATTTAGCTCTATGGTCAGACAAATATGCAAAGGCTCTTTCAGTGTTAAAACTTTTAACTTTTAATTTAACAGTTGTAATAACTTTGAAACTATATTATTCATTTGGACTTTGTCATGGTATCATTTTAGCGAATGGTGCAATACTCCTTTGTGAGTATTTTGGTAAGATGTATGCTCGATTTTGATTATGATAAATTAAGATTTGAACATAAATAGATATTCACCCTAAACAAGGACTATGCCTTTATCATAAACTCAAACATTAGGTTCCACGCAGTTATCATTTGTTATATTGACATAAGTTATTCCTCTGTTTTAAGAAGCATGAATGAGGCAAATCCAGTTGCCAACAGTCCAATTTTAGAACTCGTGCCAGTGCTGGTATATATTTCAGATTGGTGAGGCAAACAGAGGCAATTTGCAGCAACCTGTGTGATAATTTAACTTAAATTTGCCACCCCTGTTCATAAGTATCTTAACATATTATTTAAATGTGCCAAAATTTCAGCAATTCTAGCTACCCCTGCACTGGTTATTTGTGAACAATTGTGGTGTTTCCATGCAGTTTTGTACAAATGTTGTTTTCACTGATGATATGAGTCTTCTGCTTTGGGAAAATGGTGCTTAATGCATATTTGTAAAGTGTTTTCCCAGATGAGCCTATGCAGTCCATACAGTCTAATCAGTGATGACACTTTCAGCCTTTGCAGTCTGTACAGGCTAATCAGTGATGACATTTTCAGCTTAAATTGTAATTGTTATTTTTATATTAAAGGAAGTCACTTCTGTGTGAAAATCCAGTTAAGGCAGAAAGTGTCGTCGCTGGTTAGCATGTGCTGACTGCACAGGCTAAACTGGGACGGTAATTTAAGCACATGGATTAAACCTCATTTTTTCATATTGAGGCTGAGATGTTTTGTGCAAAGATGTTTTCAATGTTTTTACTTAGTTGTTTTGGTTGCCTTCTATTCATGAATGGGAGACAATCCCAATTTATTTTAATCATCAATTACAAAAGGTATTTCAAGGTAAATATATATGTAATGATTTGTTATTCTGAGAGGCTTAACAAAATCTTACAATTTAAAAATGCAAGCACAACCATGTCTGACCATGTTATGATGACCATCACTCTTATTATGTTACTTTTTTCATTTCATGCATATATAACCATTTGCCTTATGTGCTGCAACATTGAAATCCATTATAAATATGTTCACTAAACCATTTGTTTATATATTTTTTTGCTGTTTATTATTACATGCTTTATGTTTACTCATTCCATCACTTACACAACTTTGTCTGCTTTTATGTTATTTATTAAATTGAAATTATGGATTCATAAAGTATGTTTTATTTTAAATGTGTCTGTTTTGTCTTTAAAAAAGACAAATGTCTAACAGGATATTTGAAGAAAGCATTGTTTGTCTATTTATTGTTTACATTTATAAGCAATATACATGAACAGGCTAAAAAGCTTTTGCCAAAAGTCTTTACAAGATTATTGAAGGGTTATATATGTTGACTCATTGTAATATGTGTCTTGTTCTGTGAAAATTGGGCAAAATGCATGTGGGTAAAGTGTCGTCCCAGATTAGCCTGTGCAGTCCACACAGGCTAATCAGGGGCCTGTGCAGTTCGCACAGGCTAATCAGGGACGACACTTTTCGCTTTAATGGTACTTTTTGTTTAAATGAAGTCCCTTTTTACAGAAAATCTAGTTTACATGGAAAGTGTCATCCTTTATTAGCCTGTGTGGACTACACAGGTTAATCTGGGACGACACTTTACGCACATGCATTATGCCCAGTTTTCTCAGAACAAGACACAAATAATCCACAAACAGAGCATCTGACAAGTGAGTCTGTGATGTCAACGAGGGAGTTCGTGATGTCAAATAGATTGCCCTGTAAGATTAAATTGACGGTTTATTTGATGCTATTTTATTGGTACCTACATTAGATGCATATGCATTGGTGGATTGTAGTAACCGCATTATTTATATTATCACTATAAAAGGGACCAATGATATGGTTAGCTGTCAGAAAACAGTCTTTGTTAGATGTTAGTTTCATGTCCTCAAATCCTGCGGTTTGAAATTCAGTTTGAAATTCAACTAAAGTGTCATTCGGTTATTTGTTTAAGCAGACACATACATGTTTATTTGAACATTTCAGTGTTGACATTATGTTGTTCATTGATATTGCACAATTATTTATTCAGAGATTCGGTTTTCTTTTATGGTGTATTATTATGCAGCGTTTATGCACACATTCATATTGCATTAGGTGTGAGATTAATTTGGTTCTAAATCTTTTTGTTGTTGTTATATTTCAAAGTCATTATTATTTTGTTTATTTTTATATCTATATTTGTTTGTGAAAAAAGGCTGTATTAATTTAATTTATGGGAACACCTTTGCGGGTAGGATGGGGGCCATCAAGCAGGCAGTCAGTGGTAAATATTTGTCAGCAGCTAAACTTTGTCCAGCATCGCTGGATTTTCAAATAACTAAATCAATGGAAGTGATCAGCATGACAAGACTGAGTGTGTGCACAAGAACCAGGTCCCTATGTATACAAGGTCAGGGTCATAATTCAAAGGTCAAATTATGTATATTCATTGATAAAAAAATAAATATTTGCAAGGTCAGATGCAATGTCTCAAAGTAAAAACAGGTGCAAGGTCAAGCTCACATCTCAAGGTCAAAGGTCAATTTCAGGAAATTTGTACAGAACACATCGTCTGGTGCAGACATTTGTCAGGCATGGATGTATTTTCAATAAACATGGAAAAAGTGATCAGTATTATGAGACAAAGTGTCATGTGCAAGGTCAATGTCACTTAGTCTTATGTCAAGGTCACAAATTTTGGTCAAAGGTCAAAACAGAGTTTTGAGCAAATAGATTATTTTGAAATAACTTTGCGGTAGTTACAAGAATACTCAGTGCTGACTTCATAACCAATAAGTCCCTACGTTGTTGGTCAAGAATATAGTCAAGGGTAAAATCTGAGAAATCAATGAAGAATTTGTCCAATCTTTACCCCAAAAAAATGTGCAAAGGGGTGTATCTTTGTGAGAATGGCACTATTGTATAAAATAATTTTTCTCTGCAATAAATCTAGCCCAATCTGCTTTAATTTTACATGGCTATTTTCTGCCATTTCAACAAAAAATTTGAAATGTCCACATTAAATATTGTAGTCTCAATTTAGTGTTAAAATGACATTTAAATTGCAAAATAAAGTCCTCTTGATATGCATCAGTTTATGTATAAAGTTAGCATCAAAAATAATAAAGTTGTATTTATAAAATTGTTGTTAAATATTCTCTGAATGCTTACTATCATGTTCTTATGTTGTTGTTTTTCTCATGGTTTTCTGTGTTAGAGCATCGTAGCTGCTCATCAATGTTTTATTTGCCATGTATTCATGTTTTTATTGTTTTTTACTTGCAATACAGTTGTTATAGCCTTCCAAGGATTTGCTAATATTTTAAATCATTGTTTTGACTTATAAATGTCAACAAAAATTTAAAACCTATTTCAACCGTGTTTATGCATTGATAAAAGATAAATAAATCTCCCCCATTCTTTCCGTGACATTAATTTTTAGGTTAGTGTGTCTCTATAAAGGTTGTATTTTCAACAATAATTTTCATGTACCATTCAACTATTTTACTGCAAAAAACAAGCGTATTACAGGTCATAACTGTAAATCTACAATTATTTTTTAATGTCTTTGCTGGGTACGGATTTGCATTCCTTGGAATGTTTGATGGCTGATCTTCTGAGATTAGAAGTTGCTTTATTATTTATTCATTTTGTATGTTATGTTTTTCAGTGTATGTTCTTTTTGGCATGTTTTGTTCAGTTTTGCTCTTTGCTCAGTCTTTGTTTCTCATTCATTTTCATCTCACAAAATTAACTGCCACTGTAAATCGGTTTAGGTGCGTATGCAAATCGGATTCGCTCTTGGTTGAGTTTCATCTGTAACTTGGTTGAGTTGCTTTGTAACTTGGTTGAGATGCTCTGTAACTCTGAAAATAATAGTAAGTTATTTGCAAGTGTGGAATTTAATAGGGGGGGGGGAGTAATGTTGACTAAAGCAATAACCTTTTCGTGATTGTATTGTCACTCATCAACCACTTAATAGTAGACGATGGAATCTTCTTTATTTAAACATCATATTATTTGTTTGTTGTAGGTATAGCAAACTTTGATAGCAACATTCTTTTTGACAAATGATTTTTTTCTGCTACATGCTACAGCTATACTCACCATTGACTAGGCACCAAATAAAAAGTCTCCATGCTCGATTAGTGTTCTTGTGTAACATGTGGCAGCGATAAAGGGTATCTCGTTTTTAGTTGTCAGTCGTTGGTATGAAAACACATTCCATATAAATCTTTGATTTGAAATTTTAATTCAGTCTGATATATTGCAAAGAGTGTTTAGAGAGACTGTAGAAATTAGTCAGCATTTATATGTCTAATAATGTTCATCTCTTTCCTAACTTCTTCATATTTTTTTTTTATGAAAAGTATTACACATACTTTATTATTTTTTAGCTCACCTGAGCACACATGCTCATGGTGAGCTTTTGTGATCACCTTTTGTCCGTTGTGCAGCGTCAACATTTGCCTTGTTAACACTCTAGAGGCCACATTTATTGTCCAGTCTTTATGAAATTTGGCCAGAAGATTGGTCTCAATAATATCTTGGATGAGTTCGAAAATGGTCATGTTTGCTTGAAAATGGCTGCCAAGGGGCTGGGCATTTTCCTTATATGGCTATATATGGCTATAGTAAAATCTTGTTAACACTGTAGAGGCCACATTTACTGTCTGATCTTCATGAAACTTGGTCAGAAGATTCATCCCAATAATATCTTGAGTTTGAAAATGATGCCTGTTGGTTGCAAAAACATGGCCGCCAGGGGGCGGGGCATTTTTCCTAATATGGCTATAGTAAAACCTTGATAACAGTCTAGAGGCCACATTTATTTTCCGATCTTCATGAAACTTGCTGAGAAGATTTGTCCCAACGATATCTTGGATGAGTTCAAAAATGGTAACCTTTGCTTGAAAAACATGGCTGCCTAAGGGCGGGGCATTTTTCCTTATATGGCTATAGTAAAATCTTGTTAACACTCAAGAGGCCACATTTATTTTCCAATCTTCATGAAACTTGGTCAGAAGATTCACCCCAATAATATCTTGGACGAGTTGAAAAATGATGCCGGTTGGTTGAAAAACATGGCCAGAGAGGGTGGGGCATTTTTCCTTATATGGCTATAGTAAAACCTTTTTAACACTCTAAAGGCCACATTTATTTTCCGATCTTCATGAAACTTGGTCATAAGATTTGTCCCAATAATATCTTGTTATCTCAGGTGAGCGACTTTGGGCCTTTCAGGCCCTCTTGTCTGATTTCAGTTGATGATTATCAACAATATATATATATATATAATATATTTATACTTACCATTTCTCTGAGACAGGAGTTGCAGGTTGAATACATTCATTCTTATTAGTTCACATGAGCACAAGGTGTTCATGGTGAGCTTTTTGTGATCGCCTTTTGTCCGTCGTCTGTTGCTTGTTGTGCGTCGTCAACATTTGCCTTGTTAACACACCAAAGCCACAATTTTTAGTCAGATCTTCATGAAACTTGGTCAAATGATTTGTCCCAATGATATCTTTGAAAAAGGTTCTGATTGGTTCAAAAACATGGCTGCCAAGGAGCAGGGCATTTTTCCTTATATGGCTATATTTAAACCTTGTTAAATTTCTAAGAAGGCGTCGTCAATATTTGCCAAGTGTTAACACACTAAAGCCACATTTATTTGTCAGACCTTCATGAAACTTGGTCAAATGATATGTCCTAATTATATCTTTAAAAATGGTTCTGGTTGGTTGATAAACATGGCTGCCAAGGGGCAGGGCACTTTTCCTTATATCACTATATTTAAACCTTGTTAACACTCTAAAAGTCACATTTAAAGTAGAATCATAATGAAACTTCGTCAGAACATTAAAATTATTGTACTTATGATATCTTGGATGAGTTTGAAAATGGTTCCGGTCTGATGAAAAACATGGCTGCCAGGGAGAGGGGGATTTGTTTTTATATGGCTTTTGTAAAACCATGTGACATTTATGGTCCAATCTTCATGAAACTTGGTTGAACATTTTTTTCTCACAATATCTTGTTTGAGTTCGAAAATGTTTCCCGTCCATGGAAAAACATGGCCAGGAGGCGGGGTATTTTTCCGTATATTGCTATGGTTCTAATGATAGATTGGCCCTGTTCAAAAATGGTAATGGGTGTCAAAAACTGTCCCCAGAGTTGGGGCTTTTTTCCTTTTATGGCTATAGTAAATCCTTGATTACACTCAAGAAGTCACATTTTTGTCCAATCTCAATGAAACTTTGTCAGAAAATTTGTTCTAATGATATCTGGACTGAGTTCAAAATGTTTCGCGTCCATTGAAAAACATGGCCGCCACAGGTATCGGCTTTTGTTATTATATGGCTTTAGTAAAACCAAAAACATGGCCGCCAGAGGTATTGGCTTTTGTTATGATATGGCTTTAGTAAACCTTGTTAACTCTCTAGTTTAATCTATGACATTTTTTTGCTAAACTTTTAGGAGAAAAGGAAAGTTACTCTACTTGCCCTGATGTCAACATCTGAGCTTGCTTTAAGTTTTTTGGTTAGCTTGTTTCTCAGGCATGTCATGAGGAGTTTCATACAAACTTTCAACAAGGATGACCCATATTAAAATGGTCCCAATATTAACAAGAAAAAGTTTAGTGTGCTGTCCTCCAACAGCTTTTTGTGAAAATGTTGCAAAACTGTGAACAAGTCTCTTAAAAGTGCAGAAAAATGTTGGAACGTTTGGTGTACCAAGATATCAAAAATAAGCATAGGAAAGTAAACCTCGAACTTAAACAAAAAATGTTTGTTTTGGATTATCCAATCAACTCTTACCATATAGCATTAACATGAGATTAAACATTTTTGTCCCCGTTGATCAATAATTAAGAAGACAAGCCAATTTATTTAAAATTTGATTTACTTGAAAGAATTTATGAAATCCATTTCTATAAAAATGCACAATCAATTTTATTTTTTAATAAATTGTTGTATGTGATATTTATTAATGTAATATTACTTATAAAGAACCTAATTTGGTAAATTGTTTTGTTTACAAAGTCTAACAAAGTTGACAGATTTAGAAATGTATGCATTATTGTTTTAGGCTAATAGCATTATTGCACTTTTTGAAATCTTATTATTCAATGTTGTGTAACATACAATTAAAAAAACATAGTGTAAATATGGATCTCTTGTGGGTTTTTTGTATTGCCTATAAATGGAAGGTACATCTTTATTATATTAAATATGTACATTACTGTCAAGAGGAAAAGGGATATACATTTCATGTTTCGTTTTGACATTGTTATACATAATTACGATACAAATCAATAAAAAAAAATTGAATAAACTGTTTGTCTTGTCTTTTTATCTCACCTGAGAACAACGTGCTCATGGTGAGCTTTTGTGATCCCCTTTTGTCCGTCGTCCGTGGTGCGTAGTCAACATTTTGCCTTGTGAACACTCTAGAGGCCACATTTATTGTCTGATCTTCATGAAATTTGGTCAGAACATTTGTCCCATTGATACCTCGACTGAGTTCGAAACTGGGTCATGCTGGGTCAAAAACTAGGTCACTAGGATAAAAAAAAGAAAAACCTTGTAAACACTGTAGAAGTCACATTTGATGCCCAATGTTCATGTAACTTTGTCAAAATGTTTGTCTAAATGATATGTTGGTTGAATTCAAAAATGGTTCCGGTCCGTTGAAAAACATAGCCGCCAGTGGGCGGGGCAGTATTCCTTATATGGCTATAGAGAAACCTTGTGAACACTCTTGAAGTCACAATTGTTGCCCAATTATCATGAAACTTGGCCAAAACATTGGTTTCATTGATATCTCGGACGAGTTAGAAAATGGTCCAGATCAGTGAAAAACATGGCCCCCAGGGGCCGGGGCAGTTTTTCTTATATGGCTATAGTTAAACCTTGTTAACACTCTAGAGGCCACATTTATTGTCCTATCGTCATGAAATTTGGTAGGAAGATTGGTCTCAATAATATCTTTGATTAGTTCGAAAATGGTGACGTTTGCTTGAAAAACATGGCTGCCAAGGGGCTGGGCATTTTTCCTAATATTGCTATAGTAAAATCTTGTGAACACTCTAGCGGCCACATTTATTGTCCAATCTCATGCGCTTTGGTCAGAAGATTGGTCTCAATGATATCTTGGATAAGTTCGAAAATGGTTATGTTTGCTTGAAAAACATGGCTGCCAAGGGGCGGGGCATTTTTCCAGTTAATGTCCGATCTTCATGAAACTTGGTCAGATTTAGATTCATCCCAATAATATCGTGGACAAGTTCAAAAATCATGCTGGTTGGTTGAAAAACATGGCTGCCAGGGGGCGGGGCATTTTTTCTTATATGGCTATAGTAAAACCTTGATAACACTCTAGAGGCCACATTTATTTACCGATCTTCATGAAACTTGGTCAGAAGATTTGTCCTAATGATATCTTGGATGAGTTCGAAAATGGTTTTGGTTTCTTAAAAAACATGGCCACCAGGGAGCGGGGCATTTTTCCTAATATGGCTATATATTTTGCTTTACTAAAACCTTGTTAACACTCTAGAGGCCACATTTATTGTCTGATCTTCATGACACTTGGTCAGATAATTTGTCCCAATGATATCTTGGATGAGTTCGAAAATGGTTCCGTTTGGTTGAAAAACATGGCCGCCAAGGGGGCGTGGCATTTTTCCGTATATAGCTATAGTTAAACCTTGTTAACACTCTAGAAGCCATATTTATAGTACGATCATCGTGAAACTTTGTCAGAAGTTTTTTCCGATTGATAATTTGGACAAGTTTGAAAATGGTTCCAGTTGCTTGAAAAACATGGCCACCAGTGGGCAGGGCATTTTCCTTATATGGACTTATGAATCTTCATGAAACTTTGTCAATATATTTGTTTAAATGATATCTTGGATGTGTATTAAAATGGTTCTGGTCTGTTGAAAACGTGGCTGCCAGGGTGTTCACTTGTCATGAAAGTAGGTAAGAACATTTTGTTATAGTGACATCTTGGGCTGCACAGAACAGCTGAGGTCAGTTCCTTTGAAACTCAGGTGAGCGACTTTGGACCTTTTAGGCCCTCTTGTTTTAATGATAAATAATCAAATTATAACAAAAAATTTACTTTTCTGAAAAATAATTTTTTCACTATCAAATATATTATACATGTATAACAAGGTATCCAACTCAAAATCACCCGAAAACGGGATGCATTGCTTTGAACAGCCATTACTTCATCAATTGTGCAGCGATTTTCATGAACCCAGTCTTATTCAACGCAGAAATGAATGTCCTTTCTGGAAATGTACATATCTTGTAATATTTCTACAAATGCTGGGTCAAAATTTAAGCAATAACATGATACACAACTCGCGTGACCTACTTGACAGCGATCAGACCCGATTCATGAATGCAATCTTCAGGGGTAAACACACACCTTCACATTGGACCAATGAAATCACTCGTGTGTTTAAAATGTTGGTTAGTTGAAATGTATGTAAACAAAAAATATTATAACCGTTCTTGTCGTTACATTATGCATCAAGACTAACTGTCCAGCGCCGTTTGAAACCTTTGTTTACATACATTTCAACTAACCAACATTTTAAACACACGAGTGATTTCACTGGTTTCAAGCTGCACTGGACAGTTAGTTTTGATGCATAATGTAACTGCAAGCACGGTAAGAATGTTTTTTCATACGTTTTATTGAATTATGGTATCAAGGTCCGTGAACTGCCTTTTACTCCATGAAGATTTCAGTCTTAGATCGTGTCTGATCGATGTCAAGTAGGTCATGTGAGTTGTGTATCGTGCTTTTTCTTAAAAGTTTACCCAGCATTTGTAAAAATATTGCAAGACATGTATATTTCCAGAAAGGAAATTCATTTCTGCATTGAATAAGAAGGAGATCGTGAAAATCGCTGCAAAATTGATAAAGTAATTGCTGTTGAAAGCGATGCACCCTGTTTTCGGGTGAATTTCAGTTGAATACCTTGTTATATATATATTTGATAGTGAATTATGTTTTTTTCTCATAAAAGTTGATTTTTCTTTATAATATGATTATTGGTAACAGATATACAGGCCTTTGTTTACTGCTGCAAATCAGTCCGGCAGTAAGCCCGCCCTGTGACGTTCACTTCCCGCGAAGTCACAGTCTGATGAAGATTCACCAATGGTGGATGGAAACTGTCACGATATGTTAAAAGTTTCTTGGAATGTACATATAAACTGTCAAAGAAAAAAAGGAAAAATTATTTATCCTTCAAAATGATGTTTTCACTAATTAATATCATAGCCACATGCTAACCACTTGTGTTATTGCTTATATGAAGTGTTTTTGTACACTGGAAACAATATTTCCAGTTATATTTAAAACATGAAGTCCCTTTTCAAAGAGGGAAATGTATTCATAGATACTAAATGTGATCCAGGGCGATTAACATAACATTTTATTTTCAAGAGGACAATAGCAATTGTGTGCATGTAAATGAGCTCTCAGCTTCTGTGTATTATGAGGAGAATGGTAATCATGTGCAAGTAAATGAGCTCTCAGCTTCTGTGTATTATGAGGAGAATGATAATCATGTGCAAGTAAATGAGCTCTAAGCTTCTGTGTATTATGAGGAGAATGATAATCATGTGCAAGTAAATGAGCTCTCAGCTTCTGTGTATTATGAGGAGAATGATAATCATGTGCAAGTAAATGAGCTCTCAGCTTCTGTGTATAATGAGGAGAATGATAATCATGTGCAAGTAGATGAGCTCTCAGCTTCTGTGTATTATGAGGAGAATGATAATCATGTGCAAGTAGATGAGCTCTCAGCTTCTGTGTATTATGAGGAGAATGGTAATCGTGTGCAAGTAGATGAGCTCTCAGCTTCTGTGTATTATGAGGACAATGGTAATTGTGTGCAAGTAAATGAGCTCTCAGCTTCTGTGTATTATGAAGACATTGACAATTGTGTGCAAGTAAATGAGCTCTCAGCTTCTGTGTATTATGAGGACAATGACAATTGTGTGCATGTAAATGAGCTCTTAGCTTTTGTGTATTATAAGGACAATGGCAACTGTGTGCAAGTAAATGAGCTCTCAGCTTCTGTGTATTATGAGGACAATGGCAATCGTGTGCAAGTAAATGAGCTCTTAGCTTCTGTGTATTATGAAGACATTGACAATTGTGTGAATGTAAATGAGCTCTTAGCTTCTGTGTATTATGAGGACGATGGCAATTGTGTGCAAGTAAATGAGCTCTCAGCTTCTGTGTAGTATGAGGACAATGGCAATCGTGTGCAAGTAAATGAGCTCTTAGCTTCTGTGTATTATGAAGACATTGACAATTGTGTGAATGTAAATGAGCTCTCAGCTTCTGTGTATTATGAGGACGATGGCAATTGTGTGCAAGTAAATGAGCTCTCAGCTTCTGTGTATTATGAGGACGATGGCAATTGTGTGCAAGTAAATGAGCTTTCATCTTCTGTGTATTATGAAGACAATGGCAATCGTGTGCAAGTAAATGAGCTCTTAGCTTCTGTGTATTATGAAGACATTGACAATTGTGTGAATGTAAATGAGCTCTTAGCTTCTGTGTATTATGAGGACGATGGCAATTGTGTGCAAGTAAATGAGCTCTCAGCTTCTGTGTATTATGAGGACAATGGCAATCGTGTGCAAGTAAATGAGCTCTTAGCTTCTGTGTATTATGAAGACATTGACAATTGTGTGAATGTAAATGAGCTCTCAGCTTCTGTGTATTATGAGGACAATGGTAATTGTGTGCAAGTAAATGTGCTCTTAGCTTCTGTGTATAATGAGGACAATGGCAATCGTGTGCAAGTAAATAAGCTCTCAGCTTCTGTGTATTATGAGGACAATGGCAATCGTGTGCAAGTAAATGAGCTCTTAGCTTCTGTGTATTATGAAGACATTGACAATTGTGTGAATGTAAATGAGCTGTTAGCTTCTGTGTATTATGAGGACAATGGTAATTGTGTGCAAGTAAATGAGCTCTTAGCTTCTGTGTATTATGAGGACAATGGTAATTGTGTGCAAGTAAATGAGCTCTCAGCTTCTGTGTATTATGAGGACAATGGCAATTGTGTGCAAGTAAATGAGCTCTTAGCTTCTGTGTAAAATGAGCCTCCATCTTAAAACAAGAGCTGTCAGAGGACAGCTCGACTATTTATAAGCCAATATTGAGAGGGGGTATAATGTGGGTGCGTGGTTATTTAATAGATGATCTTTCAAAAACAAGAAAAAAACAAGAAACAAATAATAATTTATATCTAATTATTTCCGGGGGGGGGGGGGGGGGCAACTTATGCAACTTGCCTGTACAGTCCCCTCATGATAATTAGCGAGTTTTCCAAGTCTGAAAGCAATAGCTATGATACTTTAGACTTTAGGAGTAAAATAGACCAAAACACAAAACTTAACCAAATGTTCATTTATCCAAGTATAAAAGGGGCCATAATTCTGTCCAAATACTTGATACTGTTGTCTGCTCTAGTATATACATTGGGATAATGTTGGTTAAGAAGTATGCAAAATATGAAAGCAATATGTCAAAGGACATGGAAAATATTTGAGGTGGTACGCAAACTTTAACATAGATTTATCAATAATATGCAAATTTTAAGTGGAAAAAAGGCCATAATTCTTACAAAATGATTGATACAGTTGTCTGCTCTTGTTTATAGGTTGGGGCCATGTTGGTAAAGAAGTATGCAAAATATTAAAGCAATATGTCAAGGGATATAGAAAATATTTGAGGTGGTACGCAAACTTTAACATTGGCCAACGGGAACGCCGACGCCGGGACGAGTAGGATAGCTCCACTATATACATATACAGTCAAATCTGAGAATAGCGGTCAGTCAAGGGAAATGACCAAAGTGGCCGTTGTCCACAAGTGAACGTTGTTTTCGGATGACAATTTTTAAATGGTTGGTCAGTTGGTAGTATTGAAACGTCGTGACCCCACCCAGTCGTTTGCATACAATATAAAACAAATGGTCATTGCCGATAACTAATTATAATAACATAATTAACTTACATTGAATAATACAGAATAATATCTTATAAATTGATTTAATTTCATATTGTTAAACTAAACCAATGACTTAATCAACGCTAGTAAAATTGTTTACTCATGCATCTCGTTCATTCGTAAATTAAGCTTGTCACGTGCGATTGACGTCACGACTGAACAAGTCTTCAAGCTGATTCGCTGTCATAAACCGATATTACGTTCATTCAGCAAATCCGACAGTTCGTATTAAATTCATATGAATGTATTTTGAATAAAGATTGTTGCGTGTCATTGACGTCGTCACGTCCGAACAATTATAAAAGCAGATTCGCTGTCATAAACCGACAGTAAGGTATAACCGTATGGTTCTTATTCAAAGAAAAAAAAGCCGACATCTTGTTTAAAATATTTATAGTTTGTTATAAAAGTTGCAATTCAGTGTACATTTTTTCCTGAATAGACGATTACTAATCCTTTTCTCGCCTTCTTAAAGCAACATTCGCCAGCTAAGTGTTGTTTTTAATAACTTATCAGCTATAAAGATTTATTGACTTCGTCACGCGCTCATGCTTTGTCGTTATGAATGCAGACTAGAATTGCTACTTACACACATTCTCATTGTTACGTGCACCTGTTTCCTTTTTTTCTTAATTTTCGCGACTCGAAACTTTTCGGTCATAGAAATATCAAAGGCAATAACCGCTAAAGGTGATTTATTACCCTATTATTTGTTTACTTGCAGCGGGCCTCTTTTATAATATCAAAGGCAATTACCGCTATCAGAAGCTTAACCCGCAAAATAGACGGACAAATGATGTTCTGTGTTTTTAGTTTTCGCTACTCGAGACGACCGACGCGTGACCGTTGTTTTCAGTTCAAATATGAATTTCGGAGTGTAATATAGTGGCTGTTGGCCGTTATGGACAGGTGACTGTAATTTTCAAGTGTAATATAGTGATTTTCGTCGGGGGGAATCCAGACTGACCCTTGTCTGCAGGTGACCGTTATTCTCAGGTGACCTTTAGGTCAGTTTGGACTGTATATATATAGTCGAGCTAAAAACAAGCTTAATGCATGGGCGGAAAGTATCATCCTAGATTAGCCTGTGCAGTCCATACAGGCTAATCAGGGACAGCAATTTTTGTTTTCATGGAATTTTTCGTTTAAAGGAAAACTTCAAAAACAAAAATCCAATTTAGGTGGAGAGAGCAGTCCTTGATAAAACTGCAAAGGTTAATCTGTGACAGTAATTAATGGACATGCTTTAAGGCCGGGTTTTCTCAGAGCGTGTCTCGTGTTCAAACAAATCTGACCCCTTAAATAATCCATTTTAAATCAGTTTCCAAAACAACTTTCATTTGAACTAAAGGGATCTTTTCACGGTTTGGTAAATTGACAAAATTGAAAAAAGTTGATTCAGATTCGCAAATTTTCGGTTTAGTTATGATATTTGTGAGGAAACAGTATTACTGAACATTTGCCATGGTCTAATATAGGCATTATATGCATCTTTTGAGGATTTAAAAACCTAAAAATTATAAAGCGTTGCAACGCAAAACGAATGAATAATTTGGAGAGTTCTGTTGTTGTCGTTTAAATTTGTGAAACCACGAAGATTGCTTATATCACATATAAAATACGCATTCTATGTATACTTGGCAGGAAAGCTCAGTTGGCTAATGCGTTTTTACTTCAGGATTCGGGGGTCACTAGTTCGAGCCCTGCTGCGGGCTACTTTTTTTTCCTTTTTTAAATTTTATTTTTGATTTTTTACTGGAGCTTTTAAAATTTCATGTTTACATTTATCAATATAAAGCATTTAATGACAAACTTCAAAACATGCCAAAATCTGTGATAGGTCCCTTTAAACTACAATTGATGGCAAGCATTGTAAGTAACAACATAAGTAGGTATTTCCTGTTTAGCACAACGAGAGATAAGTAAATTGCCATTTTATTTGTATGGAATAACTCTGGCTTCCTTTCTTTACCAAATGTAAATTAAACAAAAAATATATATTTCTTCTTTTTATTTTTCAAACCACAATACACAATTGATTGAAAAAAATGACATCACAGAAGGTTTATATGTATATAAAAAGATAAAAAGAGTAACCATGGTTATAAAATAAATATACAATGGATAACACAGACTGAACAAGACTATTGCCAAGCAATATATGTTCCCTACCAGCTCCACCATTGTCAGATTTTTTAAATATATATTTGTTGCCATAGCAACCAGAATTCTTGACATAGGAAGAAAAGGAAATGACGTGCATAATCTCCATATTGTCATCAGTTCATGTTTCAAGTTTCATGAATAAATATGAAGAACTTTTAAAGTTATTGCAGGATCCAGAAAAGTGTGACAGGCTGACAGACAGACGGACACACAGAGCGTAAACCATAAGTCCCCTCCGGTGAAACCGGTAGGGGACAATAAAACAGTTATACTGTATATACATTATAGCAAAAATATGTCTGAACAGAGCAAAACCAGTTTCCAAACAAAAAACTTGCATTATGATTAACACTGAGATGTCTTCTGTGAACAAATTTATTCCACATGGTATTTATAAACTTTTTTTGTAAATCTGCCAATGAAATTTAAAAAGTATTTATTTTGTCTGTGAATTCATTTATTCCACATGATTATATTAACATTCTCTTGTAAGTAATTCCATAATGTAACACTTCTTGTTAAAATTGTTCTTGCAAGAGCCAATAAAAGTTGCAAAAAACTTTGTTGCACCATAATATGTAAATATGAAATCAAAATTAGTAATTATAAATAAACATATTCGTATGTTTCAGCATGTTCCAAATAAAACAAGAGCACCGCATAACGGTTGCCACGCTCGGCTGCAAAAGCTTGTAAGATTTTTTATTTTTTTTTAGAGGTCACAGTGACCTTGACCTTTGACCTAGTGACCCAAAAATGGATGTGGCGTGTAGAACTCATCAAGAAGCATCTACATATGAAGTTTCAAAGTTGTAGGTGGAAGCACTTTGATTTTAGAGCCTATGTTAAAGTTTTATATTAGAAGTCACAGTGATCTTGACCTTTGACCTAGTGACCCAAAAATGGGTGTGGCATGTAGAGCTCATCAAGGTGCATTTACATATGAAGTTTCAAAGTTGAAGTTGGAAGCACTTTAACTTTAGAGTCTATGTTAAAGTTTTATATTAGAGGTAAAAGTGACCTTGACCTTTGACCTAGTGACCCAAAAATGGGTGTGGCGTGTAGAACTCATTAAGGTGCATCTACATATGAAGTTTCAAAGTTGTAGGTGGAAGCACTTTGATTTTAGAGCCAATGTTAAGGTTTTAGCACAACGCCTACGGCGGACGGCGGACAACTAGCTGGCTATGACAATACCTCGGGTTTTCTCCGAAAACAACCGAGCTAAAAATTACAATTAATTTCTAAATGACAATGACAGACAAAATATTAATTAAAAAATTAAATAGTCGAGCTTATTCAAAACAAACAGAACTCTTTCATTTATAAAGTTTTTTTAAATCCCCTTTGCAATTTAATGAAAGGTCCACTTTATATAAATTATATTTAAAAAAATATTTCACCTTGTAGTCCAAGCATTAATTACATGCTCAAAACATAAATTACAAGCTCAAATAATAAATTACACACTCAAAACATAAATTACATGCTCAAAGCATAAATTACATTCTCAAAACACTATTTATATGCTCAAAGCTTTAAGTAACATGCTGTCATTTTTTCTCTATTCAAACATAATTATGTTTATGTGTGAGCCTGTTTTTCATAAGATACACAAACGGCAATACATTTTTAATTTGATATTCTTTCCATGAATTAAGTCAAATACTGAATAAATTATATTATAAATGTTTTATCAGGATTTTAATAAATTCAACATTTTATATCAATGCCAGCTTTTAATGTGTTAGCTAATATATGCATGCCCATTCAGTTATAATCATAGATGCAACAGTACAATCTCTGACACATGTATCACCAAACATTTCAATGTGAAATTCTTACATGAATTTGTGTTTCACTTAAGCTCAAATGTATTGAAATATAACAAAATATACAAAAAACACCCCACAGCAAATATTATTAGTACAAAGGCAATACTGAAATGGTAAAGTTGTAGTTTGTTAACATACAGGAGAAATGGAAAAAATACTTGCCACACAAAGATGTGCTATTTACAGACACATTTGAATAAATAACAGAAAAATACAGTTCAACAATTTGTACATTACATATGTTTATGTTCATAAAATTATCTTTATGTTTTTACCAATTTATTCAAGCTTGATTGTATAGGAAGCCTTTAGCTTTTTAAGACATTCTTGAGTCCATCACCTGGGTAGAACCAATACTTGATGTTTATGGAAAGATCATTTAGACGCTCCCCCAAAAATCGAACTGCTAACCTCCAGTTTGCAAAGCGGACGTCATATCTATTTCACAACAAAAACCTTTTGTAGCTTTTTTACAAGTTAAGGATGTATTATTTGTTTGTTGGACATAAAACACTGACTATGAAAAATATTGTCAAAAATAATTAAATGGGCATTGTTAAATGTATTATTAAATACAAAACTGCCTGTATCAAACATTCAAACTGACAGAAAACTGTGACTCATAATTTGGCCTGGTGAAAAAGAAATTGGATGAATGCAGAACATGACAAGAAAAATACAAAATACGTACAAGTGATAAAATACAAGAATACTGACAAACAGTATGAAAAACTGCACAATATGATACAAACAATACTGTCAATGTTTTGAGTGTTTACATTTAATACTGATTTAAGTGCACAAACCACACTGTGAAAAACGTCTATAAATATGACATGTATTGCACGTGGACAACAAACAATAAAACACACCCACATTATCGTATGCAGAAATTTTATAAATTTTCTAAAACGGTCGAGAAAATCTCGAGAATAACAGCACCATTATTTAACATTTTTCTTGTATAAAAATATCTGTAAGCATTAGTATATATGTTATATTATTTCTAACTAATGTTATTTGCGTCTAATATTCTAACAAATTTCCATGTTTGTTCAACAGGTATAGCATAGCAGTCACTGTAATATTACATTATCTAATAAACGATGACACCCTCCCAATGAAATCTTGTGCGATACAACACTTCCGAACATCAGTCATGTAATACTCCCTAATTTTTCCTTAAATAGCTAGCTAATATACTTTTATATTTCTGATTTGTTTAATAACAATTACAAGTGCAGGCACAAAGAATATATGTAAACTATATGAATGTAACACAATGCACAGATTCTTTGGAGGATTTTCATTTGCATTACAACTTACACATAAAATACTGACCTATCTTACTTACGATAATTTGCTTTTCTTTCTAAAAAATCTACACTATTTCTGTAACGATTGTATATCAATGGAATGGGAGTGAATACATTTAAATATGTACAGTGCAATTTGAATGCTTTGAACAATATCTGAAAACAATGCTGATTAGAGATATGAGCAACTAAAACAAGACATCCACTACTAGAATTTCAATTCATAATGACTTGGAAAAACAACAAGCGTTAAAAACAAGGAAATAAAGTCTACAAAGAGTTGATTGAATTTGTAGAATTTCAATCAAGTATGTAATTTGGAAAAAAAAATTATTGAAGATATCATAGAAACAAATGTAGATAATCAGTAGAGATAGCATTTATAAGCATGTAGAAGTTGGTATTTCACTGGGAATTAAAAAATAAAAGATTTATCAAAATTACCAACATCAAACAAACAACACAGCAAGTTCGTGTGCGCCCTTTTACCAAAACACTTTAAAATCCATTTTTTACCGCTTGAGATCGAAGAAAACTATGTTGACTGTGTCAACATCAGATGCAGGAAAACAGTGTAGCTTTCATAAGTGCTTGCTTATTGTGTCACCTATTACCAAATAACGTGTGCAAAATATTTTAGCGTCCAACAATTACACCCCACCCACCCATATGACCAGAAGAGCAAAACAGAATCAAAAAGGTCACATGTGTCTTTATCACAGAACATTCCTATCTGGGAATCATTAAAATAAAATAAAAATATCATTTGAATGCAGTCGCAGCCATATCACAGGAATATTGGTTAGAATCACTACAATCTATCCTTAATAACTTTTGTACCTATTTGGGACTGATTCCAGTAAAGAATACTCAATTTTTGACGAGATTAAAAAACTAAACAAACAAAAACAATGTAAACAAAAAACCAACAATCACTAAAGCAGTGTCTAGCTATATATTTTAAACCCCAATTTCTCAAAACAAGAATTCAAACTTAACAGTTTAACAAGTTCAAATATTTTAAAATTTACCTATCTATCTATAATATTTATTTTTACCCCAAAAATCATGCTTAAACGTCTTTTGATTTAAGAAATTAGAAATTTAAATTTTCTTTGTTCTTATTTTCCTGGGCAGGGGTACACAGAGCTCTTCAACTCTGGGAGTGCAGCGAGCCCGTTTAGCAGACGGCGAGACTCTGTACGGATCGTAATCATCTTTGATCATTGTCCGACTCCTCGGTCGAGCTAGCTGCTGCAGACGCAACGTTGCTATGGCGTTGAGGGCAGAGTTTTCCACCAGCCACTGTACAGGGCGTTCATCCTTGAAGTCTTTGTGGTAATTTTTTGCCATGGCCAGGGTCTCGATTCTTTCCGTGTGGGTTGAACGCAGTGCAGTTTCTGGTACCGGATTGTACTGTCCCCATTCCGTCTCGTACACGCCGTACCGGTCCTGGCGAGGTTTGGGTAGAGCCAACTGCTCTATACGTTGACTAGGGGACGCGTTCTTCGCACTCTCTGCGACGGTCATGTAGGGCGATCTTTCCAGTTTGTGGTCCAGATGGATGGTCTTGTGTCGGCTCAACTGAAGGATTCGCTCGGTTGTTGGGGCGTTTTTTGCCTGTTCTGAGACTGCCCACACTGGCGTGATTCTGAAATGTAGTTTTTACATTGTCAGTGCAATCCCTTGAACCCAGCTAACTACAGACTAGCTACATCTAAATATATTGTCCATTGATTGCCGGGAACAAGTCGTTCAAAATTAAACCAGTTGGTTTAAAATAACCATGGTTTAAAATTTGAAAACAAATATCTCTTTCTTTAATGGCATTGACTTCACTATTAAGACTAAAACTAGTAAATGTATTGTGATGATTTTTGCCAAGGACATATTTATCAAGAATTATCAAATCTATTTGGTAGGCTCTTATGGCTTCAATAGACACATTACAGTGTAAATATCTATTAACTGGATCCAGTTCCTGGTGAAACCATGTGCTGAAAAAACTGTGAAAATGTTGTCAACAAATAGAAACATGGTGACTTCCCTTGTGTGAGCTAAAGTGGCATCCAGGAGTGTTAACCCTTTGCCACTTAGATATGTATTAGGACGCATTTGTAGTCACTTAGAAAGTTAACTTCAATTAAAGACCTTTCTTAATAGATTCAAGTTTTAAAGGCTTCATTACCAACCCATAGATACTGATAAACAGCATAAAACCTGAACAGACTGCAAGTTACTTGCAGGCTGACTGGTTTAATGCTGTTTGGCCATTTTCCCTTTGCTTCTGAATGGGTAAGGGTTGAACTACTGCGAGCATCAACTATGAGTCTATGGTTCAAATGATGTGCCCATCTAACTAACTACGGTGAAATTTGTGATGACCTATTCTACTAAACTACATGCAAAAAGGTAGACTTCCATCATTAATATTCCCATGTATACCGGTACTCAAAATGAATATATATCAAACGTAAAGGGGTGTGTAATTGCACAATCATAATCACACGAATACTGGTAGCTTCTTTACAGTTATGCATTTTTAGGACATTATGATGCATAAAGACATTGTTCATTACCGACATTTATTGAATGTTAAAGTCAAAAATTAAAAACTGTGCAATGATTTGTTTTGGAAATGTGCATCATCCCGAAGCAATAATCCTATATCTTGAATAGTTTTGTCTTTTTCTTGTCTATCTTCTTTTCTCTGTTTTTTCTAGGCAGAGGCTGACAGAGTACCTTCAGTCTGGGAGAGCATCTGACAGTTAGAGCCGTAGGAGGTACAACAAACGGATCAAAGTCCTCCATTTTGTGCTTGTATCGACTCAGAGGTCGAGCTAATCCCTGTACTCGAACGCTTGGGGAAGCTTTCAAAGCCCCTGGAAACACCCGGAACGGATCAGGATTCTCTACCTCCTCCAGGTAGTCATCATGAGTGTCCTTTGGCTGTGATAATCGTAAAAGTCTTGGGTTTATTGCAAGTGGGTATTTCGCTGCGTCGCTCACTAGGTGAAGATCTTCCTTACTTGTGAAGAACTTCTTTCGACGATCCACTTCCTGTTCATGGGTAAATCTCGGCTGAGAAAGGTTTTCAATGATAGCAGAAGGCTTGACACGTAGAGCTTCTGGTGTGACAGGAATCGGGAGGATTCGAGGCAAAAAGAAATTGGGTGACAAAATGCGCTGGGCGCTCAGTCGGGCAAAATATTCTGTGGATTCGCGAGTAAGAGCTTCTTTACTTACTTTGACAGGTAATGGTCTAAAAATAATGGCAATAAATATTTACCTACTAGGAAAGTGTACATAAAAATGGCACAATAAACAGCACAAATTATCATATGTTGATACTAATATTGAAATCTGCTAAAGGTATAATCTAAATAGATTGCTAGATATACAGACTGTGTTATTTATCATACATGTAGATAAAAGTGACTTATCCATTTACTTTTATTGGCTGCCTTAACCCAGTCTTTAAGATTAAATTAAGGTAACAAAACCTTAATCAAATTTTAAAGGAGACTTCTGTAGTTATTAAACCCAGACCAGCCAAATCGAACCAAAACCACTTAACAGTACTAGGCATAACATATACAGTACTATAACAGACAGTGTTTAAATGTAAGAACATTCTTAGTCAAGGGCCAAAGAGATATACATTGTATACAACTGTATTGGTCAGCAAAAAAACTGCCAAGGGCCTGGAAATATATGTGAAAGTATTGGTTGCTATAGAAACAGTCATGACCCTCAGGAAAATCTCTTAAAGTCTTGGTTGCCTTAGCAATAGTTCTGGCCTTATCAGCAATATCAAAAAGTCACAGTTGAAATATTAACAGTCATTACCCTTGTGGTAATCTCTGAAAGTCTTGGCTGTCTTAGCCAAAGTCCTGGCCTTAGCAACAATATCCGAAAATCACAGTTCAAATATCAAAAGTCATTACCCTTGTGGTAATCTCTGCAAGTATTTCTTGCAATAGCAATAGTCTTGGGCTGGGAGCAATATGTTAAAGTCTTTATTGCCAATTCTACAGAACATTGCCTAGTAGCGATATGTGAAAGTCTTGATTGCCAATTCAACAGAAAATTGCCTAGGAGACATATGTAAAAGTCTTGATTGCCAATTCAACAGAACTTTGCCTAGTAGCGATATGTGTAAGTCTTGATTACCAATTCAACAGAACTTTGCCTAGTAGCGATATGTAAAAGTCTTGATTGCCAATTCAACAGAACTTTGCCTAGTAGCGATATGTGTAAGTCTTGATTGCCAATTCAACAGAACTTTGCCTAGTAGACATTATGTCACATATGTGAAAGTCTTGATTGCCAATTCAACAGAACTTTGCCTAGTAGCGATATGTGTAAGTCTTGATTACCAATACAACAGAACTTTGCCTGTAAGCAATATGTGAAAGTTTTGATCGCCAATTTAACAGAACTTTGCCTAGTAGCGATATGTGTAAGTCTTGATTACCAATACAACAGAACTTTGCCTGTAAGCAATATGTGAAAGTTTTGATTGCCAATTTAACAGAACTTTGCCTAGTAGCGATATGTGTAAGTTTTGATTGCCAATTCAACAGAACTTTACCTAGTAGACATATGAAGAAGTTTTGATTGCCAATTCAACAGAACTTTGCCTAGTAGCGATATGTGTAAGTCTTCATTGCCAATTCAACAGAACTTTGCCTAGTAGCGATATGTGTAAGTCTTGATTGCCAATTCAACAGAACTTTGCTTTGAAGCGATATGTAAAAGTTTTGATTGCGAATTCAACAGAACTTTGCCTAGTAGCGATATGTGAAAGTTTTGATTGCCAATTCAACAGAACTTTGCTTAGAAGCGATATGTGAAAGTCTTGATTGTCAATTCAACAGAACTTTGCCTGGTAGCAATATGTGAAAGTCTTGATTGCCAATTCAACAGAACTTTGCCTAGTAGCGATATGTGAAAGTCTTTATTGCCAATTCAACAGAACTTGGCCTAGTAGCAATATGTGAAAGTTTTGATTGCCAATTCAACAGAACTTTGCCTAGTAGCGATATGTGAAAGTCTTGATTGTCAATTCAACAGAACTTTGCTTAGAAGCGATATGTGAAAGTCTTGATTGTCAATTCAACAGAACTTGGCCTTGGAGCAACATGTGAAGGTTTTGATTGCCAAATCAACAGAACTTTGCCTAGTCGCGATATGTAAAAGTCTTTATTGAGAATTCAACAGAACTTGGCCTTGGAGCAACATGTGAAAGTCTTCATTGCCAATTCAGCAAAACTTGGCCTGGATACTTGAAAGCCTTTATTGCCAATCCAACAGAACTTTGCCTGAGAGTGATATGTGAAAGTCTTCATTGCCAATTCAACGGAACTTGGCCTGGATGCAATTTGTGAAAGTCTTCATTGCCAATTTAACAGTACTTTGCTTGTTAGCAATATGTGAAAGTCTTGGTTGCGATATCAATAAGCTACGCTGAACTCCTTGGTTGCCATGATTACTCACCTGTCCCCTTTCCAGCTGGGGTGTGGGGCTCTGTGCTGGGCCAACTGTTGGACCCTCTGTGTGGCAACTGGAAACATACACTCACAAAATGCACAATATGGTAAGGGATTTAAAAAAAACAAGAGATGTGTTTGTCAGAAACACAATGCCTCCTAATGCGCCACTTATTTTTTTACCTGTGACCTTGAAGGATCACCTTGACCTTGACCTTTCACCACTCAAAATGTGCAGCTCCATGAGATACACATGCATGCCAAATATCAAGTTGCTATGTTCAATATTTCAAAAGTTATTGCAAAACTTTACTGTAAGGTTAAAGTTTTGGGACAGAATGACAGAGTGACAGAATGACGGAATGACAGACGGACAGACAGACAGACAGGCCAAAAACAAAATATCCCCGATCATTCGAACCGGGGACATATAAACACCTGCACATGTTGTGGCCTGTCCCACTGTTGAGAGTGTATACATGTCTTTAAAATCTGTTAATTGTTAAATAACAGATTTATTACAATGTTTGATTGTTAAAATCTGTTATATTGTCGTTTTCATACAATTAACAATATGCTATTTGTCAATCAAGACTGTTTAACCAACCGTTGCAACTTATAACAACCTGCTGTTTTATCCTAGCAATTGACTTAATATTCAACATCAACAAAAAAAGTCAGAGAAAACTATTTACTACTTTGGCACTGAGTCAATGCTCCACTTTCTGAACGGATAAACATAATCAAATTTTGAGGTATAAATACAATTACATTAAGCATGGTTTATTTTTTTTATTTATTACCTGTGGGGAATTACATGGCTGATTTATCCGACACACATAAAAGGTTTTAACAACAAAGATATTATATATTTTGAAAAATGACAAATTAAATTCGAAAGGAAGGGGTGATTTTAAAAAATTAGATTCAAATTTGTATTGTGTTTTTTAATTTAAGACTAAGTTAATCATTAAGAATATGTTGTAGCCTTTTTAAATACCAAAATTTTGAGACAATTTGTTATGTGCCGTTGACAAAAATTATTGTATCTTACAATATTTGTAAAATTATACTATACAATGTAATCTTGTTATCAGCATCTTATAACAACTAAGATGCTGTGAAATTCAATGCAGATTTTTCATTCAAATACAATGTTACAAGAGGCGAAAGATTAAAATAAAAATTTGTAAAAACTACTAGATCAGCACGTTTCGAAATGATCAATAGATTTCGTAACATTTTTCCCCATCAAAACTGATATTTTGATGTTATACAAATATTTGCAATGCTATTCATTCAAATTAATTATTCCATCAGATAGGTTTTATTTCATTGCAAATACCCTGTTGACACATCCGGATTACAAAATATTAATGGTATTTGATCACGGCAGTGTCTCGCAAAATCTTGATTAAAACCAAAGCAAATTGGCATGTTTGAATTGAAAACCCACGTAAGTAGTTAATCCTCAATGAAACCCAATAACCATTCAAACAAGCTTATATTCAACATCCACAATGTTTAATCATGTGTCAGACGAACAATGCCACATTAAGAACATAATTTTATATGGATTTGTTTGAAACATAGAAGGTTTAAAGGAACCAATTTTCAAAGAATTATTTGTAAATGACATCAAATTATGACTTGTATTATCTAAACAAATAAAGAAAAATGTACCCGTTTTCAAGCCAAACCTCAAAAATTAAGCAATTAATATTTACCCTATTAGTGGAAAAACTCATAAAATTGTGTATATCTTTAAAAAAATGTATAATAATAATATTACTGTGTTATATTACCATTATAGACATTGAAAAACCACCTGAAATCTAGAGCTCTAATTCTTTGTCGACTTGGCTATCAAATACTAAAATGCACAGTTTAAAACGTGTTTGATAATCAATCACAAAAACAAACATATATCTGTATCAATTTGAGATAGAGCACTCACTGATCTGTGTGGTGTTGTCCGGTCCGGGCCGCGGTGGGACATAGTCTACCCAGTACACTGACCGTCTGAAAATAGATAAGTATGTCACACTCATAACTGATTTATAACTACAGTTGAGCTGAGCTCTAGGAAAAAGGGGCTTAATGTATGTGTGAAAAGTGTCATACCAGAATAACCTGTGCAGTATGCACAGGCTAATCAGGCATGACACTTTCCACTTTTATAGTAGTTTTTGTTCAAAGGAAGTCTCTTCTTAGCTTTAAACCAGTTAAGGCAGAAAGTGTCGTCCCTGATCAACATGTGCGGACTGCGCAGACTAATATGCACATGCATTAAACACCGTTTTCCCAGATCAAGGCTCATTTTTCAATAAACTCCCGAATCTCACTGACGAGATGAATTGCCAACAAAACTCAGGTTTACCCACAGGCAATATGTCTTACCCTTGCTGTTTGTCTTTTCATATTTATTTCCAACTCATATATTTACCTTCTTTAGGAGGAAAACATCTGTCAAAGTGCCAAGGATAACAAAATAAAATGTTGACCTTAGTTGCCCCCTGTTGTTTTTTCAGTTCTTTCTTGCATGGAGTCAAAAGAGGTTTTCTTTTATTTTTAAAAGCCGCACATTTTCGGTGCCAAGGGCTCACAGACTCCTGCTTATTTACATTCTTGGGCAATAATTCGGCCAAAATGTGTAACAGCCAAAATTGCTCCCTTTATGACCTACATGTTGAGATTGATAAAAGCTATTAAAGATTGAGCGTTATCAGCAAAGCAAATAAGTAAATCGTTTCACAAAATATGGTACGAGATTGTTCATACTTAGAAGGGTTTCAAAAGTTCTTGCAGGGACGTAAAACAAGAATAGGTGGCCCTGTATCGCTCCACTGTTTTTTTTATGCGAAAAAAGTGTGCAATGCGCATGGGTTGAAATGTACACAAGCATGTGACTTTCTCTTTCTATCCCTCGTCCCACTGGGCGCTTAAAGTTGGAAGGGTGAGCATTTTTTATTTATGGAAAACGTTACTACGGTGTTAACTAAACAGACTAAAAAGTCCGGGAATTGTCGCACAGGTCCTTTGCTTATAACGTAGGTACATTTATCTTTCCAAAAGATATTGTCGTTCTTTCTATTTCACATATTTTTAGATGCTGAAGATCAAATCTACGCATGTTCTACAAGATTAATGATAGTTCCTTCATTCAATCATGAATCTTTTTCCAAAATTCCAAAAAGTGTTTGTAGGTTTCAAAGTTTCTGTTACTTATATAGTTCATGACATATGCAAAATACCTAATGACGTAGATCACCTGAACTTTACTTCATTCTTGAGGCATTAGTGAGTGTAGCAGGATTGTTAACGTGGTGAAGAAATTGTTTATTGTACAAAGAAGATATTTGCCTGAGGAAACATAAAGTTACGAGTTTTTCAGGTTCATGAGGTGCCGAAAGGCAGTAGGAATGATAACTTTGTAGAGGTTGTTTGTTAAACAAAGTAAATGTTTATGAGACAAAAAATTGAATTATAATTCATCTAGATGTTGCGATCATGGCAACACTACTTGCATATGGCGTGAGATTTAAAGAGATATCATGACAAACAGTTAGCTTGACCTAACTTTCCTTTACTTATTCCATCTGACATTGGTTACCTGTCATGTTTGTTTTTGAAAAATACTAGGATTGCAATATATTGAAATAAGGTATCTGACCTATTCTCTGATAGGTTGCTAGTAATAGACTTAGCGGCAGTCATGTTATAAACAAGGGGATTGTTCACGGCAGAATATACTTTTAATAGATTCATCTTTTTGAAGTTGGATTCTCCTAACTTTTGTGCTACTGAATATGAAAATCACTTTATTTCAATGTAACAATTTGTTGTTAAGTTTATCTTGAACAAATATTTTTTGCAATCTGTTTATAAATCATAAAATGATGTCATTCAAAAATTTTTTTTGATAAAATAAGGCCTATAATAAAAAAAGCATTTTGAGAATGTTAACATAAAAGAATAATACTAACCATTTGGTGAAAACAAACAAAACAATACAATTTTTTTAATAAAATGTTATATACAAACACGGTTAATGGACTAAATATAAACAAACACGCTTGAGTGTTCTTCTTGTGTTAATGATGTATTAAACTGAGTTAAATTAATATATATAATTTGTTTACCTTTCAATATCTTGCATTTCACATCTTGAATTCAATGCTATTTCAATTAACTGAACAGCGTAACAAACATAATAAAGCAGAATATGCATATGAATCTGATTATACACAGATCCACTATCACATAAATCAAATAATGTTTGTCTATTTCCATGTTCGAAAGATCCTCTTCTAAATTGTTTTACTTCGCGAGTAGACTGAACTCCCAACTTGAAAACAGAAACACTGGTTTCTGTGACACAAATTCACTGAGCACATTTCTAAACAAAATATGTGTTTCTTGTATCTAAAATGTAGTCTTTTTCGTTGACAAACACATTTAATTATTCCTATCAAACTATATGATGTCAGTTGTTAATTCGATTGATATTTGTCATTTCAATGATCATAATTTTCGCTTCACAACGGCGCCATTTGCATACGAAATACCAAACACATTTTATGAAACCGATTTTAATTGGAAGATTGGGAAACGACAGCCAATTATATCGCTCGTTTTAAAAATGCTTAGGCAGAATCTACTAGTGTAAAATGCGGAGAGATTTCGCGGGTTGCGGATATATTAAGCATATGGTCATTTTTGTGACCCCCGGGGCAGGGTCAAATTTGACCCTAGGGGCATAATTTGAACAAAAGAACTAGAGAACTATTCGATGTCACTACATACCGAATATGGTAGCCTTAGGCCCTACGGTTTTTGGACAAGAAGATTTTTTAAGTTTGCACAAAAAAGGCTTTATATAAGCATTTGTTCAATTTTGTGACCCCTGGGGCATGGTCAAATTTGACCCCAGGGGCATAATTTGAAGAAATTTGGTAGAGGACTATCAGATGTCTCTACATACCCAATTTGATAACCCTAGGCCCAATGGTTATGGACAAGAAGATTTTATAAGTTTTCACAAAATAGGCCTTAAATAAGCAAATTTTCAATTTGTGACCTCCGAGGGGATCAAATTTGACCCCAGGGGCATAATTTGAACAAATTTGAAAGAGGTTCACCCAAGTAACATTCCTGAGAAATTTCATCAGAATTGGACCAGCACTTTAGGAGAAGATGTTTACCGTAAAAGGTTGTGTATAAGGCGCACATTTTTACCCCCAAATTTAATTTTAAAAACTTGATGCGCGTTATGCACAACTACAGCCATGCCAAGACATTTTTTCCTGTCAGTTACCCAGCTACGATAACTAGCATCATTCTGTTCCCTGTTGTTTATCTGTAACTATGTTAATAATTGTGTTATATTTACGATCTGAATATAGATGGACAAACGTTATAAAGTTAACATTAATATTTTCTATCTTTTTCAGGTACATACAGAGCATTGAAATCAAATAAATTTGAAGAAGAAAATGAAAAACAAGGAAGCCATTTTATTTTAACTTTTTCCCACAATATTATACCCTACTGTACTAGGGTTACACAATTTATTTTGGGGCACTTGTCGATTTACAATAATATGTCGGCAAGGTCTTTCCCTATATATTTATTATTATTTTTCTTGCTTTTCAAATGTGTTAATAAAATTGATGTTGTGTTTGTTTACACGTTTTCATACGTCTTGTCAAGATTGGGGTTGTGATTATCAAGCAATTTGCGTCACCTGTCAAGTTTTGTGTAGCTGGGCTATTATCAAAACATGCATACCGGCAAACGACTTCACACCTCCAAAAAAGTTAACGCACGGACGGACGCACCCACGCACCCACGACGGACAAAGGACCATGACATAAGCCCCGCTGGCCTCTGGCCAGTGGAGCTAAAAATCACTTCTCATATTGGACAGTCTAGTCTCTCTAACAACTAAACAAAATAAAGGCTTTAGCGAGAAACTATGGTATCTCCAATAAAAGTGTCTGGCAAATAAAACAGTCTCCCATTAAACCTTCATTTTTTACCTGCTTTGTGCTTTCCCCAGCTGATCTAGGGTCATTCCTGACCCGCAGTAGTGTTTTACCATGCGCTCTATCTGATATTGACGACCAGCCATCATTTTCGCTGTTTTGATGTGTCAACTTAATTGTTGTTTCACTTTTCTCTTCTAATTTTTGCTCTAGTATCTTACACAAATTATGATCATATTACTGCCATATTGGCAATCAATTTCATAAGTTTGCTTAATATTAAGTTATATGTATTCATATTCAATTTTACAACAAATATAAACAAAACCAAAGTAAATATTTATGTTAACACAATATTAGAAATTTCAGTCTATCATTTACAGCACCAATCAGACCAGTCTGTGTAAGCTGAAGCAAACATTACCAAAGTATGTTCTGTTTTCCACAGAATTGACATCACTTCTTACTCATCAAGATATTAAAGCCAATCAAGTTTACTTTTTGCAGTCTCACCCAAAAAACAACGTATGCCTCTATCCACTTTGCTCAAAAGTCACTCTATTTTTTGTACACTACACATATAAAATCAATTTTGCATAGTTATTTTGTCTCGTTAGCTAATAAATAATAAAACAAAAGAAAAAAATAATCATATGACAAGCATATCACTAGACAATGCTTTGCATAACAGAATAACACTGACTGGCAATGTTTTATGTAATGGGTAGTTGTTCTATAGTTTGGGACATAAAGCCTGACTCAGGAGACACCATTCCCACAGTCGACTTAATTGTTCCTAAATAGGCATGGACGATAATGGGCTTATCTGAATATCTCTGCTTCAATTGTTTTAAACATCCCACAGTATGCAGACTTTAAAGCTAATTATGTAACTATCATATGAGTGCTTTATTTTCATCCTTTACCACTTAGATATGTATTTTTACTCATGAGTAGTCCCTCAGAAAGTTAAATTTAATCAAAGACCTTTCTTACTATATTCAAGTTTTAAAGGCCTCAGAAATTTTCAGAAATTTAAGAAGCCAATTAGAGATTTTTCTAGCAAATGCTTGTTTTGGCTTTTGCTACTTATAACAAGTTAAATAATGAAAAGCTGTTTTGGGTTCCATGCCAAAAGACAAACTTTTAAAAAGTTAAATATTCACTGATCTTAAATAGGGTAATTTTTAGCCATAAAAAAATGAAAGCAAATCAAAAACATTATCCTGATTCTCATTGCAACAAAACAACAAAATATATTTGCATTAGCATAGTATGGTATTTTATTTCTTCGTGCACTGACAACATACACAGCCCATTAATAAATCTTAAATCTTAAATAAATCAAAAGTCTTAAAAAAAACTGACAAATATGCACTAAGGGTCTCCGCATCGCCTACACTGCTTTAAAGTGTTACATTTAAATCAATAGAAGTTCAACCGGGATTATCTGTTAGATAACAAACAGCAATAGATTTTAATGACCACTTTATAAGCAATGCCTACTGACAATATTCTTTGTCATTGATTAAAAACAGCCATGAATGCTTGTATAAAATATCACCATGTGCTATTACTTATCAATATCTGTGAAACGATTCTGCTTAATTGGCTAAACGGGTATTATAATATTATTTCATGCACCATTTAGAGTAACGATTCTCATCTATTAACGCCTATTGATTGACTAAACAGAGACAAAGAAAAATCATGGAACACAAAGCTCTCTAAATGATCGAACTGAGTTGTAAGGAACATTTCTGTTCCAGTTTAGAATATCACTTACCAACGGATATGTATTATTTACCAAGGTTAATTGTGGAACTGTTGTACATGTGTATGCTAATTATAGAAATGTTGCACAGATACGTCAGATTGAACCTCCAGTGTTTTTTCACCATTTTGGGAATGGGGCCGGATCCCATTTGATTGGGAAAATTTGCGGCATTTTTACTAAAGTTGGGAAATTAGTGATGTTGTTTTTTTGCTTAAAAATGCTTCAACATTGAGAATACATGTGTTTTCAGTATTATATTTACTATGGTTGATTTTATATGGATAGATGAAAAAAATATTGAGATCTAAAAAAAAATGTTTTTTGTGGAAACCTTCCATTGGGAATTTTTAGATCCCATTTGGGAAAAATATATACTTTTTTCCATTGGGTATGGGGCCGATTACCGGACCTGATTTTGAATGAAAAAAAAACACTGACCTCCAATATGTTACTGAATATTGTCCATCATACGTTGTGACTTTTTTCTTCTTAAATTTGTTTTAAATTATACTATTGGCTTATAAGGCAGTTTCATTCATACATGCCATAGTGTGTGAATTCCCGTGAATAATAAAATCTCATTTGAAGCATTTTAATGACTTACTTATTTTAATGGTTTGACTGATAGTAAGTGCTTTTCTAAACCTGATTTTTATAATACACAGGATAATTAATTTAGAACTTTTGGGCTTCATAGCCATAAAACACAAACGCAAAATTTCATTTTTCTGTTCTTATATTTTCTTTTAACCAACTGCATGGAGTGATCATACACAAAGTTTTCAAATTTCGTCCAATCTTTACCCAGCCGATTTATTAGCGGATAGACTTATGACTGAGTTTTTATGATACTTATAATTATAATGGCTGACCACATTAATAGGACTATCATCAGAAACAAAACGTTTAAAAATCTCAACATAACGTAATATATGTCTCTATGCAAAGTTGTGAAAATAAGATGCTATACATCGGAGGACAAATTTCCCAGCATGCAAAGGGTAAAATAAATCCTGTAACTCATATTGGCAGCAATAACTCCACATAATCAGTCTCTATTGACAATTGCAAGAAAAAGGTCGTAAAACCTAATCTCAGTAAGCAAATTAAAACAAACTTATATTCACTGTAAATTATCAGGGATCTCTTTTTTTATATATCAATCCTTGTCAGAGGTTTTCAAACACAAACTAATCCATTTAAAACCATGCGTGCAATATCTTGTTATCTTGCATAAACTCACTTCTAAAACATAAGTACTTGATTGCGTGAACATAAGATCACTTCAAACAATATTTTATGCTTCAAAACTCGTGCATTAATTATCAATATTTACCAAGGAGCTTTAAACCTCAGTGACATTGCCACAATTACGCAAGATTTATTCTGAACATGTCACACATTTGGTCACAATTGTCCGAGTTTTATCCTGAACATGTCACACATTTGGTCACAATTGCCCGAGTTTTATCCTGAACATGTCACACATTTGGTCACAATTGCCCGAGTTTTATCCTAGATATGTCATTATTTTGGCTACAATTGTACAAAATGTATCCAGGACATGTCATGATTTTGGCTTTGATTGCCCAAAACTTTTCCTGGACATGTCAGAATTTTGGCTTTGATTGGCCAAGATTATTTGCTTTGGACATGTCATAATTTTGCCTTTGATTGCTCAAGATTATCATAGACATGTCATAATTTCGGCTATGATTGCTCAAGATTTATTATAGACATGTCATAATTTTGGCTATGATTGCTCAAGATTTATCATAGACATGTCATAATTTTGGCTATGATAGCCCACGATGTATCCTAAACGTATTACTCTTTATGAGTGGGGAACAAAATGTGAATAACCAATTTTAAAAGGACTGTCAACCACGACGACGTAGAAAAGAAGTTGTAAAATACCGTATTTTTTTTACAATTATTAGTTTATATTGATGAAATATCACGACTGGTATTTTACATTACTTGAAAAAAGTTGTTAAGTTTTCATATTTTCAGTATATTTGGTAATAAATTTTACTGGGTATGTCTACCAGGTAACTACCAGTTAACTATAAATAACGCCAGTAGATTGATCATCATCGTCACGTGGTAAACCCAGGAAAGCTAATTGTACATGCCTAGTGAATTGTATATATCTAATATAGAAAATGATCAATCTGCTAGCGTTATTTATAGTGTGTATATCGTTATGTCACCTATTTTCGCGACGTACTTTCGATTTCACATAGCGAAATTTTATTACCAAATATACTGAAATATGAACTTTTTTCAAGTAATGTAATATACCAGTCGTGATATTTTAATCAATATAAACTAAAAATTGTAAAAAATACGGTATTTTAGAACTTTTCTTTTTTCGTAATTTCGTGGTTGACAGTCCCTTTAAATCACTGATATTCCCTTAAAAACTACAGCAAAGCTTACAAAAATACCTCATAAATTGCAATATGCCCAGGAGCAGTCAATTATATATCATTCTCCTTACAATTGAAGACAATTAATGGACCAACTGAGCTATACATGCATAATACTATTATTGTACACAAATCTGGTCTAGAATTATATCTGTCTTTTAGATTTACAATTTTACTATGTAGTAATAGTGTAGGGTATTGAAATAAAACCCCTGTGTACATTTAAGAGTTTTATTACAGATTAAAAGGAACTATTATCTGAATATCTTCTTAATCCTACCAAAATACAGGACAAGTCCACATAAATTGAACAAATAGTAATGTTTTTCTCTTTTATATATAGGCAGGCTAAAAACCACCAAAGTATCAATCACATATAATAAAAGACAAATTTTACCACATCTTCAAGAACAAAATAACAATGTAAAAAGAATTATAAACTAAAGTTAATTGCTTCTGTCTTACAATATTTACAATTCTTTTTTTAAGTATATGCTTTGCAGAAATAAAAGAATTGTAAATATACTTAATTTAAAATGAATCACCTATCAAATTTCAAATGAATGAATGTACGCCAGTATTGACTTCCATTTATTACATTATGACTACCATACAATAGAGGTAAATGTTTTACCGATCAAAATCAATAGATACCAATTAATCATTGTTAGAGAAAAACATAGTTCGACAATTATTCACATGAACATGAGAAGAGTAATGATGACTTTAAATCAATTATAACTTATCTATAAACTAATCATTATATTGAGTAAATTAAATTAAATTACCCATACAAATGTCCTTTGATCATAGGTTTGTAAGATTTTGAGAGTTTTGTTTAAAGGATTTTTTCATTTGCTTCATGTTTAGTTCCTTAATGTGAAATCCTTCATTTATAACACTTCAAAATGATCTCTTTTTTCGAATCTCTTTTGAAAATATTCGCTCAACTCCCGCCATGTTGTTATCATATACATTTTTATTATCCAAGGCATATAGTGAGTAGTTAGACTTCACTGAAAAATATGGCACTAAATATTTATTAATTTTGAGTAAGGGTTTTTTGTGCAATATTAACATTTTATTCATTATTTTCATATACATCCATATAGAAAGATCGGTGAAATAGGTCAGTGAATGGGTAATGTGAATAGAATTTATTCACAATTAATACTACTAATTATATACTATTAAATCTATAATGCTTTTTGGTCCATGCATATTTGTCATAACTGTCCATATTCTTGTACCTTATAAAATATATAGTACTATAATAGTCACCGGCGGCTATTTCAGGAGTATATACACAGCGAGAATGTTTCTTTAATTGATTATTTATTTCTTATTTGCTTCTGAAGAGAAGATTTCCAGGGATTTTTTTTATACATGTATATAATTGGGGCTTGATATTTTTTGTGGGTAATATGAAAAGACATGCAATAATTATCAAAGAAGGGCAACAAAGAGTGATAATATATCATGTACAGTACACTCCTAGTGAAGCCCCCGGGGGCTGTTTTAGTCGACAAAACTTCAATCCAAAGTACAGTTTGTCAACCATGCAGTTACAGATAATCAGCAGTTCTGATTAATTTGTTTTCAATCTTCCATAATGTCCCAATAAAACCAAAATGATAAGTGTCTAAGGTATACATTAGGTAAAGGAATAAATTAACAAAGTTTTAGCAAGAAAGCTTTAGTATTATGCTTACAGGGGGGATAAATGCAGCAAAAAGTTAACCGGAACTGATTGAATGAGTTAATTTTTGTTTTGAAATGTGCATATGGATATAGAAGGCTTTATTATTTTCAAATAAACTTTTTGCTGATTGAAAACAAATGCCATGACAATGTTTTGAAATACTAGTTCTGTAAATTGAATGATTTTTAATAATTTTCCAAAGGGTGAACTTTAATTGGCTATTTTTGACCAAAAAACTGCATATGCCGTCTGGCCTAACCTGTTATCATACAAAATAAATTTTACCCTTTATTTTTACATCTTCTCACATTAACACTAAATCCCGAAAGAAATAATTATTGTGGTCAAAAGAATTAACGTTTTTTGCCGGGTGATTCTAAACTGGTTGACTGATTGTATGTTTCCCCAGTTTTCTGAAAAATAATGCTGCATAACAGAATGAAGCAAATTTCTTTATTTAAAGTAATTATCTCATCACATTACCTTTAAATACAATGCAACGATAAATTAATGCCTGTAAGTAGTGCGGGATAATAAAAGGAGTATCAGCTTTGACTAACATGTCATTGTACCGTTCTCCACCCACTAAAATGTAAACTAAATGGCAATTCTACTTTCAGTTCGGTCGCTTTTACTTACCGGTCCTCTAGAAATCCAGGCGGGACCTGTTTCGGCCGCGACAACACATCTATTCTTCGGTTACTTTGTTCTGGAACAGAGGGTGGAGATTTAACGGTATCGCGTCAATTATTTATTTATATAAATGGTAATAAACAGAGAAAGTAAAACTTACCTTCCACTGCGGCGGACATTTTTAGAACTGCGACGCGCGCACATATCAACCGTAGCCATGGACGCTTTCGATTACTTGCCTTGATAACCTCCCTTGATTGCAACACGGAGGCGGGAAATTTGAAAATCAAAATTGTCCTCCAATAAATTTAGTAGAAATGAAAAAGATATGCGAAGGTAACAGATTTTTTGTTACATGTTATGCATTTAATGTTGCATATTTTCAGTGATTTGATGCATACAATTAATTGTCTCTTAAAGCAAGTGACACAGAACTATGTAGAACTGTACATATAGAGACCCGTTCAGTTTTTGTGACCCCAAACGTTGTAACACTCAACATGGGTCGTTGTAAAATTTTAACATTGCGCATATATATTTGTTCTAATTGATGGATACTTTTTAGATACTTAAACATTAATAATGTTTAGTGATTTTAATTGAAGTTAGTATTAATCCTCTTAGCCCACGGACAGTCCCGGATTACAAATTGGGCAGAGTTGACATTTGCCTATGGGTCCGCGACTTTTAACGGCTCGATGTGATCGTAACGGAAAAAAAAAGTTTAGTAACTTACCTAGCTACTTATCCTAATTTAATGACTTGACAACGCCATTTTTTTTATTTTTAATGTTCTGATTAAAGGCTTCACACTGTCTTACCCAGTGATAATCATTTATGATTGGCAAAACCGTATTGTTTTGCAGCTTGCGGTTGATTTCGTTTTTATAGATGTTCCATTGGAGGCACAGACTTTGAAATCTACTGGACACTGGCGTTTTAGTAGGCTATAAGCGGACTAAGGACCTGAGGCATGGGCCCAAACACTATCACTACCTATGGGCCTCCACGGTTCTTAATTCGACACTGCCCGCAGATGTACCAGTTTAGCAGACATTGAAGGGTGCCCGCAGATGTACCAGTTTAGCAGACATTGAAGGGTGCCCGCAGATGTACCAGTTTAGCAGACATTGAAGGGCGTACGCAAAACCTTGATTACCACACGTCATTCACGTGAACTTAAATTTAGAAAAAAAACTTTTACTTGATAAACCTGTGATTGACATTAACGATTTGTAAATTGAATTTTTAAGCAATACCATAATTATGCGTTGCAAGTCCCTATAAAGTAATGCATATAATACATCACAAATATCCTTCATGTAATGGATTAATTATCAGCACTCAAATGTTTAGGCCAATACACCTTTCATCGCTTGTGAATAAACCATGACAACATACAACATAATAAATGTGCACTAGTAATAATATTAAATCAAAGAAACAATAACAAAAGAATAAAAACAATTTGTAAAGTTCACTGAAATGGGTGCGTTAATGAGCAAGGTATATACAGAAAATAAAAAGGTATACTATACATGTAGATGTACATAGCGGTATACGATTTCATTTTTCGTACTCCTGCTTTGAGTCCAATAATGTTACACAGCTACGCACGGAAAGGATGGTTTTATAGAATGGTTTAAGCCGGAAAAAAATGATAATGGACAGAGATCCATTGCGGCAGTGGCGAGAAATGTTGCACGTATTTCTACACATGCTAGCGAGCGTTGTGCAGCTAGCTTCGAACCTCGTGACGTTTCATTATTCTTATTGCAAAACACGTGCCAACGGAAATGTCGCACCTTATGAAGCAAATGTGTGTTTATGTGGGTCTTTATTAGAGTTAGTTTGATAAGATTTACATCTAGCCTGCCATATGCTTATTAATACATGTATTGCGATAATTAATTGTATTGTGAACATCAAGCGATTTAATTATCACAAGTTTCTAGTCACTTTAACTCCTAATATCAGTACTCTATAGCGTGCTCCATTTTCCGTCGTCTGGAGAATTTCAAGATCACCAGTTTGTCGCTTTTTAGTTTCAATTAAATAGAGAAAAAAAAAACGTTATTCAAGTAAAATCTACCCAGACACCAACAATTAGTGACGTGTAAACAGACAATTAGTAAACTGGCTTATATATTCTTTCTCTTCATAATTTATATGCAAATATAAAGCCAAATATGGGGTTTAACGCGTTTATGCTGTGATAAAACAATAGCCTCAATACCAGACAAGCGAAATTATATAATTCAGGAGGAGGATTGTCCCTTTGGTTTACCAAGCCCGCTCTTTTCTGAAATACCTGATGCATTGGTATTCATTCACATTTTATGTTTCTATATATGAAAAGAATGCGAGGTAAAATCGTTATAAAAAAGGTGCGTGGTTGAATTGTTATCTCTGTTTTGTGGTTAGCTGCGGTTAGATACCTAGATTTTTTCGGTTGTTTTATATCGGTTAACTACTTTTGTAACCTTGAATACTTTGCGCCTACATATCGCATGTATCTTTGAGAAATGCAATGCATACTTAAGATGCGTTGGTTTAGGTAATTAATCACATAATTACTTGTAGTACCCATGTAAATACGTTGCACGACGTTTCCTTGATCAGTTATTAATATTATCGGTATTTGATGACATATTTTGATTGAACAATTATAAAAGATTAGCGGATTATATTGAACCATCTTAGTTTACTAAAACATGGTGTATAGTTGTATATTAATGTTTATCTATCAACTTCAATTTATGGTTTAAAATAAATTATTGCATTTAAATTACATTTCAAACGAAATTCATGAGAAAACGGAATATTGTATTTTGTATAAAATGCATGCATAGCAGTTGCCATTTCCTGTAAATGGATACCGAAAGTGAAACTGGATGTACGTGCGATAACATCAAAATCAGACTTTCCCATGGTTTGACAATTTCAACCCTCGCAGTTTTTATTTGTATTGTGAAATACTGGGTAATACTGATGTTCATACACGCGTATTATTGTGCTACTTGTTACACAAAAGTCACAAATGATAATGAGGTGAAGAAGAAGGATGGTGACGACGAAGATGACGACGATGAAGATAAACGATGACAACTACGACGACGATGGTGATGATGATGATGATGATGTCACCACAAGGACGAAAAATCCATGAACTTTTAGAAAATACACCAAAAAATGACCGATTGCGCTGCTGCCACGAACAACAACTCTGTAACATGGACTGTTTTGTTCGGAACGATTTACTTCCCGTTACAATTACAAAAAAAAGTCGCGCGTATTAAGATTTAGGTTTTGAAATTTGATTTGTATTCAAAAGATGGCATATATCCGGACCGCGTCCCGATTTTTTCCTTCCGGTTCATTTAAAATTATACTGAAATATATGCTTAATTGTGGTGAGGTTTTGTATTGTGGATGGAAGTCAGATTATCCGTGGTAAACCCCACATGTCCGGTAAGGTGACCACTAACCAAACTCACATACTTTCGGGACCTGGCATTGAATCCTGCTCGACTATGTCCGGTAACCGACATTTCTGAGCGTTTAGTATTTATTCATGAGCGTTTTCGGGACGATCCGGAAATGAGAAGATGTGTGACTGGATTGTTCAGACTTTGATGTGACTTAGGCATTTAACTTGATTGATGAAGTAAGGTTTTATTGAATCAAACGGTGCCGTGCAAAATCTCCCTCCACGGATTAAAATCGCAAAAAGGATTAGTTTAAAGACTACACCGTGTTTTCACTGATATCGATTACAAGAAATGCTTGCCAAAAATCTAGCTTTACGCTAACAAGAAGTATTTATTCTACTTTGACCAACATTCGTTGCTAAACGTATCGTATTGTGCGCTATATATTTACATCGGATACTAGAAGGTGTAGTTATTGTAATGTGCTGTCATTTTAAACGATTATTAATACGTAACATTGAATGATAATACATGTACAAACATAAGCAATCAGTCGGCGTGAAATTTGATAGTAACACCTGTATTTTCCCATTCCTAAAAAGACATTCTACACATGGCTATATAATATAATAAATTGTGTACAGGTAAACAATAACGTAGGAGTCCGCAAAAATATTACACCTTCTCGACTCAACAAAACAGACAGATTAGTGTAAAAACTTTGCATGTAATCAAGTTTCAATCGCCCACAACTTATTAAGAAAATTCGCCAATGCCAAATACTCAGCATATTTCTAATATAATCTGTATTCATAGCCTTCAATAGGGGGCTTAGTCAGGCACGTTTTGGCGGGAAACTCACAATGGGGGTCTTAGATCGATAAAACTATCCGATATCAACGGATTTATTATTGCAAAATCTGTTGCCATGATAACGATTAATAAATACCAACGAACCCTGGCGAATTGTATTGACTAAACAAAGGATTTTCATTGACTCTTTACTGATTTTGAAATAACGGACGATTTTTTTGTTTATTTGTATGATTCTTTTTTTGTGTGTCTCTTTTGTTGTTTTTGATGTTTTAAAAAAAGCAATGCACACCTTTAAATCAATCAGATTATACAATCCATGTTGCTCTGAACGGACTGAAACACTTCGTAGTGCAAACAAAAATAATGATTTAAACTTGGATTGCTGTATGCATGAGTGATTTAATAATAGCTCGGTAGGAGAACATGCACGTGTAACTGAAATAATGATTGACCTAATAGTTCATGGAGATATTGGCTCCATATCTTTAAAGAAAACGACGCAAGTATAAATGAACAATTACAAAAGTGCCACCTATTATATTACTCGAATAACAAAAGCTGGTAAGAAGTTATTCATATATATGTAGATACAATTTCCGTCGATTTAGTTTTGACTCAGCGATATTATTTTTTTAAGTTAGCGCTGTTCGTCTACGTGAGAAGCGCAACTGAATTTATGAGCCGCATGTTCGACAACACAGTACATCGACAGTATGTGAATATATGATTTTTTTTCAAATATTCAACTTTTCATTTATCTCGCAGTTCGTCCATTTTGAACATGTGCCAAAATAATGTGTAAATGACTCGCCGCCACACTAGCTCTTAGTTATATATCCGCAACAACGTTGCAGTTGATGCAAATGAAGGATTTGTGGATTGTGATCTTTTAGAAAGTATTCCATCGACTATTTGAAAATTCACAAATATCAACAACTGCCAACGCGTCAATATGTAAATCGTATGTAATTAAACGTTAATACCGCAACGAAAGCAAATCATGCCCTTCTGTTCGTGTTTCATGTCAGTGGAAATACGGGTAATTGCAAATTCCGTGTATATTATGACGTTTATAGTAGTGAACCATATCCAATTCTTGGAATCAACCAAGTCGAATCTACTCATAGGAGTCCATTTAACGAATTGCGCGGCTATCGAGTTCATGAATTGTTTTATGTGCAATTCAACTTTCATCAACTTCGTATGTCCCCACGACCATTCAAACACAGCACGTGATGACTACATTACCACAGATAACATGGGCTCCAGGGTCTATTAATTACCATTTCCTTTCATGTACTTCAGATCGTTCGAATCAAGTGGAGTTGCGAAATTTCTCAGAAAGCAAACAAAAAGCCACTGACGCGCAGATCCTTTCAGGTCCCTGAAAATTCGTTTACAATCGTCATAATTAATCGCATCTGTTGAATTTTCAAATAATAATCAATTCTCACATCAAAGGCTCTCCCGAGAGGGGTGTTCCGCGGATCCCAAGCCAGCAGCGTGCTGAGGAACGCGAGACGCGGATCGATACCCCGGCGTTACTTTGCAACTGTTGAACTCAAAATGAGGCTGAGCGCGTGCCTTCACACCTGTCCCTCATTGAAACAGGCGGCTTCAGCGTCATTATATGAAATATGAATATGGTTTGTCCTTATAACATTAAACGGATGTTGGTCCCAATAGCCACGGTTAAAGAACACGAAAAAAACACGCGCACTTTACATAACTTGGGCTAAAATGTTAAGAACGCAAATAGTAATGTTCTTCGGAGCCCTCGATATATTTTATATAACGTTATAACAACGAAATGTATAAGAAACAAGAAATGTCTTTAAAAAAGATATACGGCGTTGATTGTGGTTGTGGTTGATGAAAGATAAAGAGTATATCAATGAGACAGCAAATTCCTTTTTCTACGCATTTCTTAGCAGCATCACATGCAAATCAATAACCTTGCGCCAGATTTCGTGGCTTTCTTCGCATTATTAGATATTGTTAACCATATATCTATAGATATAGAACAAAAGTAGATATACTGAAATAAGAACGAAGAGCTGATAGTACAAGTTGGTTTGTTTACATTTTTTGAATGAATGAATATACATGAATGACGCATATGCAAAATATAACATTCAGTTTTCAAGAAAATACTAACTCACTAAAACGTATGCGATATTAAATGTAATTATATATGCTATCGAGCATTAGTTATTTGTGAAGAATTGTTAATTTAAGAGGAAGTACTCTCAATTATTTACGATGGCACAAATATAGAGTACTTAATTTTTGATAAACCCATGCCAGGGCATATTCAGCTTGACGTTTGCTCGCGGGAAATACGATTTCGCGCGCTTTGCTTTGTTATTGCAAACGTCCAAATGATTGAATGAAGATTACAGCTGACGGAAAATGGATACCTGTACTTAAAATCGTTGTCATCTGCTGTGTTAGCTAACATCAGCATCGGATGTATATACATGGATCGACGGAGGACAGTTCATTTAATAAATGTGTGTATTTATTTTTATAATATTGAATTGTGATAAAAAGAAAAATAACTTCTTTCGCAGTGTTTATATCTAGGATTTCAACTTCCTTTGTCCATTTATGTTACGTGGCCGGTGAAGAAAGTAAAAAAAATCTGGAAAAAATAGACAGGGTCGTGTTAGACAATGTCGCGTGGTGGTGCAGTGACTAATAGACGCTATTCTTACCCCGTGATAAAGCAAGAACAGGATGACAGTTCGGAATCTGAGCAAATTATGAACTTGACAAGCATTTTCAGTTCGCCCTCATACAGGTCATCACATACACTTTCGAATGTGAAAGATGAGACTTCCCAGTGGAGTTATGTGTCGGGATCGCAGGGTTTGACTCCTAGTGGACATTCGTATAGACCTTTATCGGAAAACATAACCACACCACGTACTCAGGTAAGAAAAAAGTACCGGAAAATGGAAGCTTTTTTTGCACGCTTCATTGAACGTAAGGATTTTGACCTTGCATGACCACACGTCTTGATTTGTGTATTCACCGTGTGTCAGCATAACAACACTTCCTTCCTGAACTTTAATATATCCTAAACAATATATCCGTTTAGGGTTTAGTTAGTAACAGTTTTATTTGTGATTGTGTAAATGCAGTTATCATTTGTCTGTGCGGTTTTGTTTGGACACTTCTGTGTGCCCACGTTCTGTTAAAGCTGCTTGCACACGAATCTTAAAAAGTAAAATAACTCTGCTGTGTGCAGCTAAAATAATACAAGCAGTCTTTTAACAAAATCTAAATGCTGCTTCTAAAAAGTAATGGCACAACAACTCAACTGCCAGTCTTCATGCTAACTGGTAAGCCCAACACTTTGGGTGACATGGGATTCTAGAAATTTGTCTATGAGACCTGAACCAATTTAATTTTATAAACACCTCTTTTCTAAAAAATGGTGTTTTCATAAGTCAATTGACAGGCCTATTCGCAATTGGATTGGGGAACTAAATGTATTGCCTGTTGCATATTATATTAATGTTTGTCTCTTAATTAACATTAAAATGTGTTTCGCTGCTTTCGTAAGTTCTTAAATTCATTCATCTTTCTGGTTGTGTTTGTTACACACCCCTCAGGTGATGTGTTTATCCACTATGTATCACCCTGTAACCCCTCTGAGAAGTTGCATCACTATTGCTGGAGGCTATCTACCTTTATAGTGACACTAACTGGATAATGATCTCTTGTATTGTCAGACCACTGTTCGTAAAAGAATAATGTAGAAATGATTAACCCTACATGGTGTACCTGTCAGATTTATTGAGATAATTAAATTAGTGTGTAATTTTATTTGTGATGAGTCTTGTGGGTAATACATGTGTAAGATTAACACACAATTTGAAATGCTTCCTGGGTGTTAATTAGCTAAATAAGTAATTGAAATAATGTAGTTGAGTTCAACTAGGTCTGTGTTCAGAGGTTTATGTACATCTCTGCCAAAATCAGTTGGAAGAATTTACCTTACCTCGGACTTCTCAATCCAACCCTTGAACAAAACTTGCAAGGACCCTGTTTAGAGTCCCTGTGATGTAATCAGAGGGTGTACCATGTATCAATGCAATTATCAGCTTAGCTCTAACATTGGTGGACTGGTGTTTTATGGTTAACGTCAAAGAAGGACCCACACAGAGTTCCCCAGACAGTGTGAATTATTGGTAATTCAATGGGTTATGCAACAGAACACCTTATAAAAGTATCACAGGATAGTGTCATTTTTAGGTAATTCACACTATTACCATGTAGATTGCCACTATAGGGGTCAACATTAATTAACCGCTTTATGTCTTAGCAATTTGGAGTTTGTGTCAAGTCTGTGGAGTCAGACCAATGCCAATATAATCATTATTCATTTGCCCTGTGATGTTATTATTTAATTTTTATGTTTGTGAAATAAATATATTTATTTAATATTTGAATTGAAAAGTAGTGTTTCCACCTCTTGAAAGCCATGCACAGTTTTATAGTACAGTCTGGTAACCACTGATGGCAAGCAGAGTACCATTACAAATTACATCTTGTCCAGTGGTACTTTTACAAATTTATATACACTCTTAAGGACTGCCAACAGTTCATAATTTACAATTAGAAAGGATTAAAAGAATGACCTTTTGCATTCTAAGCTTTAATGCCTTGTCAGTGGTTTTATTTGCCAAATTGGGAAAAGTACCGGTACCGGCCTCATTGGGAATAATTAATGCGGAAAAACCTGATATTGGGAAAGTTGGTGTTGTGAAGTTTTCAAATTGGGGAAAATGGTGTATTTGATTTGTTGCTGACACAGGGGTTTTTATCTGATTTTGGGGAAAGGGCCTGGCCTTTTTTGAGGGGAAAAATTGCGCAAAACGTCGGATTTTTGGGGGAAAAATCGCGCGAAACGCCGGAGTTTGGGGAAAATAAATAAAGTCTTAAATAATCAATTTAACATATTTTACTGTTTTTAAAACAAATTCAAGGCAACAGATAATTTAATTATGCAATATTTTTCTCAGGGTTCTCAATAAGAGCCGGCCAAATCGGCCGTTTGAAATCAGATTTTGGCCGGTTGAAAATCACTCAGATTTGGAAATCGGTAATTGACTTTACGAAATTTGCGTGTCTTTTCGGTAATTTTGCTCCTTTTTGCTATGAAGCAAAGACGTTGCTTGATTATCTCCCTTAACGCATTACAACAACAACAACAATGAAAATGCAAAAAATTGGAATCGGTAAAAAACCAGTCAAATATTTTGACATTCTTTTCATCACATGGTGAATTTTTGTTCCTGATTGCTTGCGTACTTTGTGTTAATGCAAAGTTTCTGTTGTTGTGAAAGTTTATTTTAATTCAGTTACATTACAAACTAGAAGTGTCATGCAAAATGTGCATGGTAGAAGGAAGATCAGGCCTTTTCCCCATTCCTGTAGGGCCGAATTTAGGCCCCATTCCCAATCCAAAATTGAAGTTTTTACCTTACCTGAATAAAATGTCCCAATTGGAACCTTGTGCAAAAAAAAAACCCGTCAAAATCGTAAAAATTGATCATAAAACAGTGATTTTTTTTGCCCAAAATTACCGCCGATATTCGGCTGCTTCCCAATTGCAAAAAATTAATTTTTTTCCCAAAAATCTGACCAAATTTCCCAAAAAATTACAAAATTTTCCCAATAAAGCCAATAAGATAACAATGTCATTTTGCGTTAATTTCGTACCATGAGTGCCGATCGAGCTTGACTAGTCGTCGCCGAACGACAACTGACTTACGTATTGTTCGCGAATGTTGCCGAATACGATTTTACGTTGCTATCCACACATCTCTCTCTATATTGCGGAGGATACCAACGATAGTCAATGTATCCCGATTGTTAACGCCTGTTTCTGCACACGTTTGAGATGGCGGCAAGCAGACGAGAAATTTGCAATGAGCAGCGAAAATGATAAATAACATTCAAATTAACTACGGATATCATATGGTTATTAGGGAATAATTTCATGCGTGTGTCATTTAATGCAACATACGACGTTTGAGATAAAAAAACAAATATTTATTAGAATTTAAGAAATCTTCACAGTGAATGTGCGGAAATCAGTGTTGGGAAATTGGAGTTAGTCTACTCACAAAGTTAAAGCATTTAAGATTAGTAGCGTTCGAAAAGGAAAAGAGACAAACATGATTTATTGATATGTTATTGGATCTGTGTATAATCAGATTCATATGCATATTCTGCTTTATTATGTTTTTCAAGCTGTACAATGGAACTGAGGATATTGAAAGGTAAACAAATGAAATATATAATTGTAACTTTATTTAATACATCAATTACACAGCAAGAACACCAAAGCGTGTTTGTTAGTATTTGCAAATGTTTTCACCATTGTATGATATTTATTTAAAAAAACATGCTGAATTAAATTCATAGTCTTAAAGAGATTATGATTAAATGGTATATTTAAGAATTTATAGATAATTGCAATTTTAATATGCATGTTGAAGCATATTAACTAACTTGAGTGTAGGACATTAGCCCTCTGGGACATTAGCCCCTAGGACATTAGTCCCTTTGAACATTAGCCCCATAGGACTAAAGCCCCTTAGGACATTAGCCCCTACTTACTTTTACATTTATTTTTAGGTATTTAATTTCATCTTTTTTAGCTCATCTATTTTTTGAAAAAAAAAAATGAGCTATTGTCATCACCTTGGCGTCGGCGTTTGCGTCGGCGTCCGGTTAAGTTTTGCGTTTAGGTCCACTTTTCTCAGAAAGTATCAATGCTATTGCATTCAAACTTGGTACACTTACTTACTATCATGAGGGGACTGGGCAGGCAAAGTTAGATAGCTCTGGCGTGCATTTTGACAGAATTATGTGCCCTTTTTATACTTAAAAAATTGAAAATTTTGGTTAAGTTTTGCGTTAAGGTCCACTTTTCTCAGAAAGTATCAATGCTTTTGCATTCAAACTTGATACACTTACTTACTATCATGAGGGGACTGGGCAGGCAAAGTTAGATAACTCTGGCGTGCATTTTGACAGAATTATGTACCCTTTTTATACTTAGAAAATTGAAAATTTTGGTTAAGTTTTGTGTTTAGGTCCATTTTATTCCTTAAGTATCAAAGCTATTGCTTTCATACTTGCAACACTTACTAACTAACATAAGGGTACTGTGCAGGCAAAGTAATGTAACTCTGACTGGAATTTTGACAGAATTATGTGCCCTTTTTATACTTAGAAAATTGAAAATTTGGTTAAATTTTGTGTTTAGGTCCACTTTATTCCTACAGTATCAAAGCTATTGCATTCATACTTGCAACACTTATTAACTATCATAAGGGGACTGTGCAGGCAAAGTTATGTATATCTGACTGGCATTTGGACAGAATTATGGGCCCTTTATACTTAGAAAATTGAAAATTTGGTTAAGTTTTGTGTTTTGATCCACTTTACCCCTAAAGTATCATAGATATTGCTTTCATACTTGGAACACTCGCAAACTATCATAAGGGTACAGTAAAAGGACAAGTTGCATAACTCTGGTTGTCATTTTTACGGAATTATGGCCCTTTTTTGACTTAGTAACTTTGAATATATGGTTAAATTTTGTGTTTCGATCCACTTTACTTCGTAAGTATCAAGGCTATTGCTTTCAAACTTCAAATACTTTCATGCTATCATGAGGTTAATGTACCTTGCAAGTTGAATTTTACCTTGACCTTTGAATGACCTTGACTCTCAAGGTCAAATTGTTAAATTTTGCTAAAATTGCCATAACTTCTTTATTTATGACTAGATTTGATTGATACTTTGACAAAACTACTCTTACCTGACATACCACAATAGACTCCACCCAAACCATCCCCCGTGCCCTCCCCCACCTTCCCCCCACTAAATTTATTTATTTTTTTTATTTTTTTTTAAGATCATCTAAAAAATGACCAACCCACCCTCATATGATACCCCCCCCCCACCCCCCCCCCCAATATATTTTTTTAAACGGTTAAAAAACACAAATATTTATTTTTATTATTTTATGTTTGAAATACCGTCCAACCATCGCACCCAAGAATCCCCCCCACCACCCCCCTCCCCCCACCCGAATCCCACCCCCCCCTAATTTTTTTTTTTTTTTTTTTTTTAACATCATCTCACAAATGACCACCACACCCTCACACTATACCCCCCCACCCCACCCCCCAATTTTTTTTTGAAACGGTTAAAAAACACAAATATTTATTTTTATTATTTTATGTTTGAAATACCGTCCAACCATCGCACCCAAGAATCCCCACCCCCCCCTCCCCCCACCCGAATTTCCCCCCCTAATTATTATTATTATTTTTTATTTTTTTTAAGATCATCTCACAAATTACCACCACACCCTCACACTATACCCCCCCCCCCCCCACCCCAATTTTTATGTCCCCCACTATAGTAGTGGGGGACATATTGTTTTTGCCCTGTCTGTTGGTCTGTACGTTGGTCTGTTTGCGCCAACTTTAACATTTTGCAATAACTTTTGCTATATTGAAGATAGCAACTTCATATTTGGCATGCATGTGTATCTCATGAAGCTGCACATTTTGAGTGGTGAAAGGTCAAGGTCATCCTTCAAGGTCAGAGGTCAATTATATGTGACCAAAACCGCTCATTTTATGAATACTTTTGCAATATTGAAGATAGCAACTTGATATTTGGCATGCATGTGCATCTCATGGAGCTGCTCATTTTGAGTGGTGAAAGGTCAAGGTCAAGGTCATCCTTCAAGGTCAGAAGTCGAATATATAAATATATGTGGCCCAAATCGCTTATTTTATGAATACTTTTGCAATATTGAAGATAGCAACTTGATATTTGGCATGCATGTGCATCTCATGGAGCTGCTCATTTTGAGTGGTGAAAGGTCAAGGTCATCCTTCAAGGTCAGAAGTCAAATATATAAATATATGTGGCCCAAATCGCTTATTTTATGAATACTTTTGCAATATTGAAGATAGCAACTTGATATTTGGCATGCATGTGTATCTCATGGAGCTGCACATTTTGAGTGGTGAAAGGTCAAGGTCATCCTTCACAAGGTCAAGGTCATCCTACAATGTCAAACATCATAAAGGGGGACATTGGGTTTCACAAACACATCTTGTTTCTGTTTATTTTTAATTAAATATTAAAAGTAGTATAATTAACCAGTGATGTATTATTGTTTTGTTGATATTTACATTAAAATTCACGGAATGACCAATATATTTAACAGTTTTATTCACTTTTAATCGATTAGCAAAGAGCGCAGCCGATTTCAAGAATTATTTTTACTGTGCCTGTGACGTCATTTTTCATTGTCAAAACCAGAGTGCAGTTTCTTCATGTACTAAACGTATTTAATGTTCGTTCGAAAATTTGTTCGCAATTTGTATCGATGTGGAAGGAGTTCTGGAACTGAATTTATATTTCTCAACTTGAAAAACAGCACTCGCCCGGTCGGTCGAGTATTTAACAAATTTTTCTCGCCCCACCGCCAACTTCACTCGTATATGCGAGCGGTCGAGTGGATTCTTCAACCCCTGCCTTTCTTTTGTCTTAAATCAGGATATTTAGGACAGCAATTGGGAAATGTTTAGTTTTTTTCACCATTGGGAAAGTGTTGTTCTACATTTTTGTATAAAGAAGAAAAAACGCTGCTTGTGTCATACCCTTAGGCTCCAGGCAGATTTCCTCCTTACACTTCTGTTACCACTGAGATTGAATCATCTTGCATCATTTTGCAAGGCCTCCTGGAAAGAAAAAGTTATCAGGGCTTTTTAGGTACTAGAATTGGGCCTCAAGGGGTTTTGTTAATATGCAATAATATGACAATTTATTGCATGCCTTGCTTTTTTTAACAATAAGACATCTTAACCATGTCAATGACATTCTGGCTTTTTTGAATATCCAAGCAACAAATCACTTTTATTGAAGGTTATTGTGCCATCACAGTTTGTGGCCCACACCATGCCACTTGTAATTATGTATGTTAGATTCTGGCAAGATCAGTGATGTCATTCTGCCATGATTGCTTGGCATCTTGCAAGCTGCAGCTGATGACATTCATTTATCTGAAGTTGATGCTTGTTTATGACCATGTTTCCCATCTAAAACCAGTCGGACCATGCTGAATTAATTTTAAAAGAGCAACCTGAACTTGCCATGTAAAGGTCAACTGTTTGGCCAGTTAGGGGTCAAAAGGGACACAGGGATTTTAGAGAAATTGCGCTGGAGTGCGGTTAGATGTTATGTAGGGACACTGCCATTGTGTAAAGGGATTTCTGGGGCATAGCTGTGGTCAGTTTGCTTTTCAGGGGCCCTGGTAATGTGAATTTAATTGCTTTTGACATGGTGTGAGGTGTCTGGTTTCAGTATGTGTATTGAAGGGATGTGCACATCAGTTAAAAGGTGAAGCTAAGGCCACGGCTTGGCTGTGAGTTTCCATGGGGCTGCAAGAATTTGGTCCTCAGCCAATAATTGCATTATCAGTTATTGAAACAACTGTCTAGCTAACAAGGCCAGGGCTTTTTTGGCTGTTTTTATGTGGTTCGGTCATATTACTAGATCCAATCTCATCCCTATTGGTGACAGAGTTTTTGAATGTAGAACCAATGAGTTTGAAGTTGCAATATGCATTCAACTGATATCTTCATGTTAAATGTATTATTTTATGTTTTATCAGTATGAAACTATTAAAAGTTGCATACTTGGTTAACCGTTTTCATGAAAATGCAATTCTTTGGTCTTGTGGTTTTAATTTGTTTACTTCAAAACTGAAACAAGTGCATTCAACCAGTAAGTTTTATACCATGCGTTATTTACATAGATTTCAAGGAAACAAATTGTAAACTTCAAAGTGAGTTACAAGGAAAGAATATCCGTTTAGATTTCTTTAAACTATGATGCCCTATCTTGCTGGGAAGATCTATTTCCTTTCAATTTCAAAACTGAGAATTACTGAAAGAAAAAGTGATGACACAGTAAATATTGACATACCATTGCAGATTGTTCATTTAAGGGCCACATAGTGTGTTCACAAGGTTTATGACAGCTTGCTTGCATAATACAGGGCAACTGGTTAGATAAGATAAGTAAGGGGTCCATTAACAGGGGTTTATGGCTATACACTGAAGGATCTGCCAATAGCATTGTGTCTGTGCAAACAGTGTATCAGACTGGTTAAAATGTGTATAGTTGAGTGTATCCTGTGGTTTAGGGATTTAGTTTGTGTGCTGATTCAGTTCAATGATTAGAGAAAGAAGTTTTGAATGTTTATTATCCATAATTATGTAAGGCATTTGAATACAGGTGTGGTCTCAGGTGTTATTTTATTGAATGTACTACTGTTGAATCCCATCCAAACTGCATCCCAAACACTTTTGGCCATTTCTATTTTATTGTGTAAAACTACTCAAAGTAATCAAGCTTCTTAACGATCAAATCATATGGCAACTGCAAATTTATCTTAAAATCGCAATATTAACTACAATCACAGTGTTCTGCCGTGGATGCGCCCTTGCGTCATTGGCGCAAAAACAACAGATTTGTCCACACCCGTTTTCCGTATATGGGTCCGCGGACGCACAGGAATTGGGAATAAAACTAATCGATTCAATTTGTAAGTCGGTTAAGTAATAGTGAATGCGTAACTAGAACAATTTATTTCATTGGACGTGACGTCATTACGCAGCCAATTGTTAATTTACTTAAATAACACTTATTTTCATTGGTCAGTTGAGATTATAACAACCAGTTAGCTATCAAGGAAATTTCCACACCTATGAAAATGGCGGAAAGCAGGCATGGCGAAATTAGAAAAAATCTGCCGGTCATCTGGACAGGCATTTCAGAAAATGTGCCGGTCCGGAGAAAATTTAGCCGGACCGTAAAGCAACAACAACTTAACTAGAAAATTCAAAAATGGCAGCGATCACATCTTGATCTCTTTATTCAACCGGCCGTTAAATTGATTTTAATCGCTTAGAGGTTACACTGGCAGCTAATTGGTGTTAATCGGTTGTGTAATGTCAATCATGTTGTGAAAAATTCGCGTGTCAGTTTTTATTACATGTATTCCCTATTAGAACGGTTCGGTGCGATAATTTCAATAACGTATGTGCAAGCCTAATAATTATCAAATTTAAGTTATTCGAAACGATTTAAACATTCTTACTTTAATATGATTGCAGTTTGGAGCGGCTGTTAAAATATACTGCGCACAGTACAAAACACGTTACCTGACATTTAATGATTAAGGCATTTCATTTTTCAGAACGTTTACTAGTAATTAATTAAATAAAAAAGACGATTTATTTACATGCTAACGCAGTGTAATTGTTAACAGAGATTCATTTTCATTTTTGACCAGTATCAGAAAGTCCCCGGGAAGCACGTTTTTTTACATGGCACTGCATATGATGCAATAAAAACATTTCTTTGTACATGTATCGTATTGCATTCAATCTAAATTTAAATTCGCTCGTCCAATGAAAGCTCTGCCCCATAATGCACTGTACTCTTTACACTTATGAAAAATGGCGTATGCATATGGCTGTGTTGATCACGATACCATATTTTATTGTCCTTATCCTACTCGAAAAATATGTAAAAGCTATCAAGATCTTTTTTGTTAGAACGCAGTTGGCGATTTTGCAAACGAGTTTAAAGTAGGTGTTGTGTAACAAGTTGGATTTGCTAATTGTACGTAACAAACCTACAGCAAACATCAAAACAACGAGCGATTTCATTTTCATGATGTAGTAAGCGATTAGCTCTTCGAATTTTCAACTTGAAAAAAAAAGATTTGTTTGCAATCATTTCACATTTTGCCGGTCACCAGGACCGACATTCTTGTTAAACCTGCCGGACCAAATTGAAATCTGCCGGTCAGGACCGGCGGACCGGCAATTTCGCCAAGCCTGGGAAAGTGACCGGCCGAAGAAAACCAAATCCATTTTGAGTTTTTTTTCTTCTGGCAAGTAAAATGAGAAAATATGACGATAATAATAACACCGCAACCGTCAGTCTTCCCAAGTCCCAAAATCGTTTATCAATGATGAAAAAAGTCTGATCCTAAACGTACATTCCAAGCAAATTGGCTTCGAGAATTTTCTTGGTTACTGTTAAACAACAACAAAATGACATGCAGTTTGTGCATAAAGCACTAAAAAGAAAACGCCTACTGTATACTATCGGTAATTCTAATTATCGAACAAGTACTTTGACACGTCATGCTGAGAACGTGGAATCAGCTACCAAAATCAAATCAGAACATCTCTCAGGAACAGACTGTCATGTGAAAAGTTGAAGAGCGGCTGACTGTCTAGAAAGAGGTTCATTAGAGGAATTCGGCTTTGAAAGGGCTTTAGATCACTGGAGAAGTGTAAAGCAAAGGCGAATCTTTGCCTCTAATTTCAAGCAGATGTAGACATTGAATACCTGTAACTGTAAAGTTTTTTTAAATGTTCAAGTTTGAATAAAAATGTTACATCCTGTGGACTGGCTGCAAGAAGAAATCAAGCAAGTTTAAGAGTGCAAGTAAAAGGTAATATGTTCCTGAAAATTTAATTCTGCTACAAATATATCTATGCGTCCCCTGATTTTTGCCTTTTGTCCCCACTATTTTTAACCTTAAAGGGTCCCTGTCCGCAACAGTAAAGATTCACGGCAGAACACTGCAATCATTTACTATGTTCTCATGGGGAGCTTTTGTGATCGTCTTTTTTCCATTCTGTGTTGTGCTGGATCCAGACATAAGCCCCCAGCTTTTTTTATGCTACCGGTAGGGTGGCATATAGCAGTTGAACTGTCCGTCAGTATGTCTGTCAATATGTCAGTTTGTCCGTCTGTCCGAAAAAACTTTAACGTTGACCATAACTTATGCAGTATTGAAGATAGCAACTTGATGTTTGGCATGCATGTGTATCTCATGAAGCTGCACATTTTGAGTGGTGGAAGTTCAAGGTCAAGGTCATCTTTAAGGTCAAAGGTCAAACAAAAATTTTAAAATGTCAAAGCGGCGTTCTCATGAAGCTGCACATTTTGAGTGGTGGAAGTTCAAGGTCAAGGTCATCCTTCAAGGTCAAAGGTCAAAAAAATATTTTTTCTTTTAATTTCAAAGTGGGGCAATAGGGGGCATTGTGTTTCTGACGAATACATCTCTTGTTTTCCTTCTCTATAAAGTACTGGTAAACGGCACTTTCCCAATTACGAAAAAACTACAAATTTCCCAATTGCTGTCCAAAAAATTCCCAATTTAAGTTAAAAAAAAAAATAATTTTTTATTTTTTATTTTTTTTTAAATGCAACATTTACAGGGCCCTCAATCTGTCAAATCCACGGCCGCATTCCCATCTCCGAAAAGTATACTTTTTCCCCTTTTTTGGGGAAAAATTCCCCCTAAAAAAAAAAAAAATTTTTTTTATTTTTTATATAGATAGATGTCTCATGATTATTATATCTCAATTCTATTTTAATTTAATCTTGTCAAACATACTAAATTATGAAATAAGCAATGAATATAGTGCAAACATGTACAAATGTAATAATTAGATAGTAAGTAAAAAATCCCCCAAAAGGGAAAACGCCGCGAAAATTCCCCCTGCTATGGGTAGCGACCCCACTTCTCCTAAAATGGATTGAGGGCCCTGATTTAGTTAGTTTCCCTATGCAGCTCTATGGCTTAATCCTAGGTAAAAAAAAAAAATCTTGACAGCTTGAAATATTTTACTTAGTTATCAATTTTAAAGTATTTGAGAGCATAAGATCAAATACACCAATTTCCAAATTTGACGAGTTTTCACGACTCGATTTTTCACAGTTTTCAGTTTTCACGACTCAATTTTCCCAATTGGACCAGTACGGGTACTTTTCCCAATTGGACAAAAAAATCACTGGCCCCCCAGGACATAAGCCCCCAATGAAAAAATGAACATTTGCACATTCGCGCCCCCCCCCCCCCCCCCCCCCCTAGTATAAATGACAGGTAGGACATAAGCCCCCCCAGTGCTTATTTTGCATCTGGACATTATGCCCCCCCCCCCCAGTGCTTATTTGAGAAGTGGACATTTGCCCCCTGTGCTTTATCGTATGTAGTGCAGTGCCAACATTTGCCTTGTTAAAACTAGAGGCCACATTTATTGTTCGATCTTCATGAAATTTTGTCAGAAGATTTGTTCCAATGTTATCTCGAAGAGTTTGAAAATGGTTCCGGTTCTTTGAAATAAACATGGCCGCCAGGGGGCTGGGCATTTTTCCTAATATGGCTTTAGTAAAACCTTGTTAACACTCTAGAGGCCACATTTAATGTCCAATTATCATGCAACTTATTTAGAAGAATTGCCCCAATTCTATCTTGGACAAGTTCCAAAATGGTTCCAGTTGCTTGAGAAACATGCCAGCCTGGGGGCGGGGAATTAATCTGTATATGGCTATAACACTCTACAGGCAACATTTATTGTGCGATCTTAATAAAACTTAACCAGAAGATTTGTGGCAATAATATCTTGGACAAGTTTGAAAATGGATCTGGTTGGTTAGCAGTGTTTTTTTCATTCAAAACAGGGTCCAGTAATTGGCCCCATTCCCAATTGAAAAGAGCACATATTTTCCCCAAATGGGAGCTAAAAATTCCCGATGAAAGATTTCCAAACAAAAAAAATAATTTTTTTTATTTAGATTTCAATATCTTGTTCATCTCCCATCCATATAAGTTCAACCTAAGTAAATATAATACTGAAAACACTTGTATTATCAATTTGTAAGCATTTTTTATGTCCCCCACTATAGTAGTGGGGGACATATTGTTTTTGCCCTGTCTGTTGGTCTGTTGGTTGGTCTGTTGTTCTGTTGTTCTGTTGGTTGGTTGGTTGGTTGGTTGGTTGGTTGGTTTGCGCATAACATTTGCAATAACTTTTGCAATATTGAAGATAGGAACTTGATATTTGGCATGCATATGTATTTTATGGAGCTGCACATTTTGAGTGGTGAAAGGTCAAGGTCATCCTTCAAGGTCAAATATATGGGTCAAAATCGCTCATTTAATGTACACTTTTGCAGTATTTCAATATTCAAGATAGCAACTTGATATTTGGCATGCATGTGTATCTCATGGAGCTGCACTATTTGAGTGGTGAAAGGTCAAGGTCATCCTTCAAGGTCAGAGGTCAAATATATGTGGCCAAAATCGCTCATTTTATGAGTACTTTTGCAATATTGAAGATAGAAACTTGATATTTGGCATGCATGTGTATCTCATGGAGCTGCACATTTTGAGTGGTGAAAGGTCAAGGTCATCCTTCAAGTTCAGAGGTCAAATATATGTGGCCCAAATCGCTAATTTTATAAATACTTTTGCAATATTGAAGATAGCAACTTAATATTTTGCATGCATATGTATCTCATGGAGCTGCACATTTTGAGTGGTGAAAGGTCAAGGTCATCCTTCAAGGTCAAAGGTCAAATATATGGGTCAAAATCGCTCATTTAATGTACACTTTTGCAGTATTTCAATATTCAAGATAGCAACTTGATATTTGGCATGCATGTGTATCTCATGGAGCTGCACATTTTGAGTGGTGAAAGGTCAAGGTCATCCTTCAAGGTCAGATGTCAAATATTTGTGGCCAAAATCGCTCATTTTATGAGTACTTTTGCAATATTGAAGATAGCAACTTGATTTGGCATGTGTATCTCATGGAGCTGCACATTTTGAGTGGTGAAAGGTCAAGGTCATCCTTCAAGGTCAGAGGTCAAATATATGTGGCCCAAATCGCTTATTTTATGAATACTTTTGAAATATTGAAGATAGCAACATATTTGGCATGCATGTGTATCTCATGGAGCTGCACATTTTGAGTGGTGAAAGGTCAAGGTCATCCTTCAAGGTCAAATATATGGGTCAAAATTGCTCATGTAATGTCACTTCTGCAATATTGAAGCTAGCAATTTTATATTTGAAATGCATGTGTATCTCATGGAGCTGCACATTTTGAGAAGTATAGGGTCAAGGTCATCCTTCAAGGTCAAAGGTCATATATGGGGACATTGTGTTTCACAAACACATCTTGTTTACATTTACAGTTGATTTTTTTGAATTGCGCCCTCAAAATATCGCAGAAAATACATTAAAACAAATTTATCGCTGCGAGTTTTCCACCCAGTAATAATAATAGCGTCTCTCGAGATTGACTTACAACACTGTTCAATAAGCGTCTGATCAGTGATTGCACCAGGGAAATAACAAATGTAGTTTTGAATAAGCGTCTATATGAATCTATTTTGGACATGTTACAAAGCTGGACACGAAAAAAATGCACTCGACCGATCGGGCTACCGGCTTAGAATTTTCACTTGACCGACGCAAAAATCACTCGACTCAGTCGACGGTCGAGTGGGTTACGTCCCAGACTGACTGTCGTCAGGATACTTGGGCAGATCATTAATTTTGTTCTAATTATATCTTGGGCTGCACACAGGAGGTCATTTTTTTTGTATTGCAGGTGAGCAAATTTGGGCCTTTCAGGCCCCTTTTGGGGAAACTTTCATTTTATTATAGCAATTCAGAAATTTGTAGTTTGTTCCTAATTGGGAAAGTTCCACGTTCCGGTACTTTATAGAGATTAAAAAAATAATCACAGCCTAATCAATACAAACATCCATGCAATCCTTATCTTGCAGAACATGTTCACAATCACTGTGAACATGAACTCTAATCACAATCATTGCAAACATGCATTCAATCACCAGGAAAATGCACTCTTATCAGGCTCATAGATAGTTGGTCAATTTAATAAAATTTGTAAAAATGTCAAGTTCATTTTAGTAGCCATTGGTCAATCAATTTCTACTGACTGCAGCTATCCAAATGGTCAGGAGCTTGTAGTTAGATAATCGTATCTTAAAAAAAACATTATGACAGATGTAACTACCGCTATTGTTCATTGCATTGTATTGTGATTAATTTCTTATTAAAATACAAAGATGTGTTTTTGTTTATTGAAACACTAAAACGTAGTTCTCATATTTACATTGAGGTGCTCTCCATGTTTAGAATTCTTTAATTGGCCCCACTTTGAAATCCCTATAACAGTTTCATTGTGCCCTATTCTCGGTCAAAGGGTTCAACCCCATAGCCCGAACACTGACCTCTTCCCTTCCTTTGTGCTGATTGGCCAAAGGCTAACGGTAAAGGGTTGTATGTACTGACTAGTTTTTTAGGACCAGAACCCTTTTTGCTGTCTCTCTATCAAAAGCTGAATTGTGTATTGGAATAAAAATGGGTCATTTGCCCAGTGTCCACTGAACTGTGAAACTGAAAAGGGGCCTCAGCTACAATAACCTGCTGGCATGTGAATGGCCTTTGGCAGGTTTATATTGCATACCAATACGTCTGTGTGTGTATTCTCAGCCTTTCAGTATTGATGAGCGAACAGTTAAGAAACCACTGATTATTTTAGCTGATTTTATAGCTATGATTGGGTCATATTCTTGCTAATCCATATGGTGTTTTATTTTTTCCCTAATCTAGTGTCAAAAACAAAATTCCATATTGATCATAATTTTTTATTAACTTTTTTATGGTAAGCAAAAAGATGCTTCGTCTAGAAATAAAGTAACTTATTCAGTGAAATTTACATTTATTTACACACTTTAACTTTTGGCATCCTTTTCCCTTAATGCATGCTTGAATAGGAAGTTATTATCTTGTATTTTTCATCTATATATTTGAATTTTCCATTGATACTTCAAGATTTCAATATAAAAATGTACATGTAAATTACAGGAAATTGTGATTTCTATTATTTGTGAAACATTTCCTTCTCCAAAAAGGAAGCTTTTAGAATAAGTTAATCATCATGCATGCTTAAAAACTGTGTTAAGTCCTCAAACTTAACTGTAATGATGGTCCTTGTAACACTAATACTTGATGGTTAACATATTTCCTGTTTAACTTTGATGAAATAACAATGCTTTGTAATCACACCATCAAAGGGAGCTAATCATTACTCACAATTACATTCAGAACCTGTTATAAACCGCCCTGGGGCTCAATAGTGTACTAAAACTACTAATGATTACCTAATAGACATTCTACTGATTAGGGAGGCATGGATGAATAATGCATTCATGATGGGTTCTCTTTGATATTATAACAATGACTAATTGGGTGCTAATTGGTGCATGTAGGTTTATTTGGAGGAGATGATTAGATTTGTTATAGACAACATTGTGATATATGTTGAAGTATTGGGAGAATGTTCTCACAGTCTGGCCAAGGGATTAAGGGATGCATTAACATGCTCTTTTGTTGATTAATACATGTATATTGGCTTTGAGGTGTCATTAATTCTGTGTACAGTTATATTGCATTGCAAGGAATAGTGGTGTCATATGTCATTTCTGGAACAATATGCAACATAGGAAATGATGCTCCTACTGGATATTGTTTCAATTATTAATTGAGTTTTTTTCAGTACTTGACCAGTCGCTTATCGTGGTGACTTGTTTATTAGATGTCAATCTTGAAAATGTGCTCATCATAAAACAAAACATTAGCTGTCTTATTTTCCATTAGACTGAAAACAGTGTGGAATATTAGTGTGACATTTGTATAACGAGCTTCGTTATATTTATTGCGAAAATAATATAAAGTAAACATTTTAAATGGAAGCAAATTTTGTCAATTGACAGTGTTTAATGGAGAATTGGGTTGTGTCTGAGTAGACGAAACATTTTGTCATAAAGTCATAAACCCAAAAAAAGGAATGTACTTGTCCGAGTGTTGGAGCCGTGGAAGCAGAGAACCGTCACTTTTCTCTGTTCTGTGTCGACAGAAATATGTATGTTTTACTGGAATAATGTAATTTTTCCAGCCCATTTAACTTTGGCTTAAGGTTTCTTCAAAAAGTTAATATTTGAATATATGTTATAAATAATTTCTTCAGTTTCTTGTTTAAAATGAAGTGTTCTGCTCATATCACAGGACACATTTTTTGACATGTCATTTTGAGGAATGTAGTGATTATTATGCATTATGCATTTACATCACTGATCACACCCAGGAGGAGGTGGGGTTGAGGGCTGTGTTCATCATTTATATTTGTATTGGGAGATATGGTTTTATTTATTTGCCTTAAAGAGGAGAACAAAAGAAATTGCAGACCTCACTATATCATTCAACATTTTCAAATATTAATCTTGGTTTGTATATTTCAGGCAAAAAGGAAGTTAGAACTTGATATACAACATGAAGATTTCAAAACACCTGCCAAGTCCTCTAAACGCAGAAGACTAGCATCAGAACAGAGTCCCAAAGGTAACATAAGTATGAACATAGCTTTAAAAAATGTGCTGGCTGGTCTGAACAAAAATAAGTTTGTGTTCACAATTTTTTTATGATGAAATGAATTGTCAACAAATAACTTGCAATATTGCAAGAGACTGATTTTATGTGAAGTGGCACATAAGTACTTTTTTGCACACATGGTATGTTTTCAACACATAAGTATAACTACATATTTTTTACATAACTATGTTCTCGATTGTGTGGTAGTGCAAAATATTGTACCCAATATACCTGAAGCAAAAGAAAATCTTTTTTCAAATGGATTAATCCTCAATAAAGATAATATATTACTGTAATAAACAATATTCCATAGTTTTAAAGAGTTTCGACCAACATATTTTCAACGATTTATTCAAGTAAAAAATGGGGCCAAAAAAGCCTGGTACTTAGGCCGAATGAGCCTGAAAAAAACGGGGCAGAAAAAGCTTGGGGCCGAAAGAGCCGACAACCATTAAAATGACTGGATCTAATTGAAATAAAAATGGTTGTTTGTTAGGATTTGATGTTTAACCTTCAGTTCAGAATTTCGTGCTGTGTATTTAAAACTCACTTTGCGAAAGTAGCCCTCAAAGAAGTTAGCACTCCATCTAAAATTGCATGTATTTTTATTTCTGACTCAACTAAAAGTCACCTGACATGCCCCTGTGGGTAAAACTGCTAATTACTATAACTGACCCCGTTATTTTTTATATCATGTGAGAAATCACTTGCAGACAGTGATTTTTTTACAAATTTTCTCATCTGAGTCCTGGAACTCCATAACCTGCAAATCTATTAGTCCCTGAATTGAAAAAACGAGTTCAAGTTTTAAACTATGCATTTTTGGGACTCGCATAGCTCCAAACTTTGCATCCCCAGGACGCAGGACTCGCAGGTAAAAAAATCACTTGCAGACCGCGCTTCAATGTACAGACTGTGACTATCGCCAGTTATTCTGATTATATGTTTTCTCTCCAGTGCGGTCTCCATTAGAGAAGACTAGATATGACACCTCACTGGGGCTTCTTACCAAGAAGTTTGTTGGACTCATCACCAGTGCACCAGATGGGGTATGGTCTACATAGTCTGTGTTAACCAATTTATGCCTAGTGGACTCCCATCCTTCTAAATTGGATCAATTTATTTCCAAAATTAGGGATGTCTAGTATATTTATTTCTATATTTAGAATATTTCTTACAGAAATTCCTTAAAGCAAACAGTGCAGACCCTGATGAGACGCCGCATCATGCGGCGTCTCATCTGGGTCTACACTGTTTGCCAAGGCCTTGTTTCTAGACGCTAGGCATAAATGGGTTAATACCACGTTAGTTTGATAAATAAATTATTCAGACCATTTTCTTGATATTTTGGGATTGGAAATTTTTGAGCGCCATGAGCCCACTGATTTGGGAAAGAAGTACTTCTTTAAATAAGACATGTCTTTTAAAAAATAATTGGGCTTTTTTTCCAATTTTGGATTTGTTTTACTATATGCATTGGGAATTCGTTTATCAGACCCATGACTACATCGGGAAAAAATCCCATCTGTACTAGATTATTGCTTGCATGCTATGTATTTTATAAGATATTTTGCTTACAAACAAAAAACAACAGTTTCACATTGTCATAATTTATACATTCATATTTATGAGGTAGACACAAAGAATTGTCAGAGTTTTAGAAGTAGTGCAATTGTTGTATTTACACTTTCGCGCAAGATAAGTATCTTGTATTTTTAATAGTTTTCAACTGTACAAAAAGGAATTAATTTTAAAAAATCAGAAATGCTCAGACTTTCTGCTCCACATGCTAAAAAACAATTCTACAGACATGTGAAAAAGTTGCATTTGTATACTCCTATGTCTGATAGGGCAAGGTCTCCTTATAAAATATTATTTCTTGTTAACTGTATATTTTCAATGATGTTTCGCAGGTCTTGGACTTGAACAGAGCGTCTGAATTTTTGGAAGTGCAGAAACGACGCATTTACGACATCACTAATGTGCTAGAGGGCATCAACTTGATACAAAAGAAATCCAAAAACAATATTCAGTGGAAGTAAGTATATTTATATATCGTATATGTATATAAATAAGTAAACAAATCTAACTATTATGAATCCAATAAAATTTAGTAAAGCAGCTTGTGAACACTCTAGTTTAGCATGTCAAGGGAAGTCACGGCAAAATGGATTTTGAAAAATTATGTTGATGTGACAGAGTTGTCTCCCTTTTTAAAATAATTTTTTTTAAGCACAAGAAGATTAAGTGGAATTAATTATAAATGATAGTTTTACATTCTGGAAGATAGCAAACTTTTGAATACGTTTTTTATTGTTTGATGATTCTGTACAATATGGCATTCTTTTGTCAAACGATTAAAGCAAGACTATACGATTTTTTTATGTGTTAAATTTTAATATATTGATAAATACATGTTACAATAACACAAAATAGGCAAGACATTGAAGACGAATTTCATAAAATGCAGCAAAGATAAATTAGGGTCTCAAGCCAATGGTGATGAAGATATTTCGTACATATTTTCCTACTATAACCGAAGAATTCGTCTTTTTATTAGGATCCGAGTTAGTGTTTGTGTGTCGTATGAATAGGCATCGCTGCAGAAATTTAAAAACAACCATTAAACTAAATTAAGATTGACATTGTACATGCATGATATACATTCTGGCAAATTCGACTTTACAGACATTTTCGATTTCATAATTCAATATCTGGCTTATTTTGCATTTTTCGACACATGTTCTCAACTTTTATTTTAAATTATATTGAAATGTATGACCTTGTTAACACTCTAGAGGTCACATTTATTATCCGATCATCATGAAACTTGGTCTGAAGATTTGTCCCAATGATATCTTGGATGAGTTTGAAAATGGTTTTTGTTGCTTTAAAAACATGGCCACCAGGGGCGGGGCATTTTTCCTTATATAGCTTTATATGGTTTTAGTAAAACCTTGTTAACACTCTAGAGGCCACATTTATTTTCCGATCTTCGTCAGAAGATTTGTCCCAATAATATCTTGTTATCTCGGGTGAGCAACTTTGGGCCTTTAAGGCCCTCTTGTTATTTTATCATTCAAATAATTTATGTTCTACAATATTTTTTTTTTTCTAGGCTGAACAAATAGAAGTACAGGTACAAGATAAAATAATAATTGGTTTGAACATTTTGTGTGATTGAAGGAAAAAAATATTCTCACCATTCCACTTCAGAGGCTGTACAAATTCTATAGCTGCCAATCCCAAGCTTGACAGTCAGTTAAGCTGTGCAACTGTGGATCTTCATTCAGGTGAGTTATGTGGCAGAGTTTTCTTTTTTAGGAAAACTGGGCTTAATGCAGGTGTATACAGTGTTGTCCCAGATAAGACTGGGCAGTCCGCACAAGCTAATCCAGTACAATTTCCCCCTCAAGTGGATTTTCACTATAAAGAAGATAAGACTACCTTAAAATAAAAAATACAATAAAAGGGAACAGTGTTGTCCCTAATTAGCCTATGCTGTCTGTGCAGGCTAATCTGCTGTCTGCACAGGCTAATCTGCTGTCTACACAGGCTAATCTGCTGTCTGTGCAGGCTAATCTGCTGTCTGTGCAGGCTAATCTGCTGTCTGCACAGGCTAATCTGCTGTCTGCAGGCTAATCTGCTGTCTGCACAGGCTAATCTGCTGTCTGCAGGCTAATCTGCTGTCTGCACAGGCTAATCTGCTGTCTGCAGGCTAATCTGCTGTCTGCAGGCTAATCTGCTGTCTGCACAGGCTAATCTGCTGTCTGCAGGCTAATCTGCTGTCTGCAGGCTAATCTGCTGTCTGCAGGCTAATCTGGTGTCTGCACAGGCTAATCTGCTGTCTGCAGGCTAATCTGCTGTCTGCAGGCTAATCTGCTGTCTGCAGGCTAATCTGCTGTCTGTGCAGGCTAATCTGCTGTCTGCACAGGCTAATCTGCTGTCTGCAGGCTAATCTGCTGTCTGCACAGGCTAATCTGCTGTCTGCACAGGCCAATCTGCTGTCTGCAGGCTAATCTGCTGTCTGCAGGCTAATCTGCTGTCTGTGCAGGCTAATCTGCTGTCTGCACAGGCTAATCTGCTGTCTGCAGGCTAATCTGCTGTCTGCACAGGCTAATCTGCTGTCTGCACAGGCTAATCTGCTGTCTGCAGGCTAATCTGCTGTCTGCACAGGCTAATCTGCTGTCTGCAGGCTAATCTGCTGTCTGCACAGGCTAATCTGCTGTCTGCACAGGCTAATCTGCTGTCTGCAGGCTAATCTGCTGTCTGCACAGGTTAATCTGCTGTCTGCACAGGCTAATCTGCTGTCTGCACAGGCTAATCTGCTGTCTGCAGGCTAATCTGCTGTCTGCACAGGCTAATCTGCTGTCTGCACAGGCTAATCTGCTGTCTGCACAGGCTAATCTGCTGTCTGCACAGGCTAATCTGCTGTCTGCACAGGCTAATCTGCTGTCTGCACAGGCTAATCTGCTGTCTGCACAGGCTAATCTGCTGTCTGCACAGGCTAATCTGCTGTCTGCACAGGCTAATCTGCTGTCTGCACAGGCTAATCTGCTGTCTGTGCAGGCTTATCTGCTGTCTGTGCAGGCTAATCTGCTGTCTGCACAGGCTAATCTGCTGTCTGCACAGGCTAATCTGCTGTCTCTGCAGGCTAATCTGCTGTCTGTGCAGGCTAATCTGCTGTCTGCACAGGCTAATCTGCTGTCTGTGCAGGCTAATCTGCTGTCTGCACAGGCTAATCTGCTGTCTGCACAGGCTAATCTGCTGTCTGCACAGGCTAATCTGCTGTCTGCAGGCTAATCTGCTGTCTGCAGGCTAATCTGCTGTCTGCAGGCTAATCTGCTGTCTGTGCAGGCTAATCTGCTGTCTGCACAGGCTAATCTGCTGTCTGCACAGGCTAATCTGCTGTCTGCACAGGCTAATCTGCTGTCTGCACAGGCTAATCTGCTGTCTGCACAGGCTAATCTGCTGTCTGCACAGGCTAATCTGCTGTCTGCAGGCTAATCTGCTGTCTGCACAGGCTAATCTGCTGTCTGCAGGCTAATCTGCTGTCTGCACAGGCTAATCTGCTGTCTGCACAGGCTAATCTGCTGTCTGCACAGGCTAATCTGCTGTCTGCAGGCTAATCTGCTGTCTGTGCAGGCTAATCTGCTGTCTGCAGGCTAATCTGCTGTCTGCACAGGCTAATCTGCTGTCTGCACAGGCTAATCTGCTGTCTGCAGGCTAATCTGCTGTCTGCACAGGCTAATCTGCTGTCTGCACAGGCTAATCTGCTGTCTGTGCAGGCTAATCTGCTGTCTGCAGGCTAATCTGCTGTCTGCACAGGCTAATCTGCTGTCTGCAGGCTAATCTGCTGTCTGCACAGGCTAATCTGCTGTCTGCACAGGCTAATCTGCTGTCTGCACAGGCTAATCTGCTGTCTGCACAGGCTAATCTGCTGTCTGTGCAGGCTAATCTGCTGTCTGCACAGGCTAATCTGCTGTCTGTGCAGGCTAATCTGCTGTCTGTGCAGGCTAATCTGCTGTCTGCACAGGCTAATCTGCTGTCTGCACAGGCTAATCTGGAAAGACACAAGGCACTGATTCCCCAGAGCGAGGCTCAAGTCTACTTAAGAATATGACTTCAACTTGCCCAGTTTGATAAACGTTGACCAAAACTTGCAGTTTATGTTTCATTGGTGTAATTATAAGGAAACTTGTGCATTACAAGATATTTGCTTACATGAAATGTATTGCTTTGAATAGTTCTTGTATTATTTATTTAAAGCAATTTACGGAAAAATTAAAAACTATTTTTTTGTGGAAATCGGTTCTGAAAATCATTACAAAAGAGGATCAGTTAGGAACTATAGTGAAAATGAACACTTTTACAGATCTGCTCCTTGCAAAATTATATATATGGGACAGGAGGTAATTAATTGCAAGAGAAAGATACCCAAGAAATGTTGCTATGACTTGCGTGAGGGAAAAACGTTGTAAAGAAACTTCACTTGCCCACATTATTTTTAGCTGGAATGTAGAGTTATGCTAAAATATTAGTTAATAACTGTAATTTTGGAGTTAACTGTGTTTTGAGCCCTATTTCGGCTGTGTGTAAAACCATATTGTTGATACAGATCTTGCAGATTTGGAGGCTAAAGAAAACCGGTTGGACCAGATCATAACTTCCTGTACCCGGTCTTTGAAGGAGACCACAGAAAACCCAGAGAATTCTAAATATCCTTTAGTATATATAAGCAGAAGGGCAGTTACAGGTATTTGCAGTGTATTTTCTGCTGTTTTCAAGCAGATTTGCTTTATTTCAATGCCCATATTGTTGATTAATACTTCAAAGCTGTCATTTAGATCCCCAATTTAGGGTAAATTATTGGACAAGCGCAATGAAATCCCCAATTTAGAGTTAATTAATACTAACATCTTAGACAAGCGCCTTGAAATATCCTTTTAGTTCCCTGGGTTAACTGTCTGATAGGCTCTTAATATAAAGAAATATACAAATATTCCTGTTGAAGAAATTAATATAAGGGACAAGAGATAGTTTATCTTTGGATTCCTTGACAAATAAGTAGGCAAAATGCTGAACAAACATCTTTGGCAACAAAGTTGCTAGTGCAAGTTATTTGAAATGCATTTGATCCTTAACCAGTGTTCCACATATGCATATGTGACATACCAAGACATACGGAGCATCAAATCATTGGATGAACAGACAGTTATAGCTATAAAAGCCCCGCCGGAAACCAGACTTGAGGTGCCAGACCCCGGCGATAACATTCAGATATGGCTGAAGGTAACCCCAGTGCTTTTTGTTTGTTATGGGTTGAAGAGTTAGATATAATGATCAGTCATTGTTTCTTGTCTTGAAAAACATGTTAAAATATTTGAGCCTTGCTCTGTGAAAAGGGGGTTTAATGCATGTGCGTAAAGTGTGAAGTCCACTCAGGCTAATCAGGGACAACACTTGACCACTTACCACACTTGCATTAAACCCCCTTTTCACAGAGCAAGGCCCATTTATAGTATCCCTTAAAGAGCTGTTTGGATTATACTCCAAAATTGGTAGGATTATTCGACATGGTCATTTAACAAATAGTTCCCAGGGTTTCTGTTCGGCCTCATTCCCGTATCAAAAAGTAGATATTTTGTGTAGAAATATTGAGATGTAACCTTATGTGCATTATTGCTAAGAAATCGAAAAGTCTTGGTCTTCAAATAACTGATATTTTAAACTAAAGTTGCCACAACGACAAAAGGCTTAAACAGGGAAACTAAAACTCTGACCCTACAATCACCTCAACTTTATTGTTAGTTGTAAATTTGAGGTCGCTGTGGGGTTGTGGATATGATGTCCACCTTGTTACCAGGAAGTGGTGTGTTCAATCCCAATTGTCGAAGGGTTCATAAGATCTCCCCAATCAACTCCAAATAATGGTTCTATCCAGGAAACAGACTTGACTGTTTCAATAAGCCTTAAGCTTTTCGATGCGATCAAGTTAAATAAAAAAAGTTGAAATTATTTTTATAACAGAGCTCAAAGGGTCCAATTGAGGTCTACCTCTGCCCCGAGGACGCTGGAGGCTCAGGGTCGAGCTCAGGTTCTGATGCTGCCAATACTACCTCCTCCTCCGCCACGGACAGCGCCTGCGGCAGTAACACCAGCGCGAGCAGCGGCGATGACTCGTTCTTCTCGGAGGACTCTACTTCCTGTGATAGCTTTAATAAAGGTAATTGTTGCTAGGCAGACTGAAACTGGCATAAGAATATTGAGCTTTTGGGTATCTTCTTTTTATGCCCCCAAAGGCGGGGCATATAGTGAATCCATGTCCGTCCGTGTGTCTGTCCTTCTGTCTGTCCGTCACACTTTGAGTTTAGGTTTCGAAAAATGCTCAAAACTTCTATGTCGCTTCAGATGTAACCTTCATATTTGGTATGCATGTGTATATGGACAAGTCCTTTCCATACGCTCACAAATTTTGACCCCTTTGACCTTGAGCTTAGGGTCTGTGTTTAGGTTTTGAAAATTGCTCATAACTTCTATCAAAGCGTTTTTCAGGGGCATATGTCATCCTAAGGAGATAGCTCTTGTTTCCGACAAAAATTGAAATGATAAGATTTCTATTCATGAAAATTCTCATAACAAGCCACTTCTCCTTTTGCCACAAAGCTTTCAATGTTCATGTAAAATAAACTTCCTGCATTATTATGCTCCCTCTAAAAAATATGGGGGGGAGCATATAGTCGCCGCTTTGTCTGTCCGTCCGTCCGTGTGTCCGTCCATGCACAATTTTTGTCCGGGCTATTTCTCAGCAACTAATGACCGGAATTCAATGAAACTTTATGGGAAGCTTCACTACCAAGAGGAGATGTGCATATTATCAGCGGGTTCTGGTCAGATGATTTTTCACAGAGTTATGGCCCTTTGAAATTTTCCATTAACTGTACATATAGTGCAATTCTTGTCTGGGCTATTTTTCAGCAACTAATGACCGGAATTCAATGAAACTTTATGGGAAGCTTCACTACCAAGAGGAGATGTGCATATTATCAGCGGGTTCTGGTTGGATGATTTTTCACAGAGTTATGGCCCTTTGAAATTTTCTATAAAAAAATTATTGTCCCCCCAACTGCTGTGCCCTCAAGACGTTTCCTTTTATCTGAATATATAGTGCAATATTGTGACAAAAAAACACTTTGGGGAGCATCACCCGTCTCCGACGGTTTCTTGTTTTATTGACTGCTGCAAACCCATGACTGGTACACATGAATAAAAAACATACTTAAGAATAGCAGTGCTCCAGCTAGGTTTTGAAAAGGGCAGGGGAGGGGGGGCTATTTTGTCAAAAGGGCAATTTCAACGCGCAGAATTTTGTCAAAAGGGCACTTTTGATCAAGCTGTCGTATCTGGAATGCTCCCTGTTGTATATTGATTTTTATGATATTAACAACTATTATTTCCCTTATTATTAACCCAATTATGCCTAGTGACTACAAAAAAGGCCTGAGCAAACTGCGTAGACCCAGATGAGATGACGTATAATGCATCAGGCATCTCATCAGGGTCTACACTGCTTAAAAGAAATTCTGTAAGAAATATTCTAAAAATAGAATATATATATATCAGACAATCCCTTATTTTGGAAATAACTTTATCCAATTTAGAAGGATTGGAGAGTCCACTCTGCATAAATTGGTTAAACCATGCAAATAAAATGTCTACAATGAGGAATTTATTAATTACAATGTAACAAGAGATTTATAAATTATAAGTCTTTAAAAAAAATTTTTTATATATATAATAAAAGGGGAGGGGTAGGGTGATGCGCCCTTCTGTTTAGGCCTAGCTGGAGCACTGGAATAGGCAAATTTTTGGGGGGAGCATATAGTCGCCGCTTCGTCCGTCCATGTGTCCGTCTGTCCGTGCACAATTTTTGTCCGGGCTATTTCTCAGCAATTAATGACCGGAATTCAATGAAACTTTATGGGAAGCTTCACTACCAACAGATGTGCATATTATCAGCCGGTTATGGTCAGATGATTTTTCTCAGGGTTATGGCCTTTTGAAATTTTCTATAAACTGTACATATAGTGCAATTCTTGTCCGGGCTATTTCTCCCCAACTACTGACTGGAATTCAATGAAGCTTTATGGGAAGCTTAACTACCTTGAGGAGATGCGCATGTTATTTGTGGGTTCTGGTTAGATGATTTATTTAGAGATTGATGGCCCTTTGAAATTTTTAAGTTGCTAAACCATTCATTGTATTATTAATTTTTGTCTAAAGTTATGCCCCTCAAGACGTTTCCTTTTATCTGAATATATAGTGCAATATTGTGAAAAAAACAACTTTTGGGAGCATCACCCGTCTCCGACGGTTTCTTGTTTCAGTTCTGCATCTATCCATAAATACAATTTATTTGGGGGAATGAAGAAGCTTGTTATATTTTGTCTATCAACATTATTTTCTTTACAACTGATACAATTTCAAGCACGCATCAAATTATTGTACAAGGCCTTAATGTAACAATTATGTTAGTTTTACATGATAACTGTTTAACATCCAATCAGGGCACCCAACGATGAAGAACGCGTTGTTGGAAGACCAGGACATCTCTCCTAACCTTGACCACTCCCTTCTACTGCAGACGGAGGATCAGCATCAAAATGACGACAACTTTGTGCAGTTGGAGCCCCCAATAGGCGCACTAGAGGACTACATGTTCAGTCTGGAGGAGACCGAGGGAATCAGTGACCTTTTCGATAACTATTTGTCAGAGTTAACCAGCATTGACATCTCTGTTTGATGGATATCAAGCCTGAAATGTGCAAATGTACTTAGTTACTTTTATTGAAGCTGAACGGGTACACTGAAAGTTTTGGTGCAATCAGAAAATGGGATATCACCTAAATTGTTGCCAGATCAACAAGAATTATAGGACAGGTGGACGCACGCAAATTTGTTGAGTCTGTTGTGGGAGCTCGATATAGCAGTCGCAATGGTTGAGCATATGTGCATGGCTCCAAGCTTTCTGGGCTGTTACTTTGTATTTCATTGTGGAATTTGACCACCAATGTTCGCCATCATGAGACAATATGTCATGTGTAACACCCTTCTTATTTCAAAGGCCAAGGTCACACTAAAAGGCCAAAGATAAAATACAGGGCTAACTCTGCCATTTTCCAAATTAGCCAATGGCTAAAAATTTACCTATTTGGCTAAAGAAAATTCTATTTGGCTAAAACGTTTTCTACATTTAAAAATTGCCAAAAATAGAGGAATTTTGCCATTGCAAGGCGAATTTGGCTAAAGAAATTTTTGAGCCAGGGGAAACCCTTAAATATAGCCCTGAAACAAAATGTAAGGACTATTGCTTTGTCATTCAGAATACTATTTTAAAGTATCTGACCACAAATGACCACCATCAGGAGATGGCATGTAGCTTGGCAACACCTGTGTCCTACTTCAAAGGTCAACAAACAGGCAATAATTAAGAGCGTTTTTTTGACGATGGGCTTTACATGTTGTTGATTGACATCTTGTATTTTATACTTGTTCACGAGTGTCTTATTACCGAGTGTAATAGTAAGTGGTGTCTGTCCATGGAAATCATCTAGATGACTTTGTCTGTTGTTTTTTCCTGTATTGTATTACCCTTGTCTGCTTTATTTTGTGTCACAGTAACCTCATATGTTATGTGTCGGATTGAAATATATATATAAATATATATATCCATTATGAATTATTTAAAGTGAGCCATATATGTCCAGCGTACATTTTAAACGAAAATAAAAGTGCTCAGATTTTGCACTTGTACAGACTTATTATTTACAGATTTTTTGTTTAATCTGTTTAAAGAATAGATTTTTTTTCGTTTTTATGCTTCTATTTATTGTGTAAGTGTGATATTGGTTGGCTTTGTTGATGTGTTTATTTGCTGTGAAAAAAAGTTATACAAGCGAAAAAGTGGATGGGTTCATATGCTTCCATCCAAATTACTGTTGATGCTTTGAATTTTGTCTATGTTGATTAAATGTGAATGCTGTGACAGTGATATCTGGCCTCAAAATATGTGTGTATTAGATTGCTTACATTTGTGCAAGAAATGTCTGACTAATAAATGATATTTGAATGCATGCATGTTGAATCAAATTTATAGAAACGTAGAGATTTGATGAATACATATACATTTGATGTATTTATTTATAGCTACAGTCATAAAGTAATTGTTCTTCAAAATTAAATCATAGATTTGATGTTGTTATTTATAGCTACAGTCATAAAGTAATTGTTCTTCAAAATTAAATTTAATATTTATCAAGAAAAAATAAAATTAAACTAATTACATTTGTACTATTATTTGTCAGATAGTAATGATTGACCTAGTCATACAAGATGTTAATAATAACATATTGCTTGTGACTGAACGAGGGCTTATACATTTTCGGGTCTGTCGTTAAGTATTTTGCTTGCTGTCAATAGCTTATAGTCAAATGTTTTATTTATTTTGCAATGATTTATTGCCGATTATGAATGAATGACAAATAGAATTATGTCAATCAGCAAATCTGTGCCACAATGCAACTGCCAAACAGTAATTGTTCAATTAAAAAATGTTTATGAAAATAAAATGCTCAGTTAAGTCTTAGCAAGACTTGGTTGCAACGTTGTTCAAAAGGTATCAACATCTGAATTATTTGTATACTGAAATTAACGTCTATGGTCTGACAATATTTTCAGCTTAGTTATTTTCAGATCAATCGGCTTGTTGACACTTAACCAATTGGAATCAAAGTATTCACAAAAATTACTTGTTCTGAAGTGTTAATAAGTAGAACATGGTCTTTTTGACCGACATTTTGATTAAATATTTCTATCTGGCCTGAATGATGATTTTCTTGTCTGTCAAAGTATTGGGAAAAAATCTCGCTGGGCATTTCAAATGACGTCCTTATCAGCATTGTCATAATACTAGGTAAGCAGGAAGTAGCTCGTACGCGATTCTGTTGTTGATCATCCATGCCAAAAAAGGCTTTGGTTTGGGTTTTATTTGCAAATTCTGCAAATTTATTTGCTTAACTTTTGTCGTGTTTGTTAAGTGTTGTATTTATATATTGTTGAAAATGTTATTATGTTTAGAGAAATATATTCTGGTATATGTTGTTTTTGAAAAAAGTTGCGTTGTGTGAAGCTCGAAAAGTGATATGACTTATGAAATATCCAAGAAGTCAACAATAGTAATACAATGATATCAAGTTACAAGCAATGCATTATATTCTTATCTTCAGACTTTGGTATTGAAGCTGTCTTTTAAGGAGTAGTACATTTAATCAACTAATAATATTACTGGTCTGGAAATGGTTGCAAGTGTTATTTCATAGTTTTTGTAATTTATGTTAAATCAGGGTTCCAAGCCAACCTGGAAATCTGTGAAAACCTGGAAAAAGACTCACTTTTTCCAGTCAGGGAAAAGTCGGGGAATTTGGGAAAAGTTCCTGAAATCAGGGAAAAATCTGGGAATTTTGTTTGGTCAGACTTTTCCGATTTGTGTCGAGAAGTCCATATGATTAAAACAGCAAACGATTCCTCTGCATGCCTATGGTGGCTTTGTAGTATAAATGTAGCTTAGTTATGTCTGCAACTGCTGTTTATTGAGGGCATCTGAAACAAGAAATAGGTCGAAATTATGATCCTGGAATTTTTATTTTCCATCAGGGATAAATCAGGGAATTTTGTTAATAAAAAAAGTTGGGAACCCTGGTTAAATGCATTGCTGAACTGGATAAATACTGTAGATTGCAGGGCCTTGGTTTTTGTTGTGCAGTGAATTGCGTGATGTGTTATAATAGTAATGAATGCTGTGTCAAGTAGTCTTTTGTTAACTGTTTAATTTTATTTGACTGAACTGAGAATAAGCATTTTGTAGATGATTTCTGTTTGCTCTCTTTTTTTACAATGAATTTAATGTACAAGATATCTAAATCTCATTGGATCTCATTAGGTTATTCCTAATTTAATATGATATAAAAGATTTTGTATTATACGTATATAGCCGAGTATTTTGTCTCGAGTATAAGGAATTGAGGGTATAATTAAATGATTATGGAAAATTAAGTAGGACTTAAAATCAACTTAAAATAGCTGTGGAAATATTTTTTTTTAATGAGATGTCCCATATAATGTTATAAGTAATTTTTCTTAAGTTGACAAATAATTTCTCTTTCATTTTGTGTATGTTGGATTTAGAATAGTCTTCAAATTAATTTATTAAATATTTGTTAATTGTGTAGACGTGATGTGTACATATATATATATTTATAGTAATCCAAATAGATAATGTACGTCCTCTTTAAAAACTATTTACTTTGACTAAGGATAATTTGTAATTTGTTTTATTTTAAGCAAGGGATGGGGAACATAAAAAATACACATGTAAACGTTAAGTTAAGCATCTAAACTGTTGATAAGTACCTATAGCCAACTGATTCAAGAGCATGTCATTGGACTGCATTTGTTTGATTTGTTTCAGGAGAAACCATTACTAGTTCAAAATCACTCTTTAAAGCAATGGGGTGCATTACCACATAATGAATATATTTTGTCCAATAAGTGTATCTTGCAATTCCAGGAAGTTTTTACTTTTTTTGTGTAACTATTCTCTATTTGTGACATGGTGTTACTCCCATTTTGCCATTTGTCACCGCAATGTGTTCAAAATTAATTATTTTGTATTATAATTGCCACCGAAGTGTTCAGACTAAGCTTACATGCCTCACAGTTGAATTTTTCAAATAAATGTGCATGTTATTTTTCCACTAGAAGTGTTCATAATTTGATCTAATGAAATTTAACTATTATGTATTTAAATATTATTCTGATAACTTTATTATTAGTTATCCTTAAGTGTTTACAATTACCTATTGCAATGTTTTCATTTAATATTTTGTCATAATATCCAATAGTGTTCAGTGTTTTCTGTTTCAATAGTTTGTTTTTAATCAAAAACCACATAGTGTTCAATATAAAATCAAAAATCATCTTTGATATGATTATTTGTATTCCAAGCTTTTTTTATATCCCAAATTGTGTTCAAAATTCATGGTGCCTTCACTTAATTATAATCATGGTAAAGATTGTCGTCATTATAAATTACATTCTGTATTTGTTGTTTTGAATAAGTTTATACTTGTCAAAATGATTTTGAATTACATTTATCATGTTTTCGAAATTCAAGTTAGAGTGCATAACTCCATAGTTTTAGAAGCTACTTAAAACATTCTTACATTTGAATTCTCATTAACTGTTCATCTGCTTTGTCATGTGACCTTTTACTAGTAAAAAAAGACCTCATTTTTTTCAACGACCCTCCAGAAACGATATACAAATCTTGTTAATATCTTTCTCCATTAGATTTTTACTAATAAAATGTAACCAGAACATAGCATGGCAAACTTGATAGGGACTGGAGTATCAAGATTCCATGAAGCAGTGTATATTATATTGTGATTTTATTGGGCGATTACTTCTATTTTTATCTATAATTTTATACCTGATTTTTACCAAAATTACCTTTATTTTACTGAATCCATCTTTGAGTCATGTTTTCATTGTATAAAATTCATAACATTGTCATCCATACTAATTCAACCACCCTCTGTCGGAACACTGGAAAATTATTTTGTGTTCACACATATATATACATATATTGTACTGTTTTTATATTGTGATAAGTTGTTGACCGGGCCAATACTTTCATGGGAACAAAGTGCCTTTGTAATTGTTTTAATACATGTATATTCAAAACTATCATGCAGGATTCAATCCACACTTCATACAGTCAGCTGTCGGGTTGGAAGCCCTATCGTCCATGATTTTTGCCATATATAATATTAAAGTTATATTGTTTAAAATATCAGTAACTGAGTTAAATACGAGTCATTTGAAAAAAAACAACAACTGCCTTTTCATATATTTGAAAATTTATAGATGGCACTTATGTAAAATTACATGTACATGTTTACTGTATTTTTGAATGGTTCGTCTGCATTATTTAAATTGGCAATAGATGACTTTAAACTCCTGGTACACATTTTGTGCCAATATAGCCATGAAATACTTCCTATTGAACTGTATCCAACCCACAGCAAAGTATGCCATTTTATCATCCTCATTTGTAAGTAAGCCATATTTTGCAATTATGTTATAAGCAGTTGATTTTGCCTTAAGTCACAAGATGCCTTAAATTATTCGCTTTGTTCAATTGAACTTTACATAATGTTCTTGTAACAATTGTATATGTTTTCTTATTGATTACGCGTTATTGTCATTGTATTTTTTTCATAATGGCATCTTGCTTGTTTAAAATGTTGCTCCTACACTGTTAATTTTTTTTATAATTGTTTGCCAAAATTAAGATTTTTTGGATTAAAACAAATTGTAACCTCTTTTTTAAGATATATGTAAGTCAGCAGTAGCTTCAATATCCTACTACTAGTATTTTTCCCCTTCTTAGTAAAATACTAACATATTGTTTCCTTTATGTAGTATACATTTAGAATATATTCTCGTTATAAGAACATTCAAATTCATGTATTTACGAGTAGATACCAAGCAAACGAGTTATCCATGAATAAGTGTGTCCACAAAATCGTCTTCGGACAAACCAGGAAATGTCATGCCGACCAATGTAAAGGAATATGCAGTATTTCCTTCACCCACTGAATTGTTAACTTACAATTTTGCTGTGATTTGTCACCATAACACGGTTTGGGTTTGTTTTTTTTGTATTTGAAGTGTCCTCAGCCGTTGAGAATGAACGGGATTTTAATGTTTCTAATTTGGAAAATAAACATCACAAACGTGTTCCATGTCTCCTTGTTGATATTTTTGCCCGATTCTTCTTTGCTTGTGCCTTAAGTGTCTCTGGACGATGCTGAAACCTTTAGAAGACCCCACTACTTTATACAGACTTTTCCCAGATTTTCGTTCTTTAATCTCATTGAATATGACTACCAATACATCAATAATGGTTTGGACATACTTAAGTAAAAAATACTAAAAATCAAGGAATATTTCTTTAAAAAAATAACCCATACAAAATTATAATATTATGTTCCTTATAGAAATAGCCTTAATTTCAACGCTGTAAGTAGTATGGTTCCATTCATTCAACTACATACAAAATGCTCGTATTTCTATTTTAAGCACAATATATTCCGTTTAAATTTCCCGCAACGACATCTTTTTATACGACACACGAACACTAACTTGGTACATGCACATGTGTTGAATATATTGTCACGCAAAAAACCACAAAAGAGCATTTTGTATCTTGTTAAATGTTACCATACCACACCTAGCGTTTAAATTCGGCTATTGCTGTAAGGAGCATTGATTTTTTATGTGTTCTCTTTTTTTTCCGAAATTATGTAAGAAATATTCGTTGATTTTGAGTGTTTATGGGCTTTTAAAGTTTTAAGTAATAACAATAGCACGAAAAAAAAATTAGCGGGATTTGAACCTTAGATGTCTCGATGAAAACTGGAAGTGTGATTCCACTGCGTCACGCATGCTGTTATACAATACAATTGTAAAGGCTACGTTAGTTTTTAGTTATTTTTAATTTTTGCGATATCAACTTAGTTGGAAATAGATTGAAGCTTTGCAAAGTAAAAACAGACACGCATTTCCGCGATGCCTGTCGTAAATAATCTCATAAGATAAGATTTATATTGAGTCGGAAAGAGTGAATAAAAACAAACATATAACATGATGAATAAGGATAATAAGGTTATAAAAGCTGAAAGACTGAAAACAATTTGTAATTAAAAGGCAAATTATGAAATATACATAAAATATATAGCATGATATTATAACATCAGATATGGTAATTTAAAAAGTTTAGATTTGTCTGCTTAAGTCAGATAATTTTTAAGAAAAAGAATAAAATATCCACTAGATTTCTTGTAAATAGGTAATGGGTTTAAACAATTGTTTCAAGTACAAAGCATACAGTGTTGTTACTTGACATTTAGCATTTTATAAGCATATATACCTAAAAACAGCACATTTAGTCACCAGTAGACAGTGCCCAGTATCTTGAGTTTCTAAAATACATACATGTAAAGCATGTAACATTAAGCAGGAGCGAGCACATTTAGTTTACAGAGCATACAAAGCACACAAATCATACAGAGCATACACAGCATGCAGAGCATACAAAACATACAAAGCATACAGAGCATGCAGGACATACAAAACATACAAAGCACACAAAGGATACAAAGCATAAAAGGCACACAAAGTATACAAAGCATACAAGGCATACAAAGCATACAGAGCATACAAAGCAAACAAAGCATACAGAGCATACAAAGCCATGATTTTGCACATACTGATTTTGCCATTCCATGATCCAATTAAAGTTTAAAATTGCGAAAAATGTGTACATTTCTAAAGTCTTCCTGTAGGAAGTTGCAGAGCGAGGGGGCAGCATATCTAAAGGAATTCTTACCATATGTTGATGTGCGTATCTGTGGTATCTGTAAAGTATTGGTGTATCTAAAATTTATGGTTGACTGTCTCTTAACAACTAAATCATTTAACAAAGGTGGAGAAATTTCATTTATGATTTTAAATGTTTCAATAGCCATTGATCTTATACGTCTTATTTGCAAGGACGGAAGGTCTACCCTTTGTATAAGATCGCTCGCTATATGGAGTGCTATAGTCGTTGTATATAAAACGAAATTGCCCTTTGCTGAAGTTTTTCCATCTTTTTAATATTAGTTTCTGAACAGAAATGCCAGGTCATTGGGCAAAAATTAAAATTTGATAAAACAGAAGTATGGAAAATTAAAAGCTTGTTTGCTACACTTAAATTTCTGCCAACTCTTTTTAAGATGTTAATCTGAGTGGCAGCCTTCTTACATAATCCTTGTATATGCGTATCAAAATTAAAATTATAGTCTATGTCAATACCAAGAAGTATAACAACTTTTTCACAAGTAATATCTGCATCACCTATCTTAAATGAGTTTTTTTTTTACTAGAAGTTGATGTGCCTATTGCAGAAGATTGAAATTTCATGAATTTGCCAGGGTTAGCTTGCATTTTGTTAGAATGAAACCAATCAATAAGAATGTTACTTTCTTGTTGTAAGACACTTGTAAGTTCATCAAAGTTTGTTGTGTAAAATGAAAGAGTATTATCATCTGCATAATTAAAAATGATAGACTTGTTTATAAAATAAAAAAATATCATAAATAAATACCGGTCAATCATGCTGCTTAATTGATATAGGACAAACTGTTGTACTTCATCAAAATTATGTATAACTCACTTGGTTATGCTTAGTATGATATTGCTTTGAATGAGCAGTATTGTCATTCCCAAGATTCCAAATTTAAATGTAGAGCACGAGACTTTCGTTAAGGATGCACGTTTAGATTTTATGTAAGAGTTTACGTTTAAAGGACATTTGTAGTGAGTGTCCAAAGCGAAAATTTCGATGGGAATTAGCTGAGAACTGTTCTGAGTACTTTTTGAAGGGATCTTTTCACGGTTTGGTAAATTGACAAAATTGAGAAAAGTTGTTTCAGATTCGCAAATTTTCGGTTTAGTTATGATATTTGTGAGGAAACAGTATTACTGAACATTTGCCATGGTCTAGTATTGCCATTATATGCATCTTTTGACGATTTAAAACCCTAAAAATTATAAAGCGTTGCAACGCGAAACGATTGAACAATTTGGAGAGTGCTGTTGTTGTCGTTTACATTTGTGAAACTACGAAGATTGCGTATATAAGGTATAAAATACGCATTTTATGCATGCTTGGCAGGATAGCTCAGTTGGCTTATGCATTTTTTACTTCAGGAATCCGGAGGTCACTGGTTCGAGTCCTGCTGCCGGCTACTTTTTTTCCTTTTTAAAATTTTATTTTTGATCTTTTACTGGAGCTTGTAAAATTAAATGTTTACATTTATCAATATATAGCATTTAATGACAAACTTCAAAACATGTCAAAATCTGTGAAAAGGCCCCTTTAAATGTCATCACTTATGGCTGCATAAACCCCTACCAAGATATCAATGAATTAAAATGGTCCCCTTCCTCATAATTAAACACTTCCAGATGATAACCAATTTGTTACGCGAGTACATGCGTATTTTACCATATGATTACGGCGTTCATGTTTGAGGACAACTTCTCAGTAAGTTAAACGTTTGGATCATCGAGGTTTAATAAACAAAAAAATAAAATAAAAAAAATATGAATAAAAATGAACGTCGCATGCAATAGATTTAGAAAGGCGAGGTCTGAGCAAAGGATCGAATTTGTCATTAGACAATGGATCAACACATACTAACATAAAGTGTCGATATAGCCCGCTTTGAAAGACGTGTACGGGAGTAGAAACTTTTACACCGGGTTTTATTTGTTCGTTTTATTGTTGCAGAAATAAGGCAAGCAGCTTCGCGTTTCAGTATTCAGAAATGGTTGCGGCCAGAAGGTGAAACCAGAGGGACTACTAACAAGAAATATCTTTAAAAAAGATATACGGCGTAAATAGTTTAATGAATGAGATCAAGGATAGCGAATGTCTTTTTCTGTGCAGTTCTTAGCTGCATCACACGCAGTACGGGATGTTACGGGGAGTTTTCGCGGCTTATTTTACATTATAACATATTGCTGGTCATAAACCTATAGATACAAAACAGAAAACCAAAAGAAGAATGGAAGTGAAATTTAAACATATGAGTCAACCGGCCACACGAGAACAAACTTGTTTTAGTGGTCTGTCGGGCATTGCTATTTGATTCGATTATTAACAGTATCGAGAATCATCGTGCTCATGCTTAAAGTGATATTATGGGCATTTTGCACTGTTGAATTGAGCTGAAAAGAATTAACAGGTCAAAATAGTTAGTTAAAATGTGGTTACTGATCAATTATCTGCAACTCACCTTGCTACCAGTTGTTTATAAAAATATATTTTATATTCGATATTCTTACGTGACCCACCCAGTCCTGTAAGCCGAAATGATCCGTAAAACAATATTGTGTCTTTGTGTCGTATGAACAAATCTGCACTAAAACTAAATTTAGGTTCAACTCGTAAACGCATGATCAGTTGTCAAACGAAAGTACGGTTAATATTCAAATGCATTATTTTTCTCTTTCTGGTATATTGTTTTAGTATGTTGATGCTGCATTAATTACTATAAGTGTATATGAAGTAGAAACATCAAAAATAATCAACGGTTGCGATAGACACCTATAAACTGTTACATGCTCATAATATCACTTTAGAACATTAGGCAATATGGTGGAATAATTATTGTTAAATTTATTAAAAATAATATTTATCATTGTATTGTTGAAAACACATTAAGAATCTATTATTGACATACCATAATTATATTGCTGAATATCTTCTTTTAACATATTTCTGGTCTAAAGAAAATTCCAGGTAACCTAGTTCACGGATAGCGTCTTTATTATATAACGATTATTTTACTGACCGCGAACTCCGGTGATGACCTGTATATAAACTCTGAATGTCCGCGACTTGACCCGAAACCTCGCGGGTTGAAATGCAATTCTTTAAAGTGAGGCCTCGCTTCCACTGCTCTTTATACTTTTACATGTTAACATGTTGACAGGAATATGGAAGTAAGTACTAAATATGAGAACATAGCCTTTTAAGTATAAACGCTTTTGCGCTGGTAATACTCTGAAAATAAAAGGTGTACGCACAAACTGTATTGATGTCGAGAATTGAGTGTAAAACTGTTCTATCTATTAAGCCTTTTCATTAGAGATAAAATTGTTTCATACAGTAAAACAGTGGTACAAAGACGCGGATATGTTTCCAATGTTCTGGTGGTATACTCAAATCAGCCAATGGAATAAATGAAGTGTATTCATTCGTACCTAGCCGCGGGAAATTTTATTTGAATTTTATTGGACACTTACAAAGGTCAAGTCAGGGTGAAAAGCTGGCTTATGCAGCTTACGCCGAAAAACTAAAATTGATATAAATTTGTGAAATTCATGTAATTTAGTAGATCTTTCACTACGAAGAATTAATCAACAAGAAATACCAATCAGTATGTGGCTTTATAGCAATTACACAATATTTTAAGTATAAATTAAGCAAATGTATTAATTTAGAGCAGTCTATGAGAAGCAATTGAAAGAAATTGTCTGGTTGAGGTACTCCATCCATAATCATAATTGCAAAAGTCTGGATCGAATACCAGAGATAAGAAATTCACTAATATATTGGTGATACATAACCTTTGCTAATTGAACTTCCGGTGTTCAACAATTGCAGACGAAATACTTTCCAGATAAAAGGCATTTTACCCAATTACTGATTCTTTTTTGAAATATTATGCAAGACAACATGACAACTGACCACATGTTATTCCAAGAATAAGTTAGTGATTTTGTTTAACAAGTATCTTTGAACCATCTTACATGTCGAGCCTTTCTCAGTTTCTGACAAGGACAGACATGACAGAATTGCAGTTTAATGCAGACGAAGTTTTTGACGATATTTTAAAGAAACACAGCAGGTTTTTTTTCTTTATTGAATGAACTTGTGATAATTTCTAGAGAAATTCTACTTTAATGTTTATTTAGAAAAAAATCCCTACACATTTATTTTTTATTTACCACAGGCATATTATAAAGCGGGTGTATTCCCACACAGGTGGTTAGCGTGTGGCTATGATATTAATTAGTGAAAACATCATTTTGAATGATAAATAATCATATTATAACGAAAAATTAACTTTTCTGAAAAAAAAAATATTTCACTATCAAATATATATATAGCAAGGTATGCAACTCAAAATCAGCCCAAATGCTGGGTCAACTTTTAAGAAATAACACGATACACAACACGCATGACCCAGTTGACAGTGATCATGCTGTCTTTAAGACTGAAATCTTCACGGAGTAAAGGGCAACTTCCCTACAAAGTTCATGTAGTTCGATACCATAATTCAATAAAACGTATGAAAAAACATTATTACCGTTCTTGTCGTTACATTCTGCATCAAGACTAACTGTCCAGCGCCGTTTGAAACCTTTGTTTACATACATTTCAACTAACTGACATTTTAAACACACGAGTGATTTCATTGGTCCAATGCGGAGGTGTGTCTTTACGACTGGAGATTTCATTCATAAAGAATACATGATCACTGTCAACTGGGTCATGCGTGTTGTGTATCGTGTTATTTCTTAAAAGTTGACCCAGCATTTGTAAAAATATTGCAAGACATATACATTTCCAGAAAGGAAATTCATTTCTGCGTTGAATAAGACCGAGATCGTGAAAATCGCTGCACAATTGATGAAGATATGGCTGTTCAAAGCGATGCACCCCGTTTTGGGGTGATTTTGAGTTGCATACCTTGTTATATATATATTTGATAGTGAAATTTTTTTTTTCAGAAAAGTTAATTTTTCGTTATAATATGATTATTTATCATTCAAAATGATGTTTTCACTAATTAATATCATAGCCACACGCTAACCACCTGTGTATTCCCACAGAACGTACATGCTTGTAGAGTCGTGGATAACTTTCATAAAGTGGTTACATCACACATATTTTATAAATATATGACTATGATTCATTATAAACATTTTTATTAACCTTTTGTCTTCATATTTGATGCATTTTTTTCCAAATGTTTATCGTCTGTAATAATAATATCATACGATTCCCTTATTTTGAGCATAACCTTATTTCGATCACTTTGATAAATTGCAGACCAATGCGCTTGTGTAAACACAACACTTAAATGTATTTGATTTATTTTAAAGAAAATTCTTTTACTTTTTCATGATTCCCAGAAAATGTTGCATGGAACAATCCGTGTGCGCACATCACGAAAATAGGTGACATGAAAATGTACACACGTGCAGTAGGTAAACTCTGTCCCAATTGGATGAAAATTTTATCAAATCTTTTAAAAGTAACATATTAGCCTAAATTTTATTTGAACAAATTACAAAAGTTTTTTTGTGTGTGCAATTCTTGAGCACTTTTTGTGTCTATGGTGCTCCAAAGGAGATCAACCGATAAAACAAAAACTTGTGAAATTTTAAATAGAAGTAATAAAAAAGTTAAATAAATCTCTTAGTTTCTATAAATTTGTTCAGTGAATTGAATTTTCGAAGTTGCGTTGACCTCGTGCATATTGCAATCGAGTAATCTGGCTTTCGGATTTGATGTCTCGGCTCAAGGTAAACAACGCGCGTTGTGTATGTTATTTTCGGGTCTATATGGAACTATCGGCTTTTCATGGTCAAACACGCTGTAAATAAAAAAAAATTACATTGATTGAATTGGAATGAAATAAATCATTAAAGGTACATCGTTCATTGCGGCATTGTTTGAATTTTTTCAGAAATTCTTTTACTTGTTTCCTTAACCAATTGACTCAAGGTAATTGGAGGATATAATAAAGGAAAAATAAAATGTATAGAATATAGATAAAAATGGATTATTTCCATTGATATTTATTGGAACCAAGTTATGTTATACTCCAGACTACCCTTTTATTCCTGAGTGGCAACATAATTCATCAAAGTGTTAAGGTGAGTTGTTGCCATCTATATGCAAGATTCTGTTAAACATTATACAATGTTTGCAGCTCGTCATCAGCACTGGACAATGGCAGGAGCACATGGGGATGCAGACAATCTTGAGAAGAGGCAAGAGGCCTGTGCCTTTAGCCCAGCTGAAAAGATGCGGTTCACATCTCTCACATATAAAATCATAGAGGAACTGAAAATGAGAAGAGTAAGAAATGGACTGTTCTTACTGAATTTTGCACCAATAAAATATGTTTGCTTTATTAGTTACAAAACATTTATATGTTTTATTTATTAGTTACAAAACATTTTAAAGGAACGTGTCTACGGATTTATAATTTTGCCCCTCCTCCCTCAAAAAACAAACAAACACGCCACTTAAGTAAAAACACATCCATATTGCTTAGGAAATTTTTGCATCCTTTATGATTACAATTTTAATTTGAGCGTACAAACTGTTTTTGTAGAAACAACAAAATGCTAAACGTCCATAGCAAACAAAGTATTTACGGTATTTAATAAAACAGCTCCTATCAGCATTTGAAGAAGTTAGTTTTTCCCCATCTAATGATAAGTCCTGTGTCTAACAATGCATGCGCCAAACTGTCATCGACCATGCTTATTATTTTTACATAATTGGTATTTGTGTAAAGCTGGTTCCAAACTCCTAGTATTATATTCATGGTAAGTCTGTGCAGGTCCTTAAATAAATGTGCAATCAAGACCACAATTTATTGAAGAACGCTGAGTATGGTCTCATTCTAATAACATTATCATGAAAATACATGTTTTTTCTAAATAGTTGATACCTTATGTCACATCAGGTGTATTTGTTAATGTTTTTCTGAGAGGACAAGTGGTACCTTAATTATCACCAGTAGATACTGTTCACAATAAATCATAGCATGACAGGAAATTTCAAGCAAATTTGCTGAAAAAAATAATAAGGTTACATTGTTGGATCAACACTATGTTGATTGAGATTCATTTATTTTCACAAAACATTTTGAAACCCTTAAATATAATTTATATCAGTCATTGCTTGTTGATGTTTTATTTATCTTGACCTCCAGTGGACCCTTGAATTTCAGTGTTGATGTAAAACCCTGCAACAACTTTTATATTTTCCTAAAATTAACTTGGACTATTTAGTTCCTGTTAACGTGTCTAGTTAACCCTTTCCCACTCAGAAGCAAAGTGAAAATGGCTATATGCAAACAGCATAAAACCAGAACAGCCTGCGAGTAACTCGCAGTCTGTTCAGGTTTTCTGCTGTTTGCTGCTCATCAGTAACTAAGGGTTTGAAATGAAGCCTTTAAAACTTGAATTTAGTAAAAAAGATATTTAATTAGATTTAACTTTCTATGGGGCTACAAATGCGTCAAAATGTGCCCTCATCCTAGCTTTAGTGAAGGATGAGGGTCATTATTAGAGTAAAGCCGGAGGCTGAGCATGTATACAATAGCATTATGTTCGGAGTCGTTCGAACTAATCGATTAATTCGCCAGTACACCGAGAAAATCGAGTCTACCCGAAGTAATCCCAATCAAGTACACCGGAAGCAGTAAGCACATTTTTCATAATTCAAAGCTCAATGTTTTGTTGAAAAAAAAACACAATGGGCGGGCAAAAACAGATATAAAAATATTGCAGAATAAATGATGTTAAACAATACATAGAAATGTTGGGTGGGTGTATACATGCTCAGCCTCCGGCTTTACTCTAATAATGACCCTCATCCTTCACTAAAGCTAGGATGAGGGCACATTATTTTTCGTAAATGCCTTCGGCTTCACATGTATACAATAGCATCTTCAAAGAGCAACAAAACATTCACTCAAGCAAACACATTTATTATAATAAATGTTCATCATTTAAATACCGAATCAGCAAACGACATATTTTCTTTGCTAATAGTATGTCTGTAATAAAACTTCCTAAAGTTCTTATCAGAAGACCAGTCCACTGTACTTAATATCTTTTGTAAAGAGCAACCACTTACTAAAGCTTTAGATACAGATGCCCCTCTAAAAGAATGTGCCTTGAATTTATTAGTGTCTATTCCAGACAAATCCAAAACAGTACGTAACCATCTAGCAACAGTACTAGTGGAAACAGATTTAAAAGTGACATACGAAATAAGTAATTTCCTTGACAATCGTACACTTTCTGTTTTACTTAAATAAAATAACAAAGTATGCATAGCACACAATTTCTCGTCTTTATAATGCTCAATTTTTAAATTATATGAATGTCCAACTCTTGAAGTTTTCAACACAGATGGAAAACCTATAATAACACATTGCTTTTCCTTCAGCATATAATCAATATCCATGGCAACTAAAGTTTGTGCTCGTGGCGCTGCAGCCAAGGAAGTCAAAGCCACCACTTTAAAAGTCAATAATTTCAATGATAAACTTTCCAAAGGAAATAATGAAGAAAGAAATTTCAAAACAGGAGTTACATCCCAAGTAAAATTATACCTTGGTTTTGGAGGCATTTTCATAAAAACTCCCTTCATAAACCTAGTAATTAAATTACAGTTAACACACCATGTATTTCCCATCAATGGTAAAGTCTGTAAAAGCATTGCTTTATGCAAATTAATGACTGAATATGATTTTCCTATCTGGAATAAATAACACAAATATGTCAACACAACTATTTCAGTCGTCTGAAAGGGATTGCCAAACCTGATACCGTTCCAAAGCACCCAATTCTGCCACGCATATTTGTACTGCTGTCTAGTTCCTTTTGACCAAGATGATGTAATGAGGATTGAAGCTGTAGATGGAATCTTTCTTGTTGACATCTCTTGGATGATATGATGGCTGCGAAGATCTTCAACCTCTTCCCTAGCGGGTGCAGCTCCCCGCTGTGAGGGAGAAACAGCAAGTCTTTATGTCTCGGCAAACTTACAGGAAAATCAGTCAAACATTCTAATAAAACTGGAAACCATGACTGTGCCGTCCAATATGGAAAAATTAAGAGTGCCTTTTTAACTCTGTCTTCTTTCACCTTATTTAGCACCTTTGCAATCAAATTAAAAGGAGGAAATATGTATGGTTCCAATTCTCTCCAATTTAATGAGAATGCATCATTATGAAAGGACCCAGGTTCAGGGTACCATGATACAAAACGATCAATTTGTTTATTTAATCTTGAAGCAAACAAGTCAATATTAGGGTAAAATAATTGTTTACAAACTCTCTGAAAAATATCTGACTTAATAGTCCATTCTGTATTTTCAGAAAAAATTCTAGAATAATAGTCAGCAGTATTACTTGAACCAGGTATGTAAACTGCTGAAAGAAATATGTCTCTCACTAAACACCATTGCCAAATATCACCAGATAATCTGTCCATACTTAAAGAGGCAATTCCACCCATATCATTAATGTATGAAACAGCTGCTACATTGTCAGACTGAACTTGAATATGAACTCCATTTTCTCCATAATAAAAGGATTGCAATCCATAAAAAATTGCCAACATTTCCAAGTAATTTATTGGATACAATGATTCATTCAGGTTCCATCTTCCATTGGCATGACTACTTGTGATCAAATCAATAGCGCCCCAACCTAAAAGGCTTGCATCAGTTCTACACACAAAATTAACTTCTCCTTGCCTAATAAGTTTCCCATTTTTCTTTACCAGATTAGTTTGCCACCATTGAAGCTCCTTTATACTATCATTACTCAGATACACTTTGTTATCAAAATTCATCATTTGTCATATACCCAATAATTTATTTCTTTCCAATTGCCTGTAATGTAACGGGGCCTCTAGCACTGCATAAAAAGCATTAATAATTGACCCTATAAAAGAAGCCAAATCTCGGACAATAACAAACTTTTTGTCAATTAAAATCTTTGATTTTTGCAATATTTTGTTGATTTTGTCCTCTGTAAGAAATATTTTAAACTCAACCGTATCAATTATAAAACCAAAAAATACCAATATTTGCACTGGTTCCATTACAGACTTATTCAAATTTACCAAAAATCCCAGTTCTTCTAATGTGTTCTGGGTAACTTTTGTGTTTTCTTTGCAAACCAATCTATTTTGATTCATAATAATGGAATCATCAATATAGTAGGAACATCTTATGTTTCTATGTCTCAACCATGCAAAAACAGGTTTTAAAATCTTTGTAAAAATGAATGGAGCAGATTTCAAACCAAATGGAAGGCATACAAACTGGTACAATTTATTATTCCATTGGAACTTAAGAAATTTTTGAAAATCTTTGTGAATTGGAACCGAAAAATAAGCATCTTGCAAATCGATGGAGGTCAAGTAATCATTTTTCTGTAAAAGATCAAGTAAAACTTTGAATGTCTCCTGTTTAAAATGATCGTAATGTACAAATGCATTCAAATACTTCAAATTAATCACAGGACGAAACTTTCCATTAGGTTTCGGTACTATAAAAATAGTGGATATAAACTCTTCGTTTTCATGAACAGAGTTAATAATAGCTTTTTTGCTCAAAAGAGTTTTGATCTCTAGATCTACAATTTGCCAATGTTCTTTTTCAAATGGAATTTCTTTTGGAATTTTTTGTTGACATGGTTGTATGTCAAAATGAATACAGTAACCAGACACTGCATCAAGAACCCATTGATCTTGTGTAATTTTTCTCCAAGCATGTAAATTATATTTCAGACCTCCAATTTTACATACCTTAATGTCCACATCTACTCGTTTGGGTGTGGATTTGGAGGTGTAGCAACCGCATTGGCTGACCTCTTGAACCCTCTACCATATGGTCGACTACCAGATCTATACTGGCCCCTGTAGGGGTACGGCTGGTATCTGTTTGGGTACGGATCCTCATAACCGCCCTGAACATAACTTCCTCTGAAACCCCCTCTTCTAGGGTATCTACCGGGTCCTCGACCTCTCACAAAATTGTCATTTCGTCCAATATAGGACACAGAGTCACAAGCCTTGATTTCTTTTGACACTTCATCACCAAAAAGCTTATTTGTAATCTGTTGAGAAATGTTACAAAGTGGATAATATTTCCGTTTTAAAGCTGGTCTTATCATATACCTTCTTCTTATAGAAAGGTTGAATTGCACCTGACCCATTAAAGTGAGTGCATCACACAGTAAAGTTTTTGCTTCTTGATTCGCCATAATTTGAGGCTTTAATACCTCTGCAAGACGGATAATGGGTGTCATACCTGAGGCTACCAAATTTTGGGTTTGTACAATGCTTCTATCTTGCGTCTGAGTGCGTTTATTCAGAATTTTCCATATTTCATTATTAACCAATGGTGGGCAAGCCATTTCACAATTCTCAGGAACAGAGTACTTTGAAATTAAAGAATCTGTTTCACACTGTGTTGTGCAAGCAACATTTATTACTTTCGCCAAAGATGGTGATATTGGTTTGCCCTTATCTGGGGCTTTTAGACGGGGCAATTCCCAAGTGTCACATTCAGCCTCATCATCATCAAATAGTGCACTTGACATGTCAATGTTAGTATGTTTTCTTTGTTTTATTACATCATCAGTGTCAGAAATCTGATTTGCATCTACTTCGATTGTCATTCTTGGTAAATTTTCAAGAGAAGTTCCAAACAGAGATGAAATGTCATCATCATCAGCATATTGTGGTTCTGTACTAGGAATACCAAGTAACTCTCTAAGACTCTTTATGTCATTTTCTGATAGTGTAGACAAATCCAATGCAGGTGTCTGCTTATTACAACCTACTTGTGAAACTGAAAGTTCATTGTTATTTTTATCTGAACCAGATTGCTTCTTTTTTGTTACTTTCGAAACATTACTTTTACTTGTTTTGTCTTTAGAATTACTTTTGTCTTTAGAACTATTTTGTGCTTTCTCCTTCGGAGTGGCCTTTTCTTTTGCATTTAGTTTTTCATTAAACGTTTCTTCATCAGAGAAACCATAAAACGAGTCCTCCGACTCGTCTGGATGCAACGAAACTTCGTCTCGTTTAGAGCCCATTTTTTCCAACTTTAAATGTCAATAAATTGGCAAAAACACTATAACACTGTGATAAAACAATGATAATATAAACTGGGACTACGTCCTCAGTTGGCTCCACAATATATTGATGTACAAATTGTTTATTTTGTCTCACCTTGTTCGTCGAACGCCAGAACATAAAATGAAAAATGTGCTTAGTGCTTCCGGTGTACTCGATTGGGATTACTTCGGGTAGACTCGATTTTCTCGTTGTACTGGCGAATTAATCAATTAGTTCGAACGACTCCGAACATAATGCTATTGTATACATGTGAAGCCGAAGGCATTTACGAAAAATAATATGTATTTAACTGGTAAAGGGTTAATTCATTGGATGGAAAAACACAAATATATAATGCTTGCATATTGTCTAAGGTTTATGAGAAATTTCACTGTTTACATCAACAATTCTTTATATGAATATTAACTTGTTTTTTTTTAATTTCTTAATTTAGTTTGCATCAAAGACTCAAAGTATGTCCGTGATACATGTATTTATGTATATTGCGCATTATTGGCATACAAATTGGTTATTCAAATGAAACCTTTACTTTGCCCACATAAAGGGTTAAATGACAATAAAAATGGACTTTTTCAGGAGATAGACAGCGAGAATGAGAAAAAGATACAGAGACTCCTGCAAGACAGGTTCACACTTGGATGGAAACTGGTATTGAAGTTGTTAACAAATTAATGGATTAATTAAATATTAAATTAATCACTTAAATCATGTTTGATAATGAATTTTGATTGACATTTTCAGATTTCTTTGTTGAGCATATGTTATCTACAGTTGGCATGATTAGTAAATAGTTGTCTCTAATGCAAAAAAGAAAAAAACTGATCAGCCATACAGCTGCATTTTCCAGTAAAAGTTTTTTAACACTATTTTCATTTAATTTGTTGAGTGTCAATGTGGATGCCTTTAACATAACCATTATTATTAAAACTGTTTTGAACCTTTTATTGTCTATAACATTAAAAGAGTAACAATATTGGAACACTCTCAAGTCCATTGCCTGGGTTGACCTAGTACATGATGTCTTTGAGAACACTTTTCGAGTGTGGGTTGAACCTGAGACCTCCTGATAGTAAGGCAGTTACCATAACAACAACGCAAAAATGTTGAAATGAATTCTTGTCATTTGCAAATTCACAATTTTTAAAATGATTTTTTTTTAAAGTATTGCTCATGATTGATCGATAATGCCCACATCTGGGTTTTTTAATAGATTTTCCTTTTCTTTTTCGACTGTTTATTTTTTGTTACACATATAATAGTGTGTAGGCTGAATGCATGTGGCAGAAATGTTCAACTATTATATTCACAATGTTTTTTAATGTTCTGAGCCTTGCACTTTGCTCTAATTATATATAAAAAAATGTGAAAAAATATGTTATTTTGTTTTGCTCCCTCTCCTATGTTTTTGGGCCAAAGTCTGTTAAATAACTGCACAATTTGTGGTGGCCTTTTCTGTTGTAAGTCTTTTCCCTATTTCTATACTTCAGTTCAATATTTTACACTGGTATTTTAATAATTATTATTACATGTAGTAATATCAACACAACATTATTTTCACCTATCATCTCTGTTTTTTTTTTATTGATATGATCATACCATGCATGTTGCTTGATCCAAATAACAGGACCAAGAGAACAAGAAGCTAAAAAGTTCTGAGGAGAAACATGATGCGGAGCTTCGTGATGTCCGCCGTCAGTTGCAGGAAGAGATGAAAGAATATCAAGTTGAAGCTGTATGTATAGTAGCCAGCATGGACTAAAAAAAGCTTGTCATTAATAAACCTGACAAGTCACCATTGTTATTGTAATCTGAATCATAGGGTGGGTTTATTTATACCTATTTATTTAAAGGGGCCTTTTCACAGATTTTGGCATATTTTGAAGTTTGTCATTAAATGCTTTATATTGATAAATGTAAATATTGGATCTAAGAAGCTCCAGTAAAAAATCAAGAATAAAATTTTAAAAAAGAAAAAAAGCAAACCTCAGCAGGGCTCGAACCAGTGACCCCTGGAGTCCTGGAGTAAAAACCAATTAGACCGCTCAGCCATCCTGCCAAGTATGTCCGACGGACGTATTTTATAGGTTATATAAGCAATCTTCGTAGTTTCACAAAATTAAACGACAACAACAGAACTCTCCAAATTATTCAATCGTTTGGCGTTGCAACTCTTTATAATTTTCAGATTTTTAAATCGTCAAAAGATGCATATAATGGATATATTAGAGCATGGTAAATGTTCAGTTTTACTATTTCCTCACAAATATTATAACTAAAACAAAAATTTGCGAATCCGAAACAACTTTTGTCAATTTTGTCACTGTTTTGCCAAAACGTGAAAAGGCCCCTTTAAGCGCGATTTCATGAAAAGCCTTTGTTTTAATGAACCACTCTTGATTTTGTTCCCTTGGTAAAACCAGTGCTTGGTGTCTTTTGAGGGAGATCTCAAGAGTGCTTCCACAGTTGTAATAGACCCTTCCACAGTTGGAATAGACCCTTCCACAGTTGGAATAGACCCTTCCACAGTTGGAATAGACCCTTCCACAGTTGGAATAGACCCTTCCACAGTTGGAATAGACCCTTCCACAGTTGGAATAGACCCTTCCACAGTTGGAATAGACCCATGGTCTATTTTCTACTATATTAAACTTCAAAACTATTCTGACCCTTGCAACACCATTAAACACCTGACAATATCCAACAGCACAACAGAGAGAGCCCATGTGAATTTACACCAAGACACAGGGCAATAGAGTAATATCTGTACTAATCTATGTTTATGTACTAACAAGTCCTCCGCGAGGGACGTTAAACGGGGGTGCAGTGTATTGGTGCTGTACACCGGGCACTTAAAAGAACCAGGGGCGCCTCTGGAATCGGGGCGCCCTCTGTATCCCGCTCGAACCCCCACTAACACCTCTTGGGGCGGAGAGCACAAAAACCACACACAAACTTTAAGGAATTAACATTAATGCCAATAAGGATAATGATAATCTAGAGATAATAGGAATACTGCAAAAACCATTTTGATAAAAGGCAAACCACTACATAATCCATTAAAAAAAAAAAAAAAAAAAAAAAAAGCATCTAGTCACATTAAGGTCTCATTGGCCATCGTGCTATGATGTATAATATGACCTTATTTTCTCCCCTGAAGGGTCACAGGGGCAGGTCGATACATCTTTAGTCGAGAAGACGCTGGACGACCTGTAAATAAATCTCAAATACACACACACACAGACCCATGGTCAGCTACAGGTGGGTTTTGCCACAGTGTAGAGGCTATTACTGGTGCAACTGGTCATAAACACATAATATTCATTGGTAGATAGATGCTAACAATGACACTCTATAAAATCTAGAATCTTTTTGGAGCTTGTTTTGTTGGTATTCAGTACCTTTTTTGAGCAGAGGTTACTGAAACAAAGTCCTTTCTAGTAGATATTTGCTCATCCTCGTCCTGACTCTTTTGTGAAGTCCAGTGTTTTCTTTCACCATTTTGGGAATGGGGCCGGGGCCCATTGGATTGGGAAAAATCACTGCGTTTTGACCAAAATTGTGAACTAAGTGTTGCTGTTTCTTTGCTAACAAATGCTTCAAAAATAAGAATTTAAGTGTTTTACATATTAATGAAGTGTAACTTGTAGAGCTGGATTGGAGATTAACTAAATGTTTATCTAAAAAAAAATTTTTTTGTGTACCTTCAATTGGGAATTTTTAAGTCCCATTTGGGAAAAATATACACTTTTTTCCATTGGGAATGGAACAAAAAATCACAGAAGTCTTTTGTCAGAGAGCATTTTCTTAATTATAATACTCACAAGCATACACTAAAAAAGACATTAACATTTTAGAAATATAGATGTTTTACTTAATCACACACATGTATTGGTATAAGCAGGGGCCCAATAGACGATGGCACCTTGAATTTGTTACTTGATCAATGAAATTTTAAAATCATGACTTTGTAAATATTATTAAGATCTTTTTGTTGGCTTGATTGCATCAAAATCCTATATCTTATGGAGATAATTTTGAGTCCTTTCTTGAAATAAATCATTACTATGTGTTTCAAGGGAGATCAGAAGAATACTCATAGTGACTAAAGATTATATCTGGGACCTTCTGATTGCTGGACACTGGACAGACACTATGTCCACTGTCACGGTATACTGGTAGAATATAACATAAATGGTATTGCTTAACGTGAAAAAGGAAATGGAAGTAATGTCTAACCTTTCTCTCATGGACACAACTTAATGTGCTATATATATGTGTGTTGTTGTTTTCAGTGACACAACTTTATGTGTTCTTTAAGTGTGTTGTTTTCAGTGACACAACTTAATGTGTTTTTAAGTGAGCTGTTGTTTTCTGGGGCACAGCTTTACGTGTCATTTTGGTGTGCTGTTGTTTTGGGGAATACAAATTATGTTGTCATTTAAGTTCACTCTTGTTTATGTGGTCAGTAAGCTTGACTTTGTTTGCAAATAAATCACCATATATGCATATTTTTGTTACTCAGCACAACTGTTTTAGTCCCAACACAAGGTATACAGACAGCTGGCAGAGAAGGAGCGTGAAGCTATGAAGGAAGAAATCAGAAAACTTCAGGTTAGAATTTGTCAATTATTGTGAACCTATCCCAATAATACATACCCAAACCACCCAAGCAGGGCAGTTGTCAGTAATATTTATGTACACTTTACCCTTTTCCACATAGATACCACGTATTTTAACACATTTGTTGTCCCTTAGAAAGTAAAGTTTAATTTAAGACCTTTCTTACAAAATTCAAGTTATAAAGGCTTCATTTCCAACCCTTACATACTGATGAGCAGCAAACAACATACAACCTTATGCATTTGTTGTCCCTTAGAAAGTTAAATTTAATTTAAGACCTTTTTTCATTAAATTCAAGTTTTAAAGGCTCATTTCCAACCCTAACATACTGATGATCAGCAAACAGCATAAAACCTGAACAGACTGTGTGTTACTCGCAGGCTGTTCTGGTTTTATGCTGTTTGCACATAGCCATTTTTACTTTGCTTCTGAGAGGGAAAGTGGTGAACCAGCTTACCCAGGAGAAGCAGGTCTACTGATCCCCATGATATGACTTAGATACTACTGCAAACAGCAAAAACTCAGAATAAACACGAGAGCGCCGATGGCGTTGATAGTCTATTTGCAAGATACACGGAAGTTTCTGCTGAAGTAAATGTTAAAAGATTAGTTGTCAGAATGTAAAAGGCTATCAAAAAGATTTTTTTTATGAAGAGCAAGACTATTTCCAAGCAATAAAAGTCCCCTACCTCGCATGAAGCAGTAATATAATTGTCTCCCTTTGGTTTCAAGGGACGTAATTCTTTTAAGTTTGCCTTGTAGATGGTAATTTTCTAAAAATAACTCGCTTTTCCCAATAACAGAATTGTTATACGAACGAAATTTGTTTTAGTTTCTAAGAACGTTTTTTCACGTAAAACGGTCTTAGAAAAATTCACTAAAAATGGTGTAAGCAATGTTCATGGAAGAAAATGTTAGAAAAAAGTTTGTAAATGAAAAATTGTAAGAATTACAAAATACTATATTAAATATCTATTTCGTCTGCCCAAAATCAGGGAAGGCTTAAAAAAGAACAACCGTTTCCCCTGTGATTTTGAAATGCAGTATTACAAAAGCTTATTTGCGTTGCAAATAGACTAAAAACCATGTTTGTGTTTTAATGACCAACATGGATGAGCATTTTTGTTTTCTTCTGTTTAGGTCATAATACACTAAATAGTTTCCCTATATAATTCAATGTAAAAGCGACAACTTTGAGCGAAAATAAATGCAACATTTTGCACATAGAGACCCCCATAACCATACCTTTTCTTAAAGGCCATTCTAAGCGGAATCGATTTATGCAATAAAACAGATATGTCATGTACAATGCAAGAAAGAACTCGACACAAATCAAAATCGACTGTTTTTGCAACTTTTTTTTTCGGCCGTTTCTTAGTGGAATGTAACCTTTTCTAGTGCAATGGTTTACTATAGTCTTCACGTGTATCATATTTCAGGGATTCAGTAGTGAACACCTATTCATGCCCTACCATTATCTCCGCAAGATAACACCCAAATAATGGTAAAAAGTGTAAAACATGCCTTCCTGTCAACTATGATATTTTTTAGAGAGTACAGCCCTACATGAAGCGATCATTTAGTGTATTGTAACCTATAAGACAACGTTTACTGTTAACATCGCGAAAAATAAGCACTTCTCGATACTTATAAACCTATTTTCTATGTGCATGCCAATTTTCAGACCGATCTTTCACGTAGAAATGCTTGAAAATGCATTTTATTATAACGCCTGATAAGCCACGTGGCTTTCGCGTTCGGAGCTTTGATTTATAACGGGCGTTCAGGCGTAAAACGATTACCCTAAATAATTACAATCGGTCAAAATACTGGAATATTGTTACAACCTATGTAGAAAAAGAAGTAAACAACTATTAAAACGTGTTCATGAGCTCTTTCAGCACAAATTGATGCGATTTGAGATGCTCAAGACGAGTTTTTGTATGTTTTTTTTCTTATTTTCCTCTGAAAACGTATTTTCTTCTTAAAAACTCACGATGCTCCTTAAATTCGTGAAACAAACGCATTTATTCCGTGAAATTGCCAAAACGCGTCATATCCCACTAAAAAAATGATGATTTTCTGTAAATACAGCTCCTTTGTGACTAGGCCTGGTTTTGCGTTTAGGTCATAATACACTAAATAGTTTCCCTATATAATTCAATGTAAAAGCGACAACTTTGAGCGAAAATAAATGCAACATTTTGCACATAGAGACCCCCATAACCATACCTTTTCTTAAAGGCCATTCTAAGCGGAATCGATTTATGCAATAAAAAAGATATGTCATGTACAATGCAAGAAAGAACTCGACACAAATCAAAATCGACTGTTTTTGCAACTTTTTTTTTCGGCCGTTTCTTAGTGGAATGTAACCTTTTCTAGTGCAATGGTTTACTATAATCTTCACGTGTATCATATTTCAGGGATTCAGTAGTGAACACCTATTCATGCCCTACCATTATCTCCGCAAGATAACACCCGAATAATGGTAAAAAGTGTAAAACATGCCTTCCTGTCAACTATGATATTTTTTAGAGAGTACAGCCCTACATGAAGCGATCATTTAGTGTATTGTAACCTTTATTTTCAAAGTAAAATGCGAAAAGGATGGGATAAATAGAATATACCAGGTTAGTGTTGAATGCAGATAAGTTTATTTATTTGGCTTGAAAGTTTAAACCACTTGCCAAGGCTCATATGGTTTAGGTTTTCTAAGCCGTGCTTAATAAACTTATCTTAATTCAACACCAACCGTGTATTTTCTATATACCCCTTTAAGTAATTATTTATAAATCAACATTTTTTGTATCAATATGTACTAGACATGAAATTATGTGAGTTGAGAGTAAGGTACAGAACAACTTATGTGTGTAATACATGCATTTGATTTGTTACAAATATGTAAAACCAATTTCCTATTAACTTGCCAAACATGCACTGGAAAAGAAATTTCAGGAAATTTGAGATATATTTTGTTTAAAGATTTTACATCTGCCTAACTACTGTTTTGTATTAAATTGTAACTTGACAAGATATTTTGGGAATTAAAGAAACAAGAAAACTTTATTTGTTAAGAGTACTAATATTTTGTTTGCTTCTTAGATTTACTCTTTGTCATACAACTTTGTTCATATTAGCTTGTCAACTATGCCCTGGACAAGAAAGTACGGGAATACGAACGACAGGAGAAACTCCATAACACAGATCGAGAGCAACACATAGAGCAGGTGTCCAAATACGAGAGACTCTTCAAGCAGGTACAGTCGCTAGGCAACACACTGGAATGCAGGCAGGAGCAGATTGAGGCGAAAAGTAAGCTTTTTCTTGTTTTGGTTTCAAGCCTCTTTTGAAACTTCAACGGATGTTTTATATCATCAAGGGCCAGAACCCCATTGAGAGTGAAGAAAATTTGTCCAACTTATTGTTGAAAAGGAGCCATCTGAAGTATAAATTTTACGTTTCTTCTTGTTTATGCGATAAATTTCCCATTTTGGGTCTGTTTATTTAAAACTTACTCAGATTGTTCATGCTATCAAGGGCTTGAGCCCTATTGATTCCAGCCAGTAGAGCGATTCAGGCCCTCATGGGCCTCTTGTTTTCATAAAGCTCTTTAGAGATGACAATATTTATTTTGATTTGACTATACAGAATTTCACATAAAACATCAGCTTTTAAACAGACTGTTTTTCTAAAGGAAATATTGACAGAATGTGTTTTTGCATTTGTTTAAATAACACTGTTATTTAAATCTGAATATTAAGTTTTACTCGTAAAAAAAGAAATATTGGTTATAAATACATAAAACATTTGAATTTAAGTTAAAATTGTAGGTGGATTGATAGAATATATATGCAAAGGTGAACATTTTGATCCTGAATCAATTTTCATTTGTAAGAAATGACTTAACGTTTGTGTATATAAATTACAGACGATTTCAATTCTATGAATTGCATGTTAAAATAAATGTTACTGAGTTTGTTTACTGAAAGAGCTACTTGTGAACTTGCTGTGTGAAGCCATTCTGTGCCTTCTTATGTTTGTGCCACATTAACAAACAGTTGTATATTTTGGCATCATGTGATTGGGTTGTATGTCCTTATAAATGTTTTATTATACCTGCTATAACTATTATTTGAACTGCAAGACAAAACCACATACAAAGTTAAACTTTATATTTGTAAAGTAACAAGTATTCTATAAATTGTATAATTATGCTACTCGCCCAACCAGTTGCATGGACCTTATAACTTATAACAAGTTGTAAGGCAGTTTGTTTTCCTTTGTGTCATAGAAAATCCACGATATTCAAGTTTAAATCACAAATTCAGATCACCATGTATGATTTCCATATGTACACTAACTCTTAAAAATGATTGTTCACTTGAATAACTAGAAAATGAAATTTTTTGTATACATTTTTTGTGTCGTCCGATTTGATTCTTTACAGAAATATAAATATAACTTAATGTACACAATAAGATTGAATTTATATCTTAATACAGTACACACATTTTGGATCTGGAAAATAAAGCTCAGATTAAAATACCGTACTTTACCATGTGCAACCATGTATTAGGCCCATAATAACTATTATGGATATTTACAATAGCACAACGATATTTTTCAAATTAGTAGTCAGAATAGGGCTATACCAATGTATAATGTGCCCTAACGTTTTGAATTTAAATAAGGGGGTAAAAACTGCGGGTAATACATGGTAAACGACACTACATACTTTTAAATGTTGTGTATAAGGCGCATTGATGTATAACGCGAATCTACTTTTTGAAGCAAAAAAATCGGGAAAAAAAGTTTTTGAAGCAAAAAACATTTGAGGGAAAATTTCTGTACCGTAGGCTCACTGAAAATCGTTGTATTTACATTGCCGATCTAACATGTCATTTTATTGTTTCAATAATTTAATTATCTTAAAGAGGATAACGATAAAGATACAACTTGTTTGTGTGTTGTTTTAAAAAAAAATTATATTACGCGTGAATGTTTCGATTTAAATGAATTATGCATGAAATGCACAATTTCCACGAGGATACCATCGAGGTTTTCATCATAAGTCTCCGAAATTCACTGTCCACGATTCTATCGTGGAGGAGTACACATTACGGACCAATTAGTGTGCTTGGTATAACTAAGACACTGAAATTTTTTATTGGTATTGGCACGGGGTTATTCACGCATGACTAATTCACAACCGCGCATTTTATTTACACTTCCCATCTCACGCATTCTTTTCGAGCGTCTATAATTGACAAGAGACTTTAACGACTCAAACTTCTCAGCACCATTACTGACATTACCGGCGTTAAACAAACAATGGAGGTGTGAAGTGGTTTGCTGGTTCGCATGTTTTGATAATAGCCCAGCTACACAAAACTTGACAGGTGAAGCAGATTGCTCGATAATCACAACCCCAATCTTGGCAAGACGTATGAAAACATGTAAACAAACACAACATCAATTTTATTAATACATTTGAATAGCAAGAAGAATAATAATAAATATATCGGGAAAGACCTTGCCAACATACTATTGTAAATCGACAAGTGCCCCCCAAAAAATTGTGTAACCCTAGTACAGTACGGTATAATATTGTGGGAAAATAACAATAAAGTTTAAATAAAAATGGCTTTCTTGTTTTTCATTTTCTTCTTCAAATTTATTTGATTTCAATGCTCTGTACGTACCTGAAAAAAGATAGAAAATATTAATGTTAACTTTATAACGTTTGTCCATCTATATTCAGATCGTAAATATAACACAATTATTAACATAGTTACAGTTAAAACAACGGGGAACAGAATGATGCGAGTTACCGTGACTGGGTAACTGACGGGGAAAAAATGTCTTGGCATGGCTGTAGTTGTGCATAACGCGCATCAAGTTTTTAAAATTAAATTTGGGGGTAAAAATGTGCGCCTTATACGCAACGTTTTATGGTAAGTTTTATGTTGTTTCCTATTTTGAAATCAAGCAAATGGATTTACAATATTTCCCCTCAGCTGCTCTCTTAATGTTTCAACCTCATATCTCAAAATATCATTGTCCTTCTTAAATTTCTCCATATCCTGCTTATATCTTTTAGTGTCTCGTGTCATCTTATTATAATCCTTCAGTTTTTCCTTCTGCTTATCCACTATATTCTTCAATTTGTCATTTTCTGCTTTAAGTTTCATCATGTCTCGTAGCTGTCTCTTCAAGTCTTTAATCTCTTTCTGTACATCATCCACTTCCACTTCAACTGGTACTTTCTTCTTTTCATCTTTAAATCTCCTCAACTTTTCCTCGATAAGCTGATGAAGAGGAGCTTTATAATTCCCCAGAATTGAAACATCCAGTGCCTTATGGCATTTCAGTTCGAGATTTGTCAAGTAGTCACTAAGTTTCTGTATAATAAGTCCAGGGTGTGCCTTCTCGTCAACCATTGGCTGACTTGACCCATCGGTGTATATTAAAGGGATTAGCTGGCTCTCAATGATGGTGATCAGTCTCTTATTGATGCTTGCTTGGCCACTCTGAAGTTTGCGAACTTCTTCATCAAGCTTCTGGGCAAGCCAGCCATAGTCTTTTTCTAGCTTTTCCTTGAAGATCGTAAACGCCTTTGGACCTCGATGGGGTAAGATTCTAAGTAATAAAGCTACTTGGGTCTCCCTTGATGTTGTTTTCTGAAAGCATATGTAAAAATTCCTGTACTTATTCTTAGAAACATTGCTAATGTGGTTTGTTAAGGCGTTTTTTCTTGAATGTACTCATATTTTTATTTTCTACACTTGTATATTATTGTAAAACCATTAAATTTCGTGTGGTACGAATTTTCTTGGATTTCGTTGTTCCGCTGAACCACGAATTCAAGTACCAACGATTATTTTTACATGTTTATTCCAAAATCGGTCCTTTCCTAATGTCATTGCCGACATTCTCCATTGTTTTCGGTAATCTGAGATATTTGATTGAGATATGCTAGGTAATACAATATGTTGTTTTCATGATAAGTGTTTGGGTAATAATACTTTTTCTGACTAATTGGGTATTTTACCCTTGGGACTTCGGTTAATAAACCATTGCCCGAGCACACTGCTTGACATAAAACTCTGCATTAAAAGGTCAAAAACGGCCATTATAAAATGGACAGCCCGATTTTACTGGGCTGTACCATTGATAAAAATAGAAAACTTTGCAGTGTTGGTGCGGTGCTTTAATAAAAATCTAGTAATTTAAAAATTAGCTTTACTTATAATTAAGTTAGATGGAATATGAATGCAATACTCATTATAAACTGCACATTGGCTGAGCCTAACGCTGTTAAAAAGCGGCGTTTGTATTGGTTAATATGCTTTTATAACGATGGCGCTGATTGGCAGAAATTTCTTATTTAAAATTACAAATAGGTCAATCCGTTTTAAAATAGAAATTTTCCCACGGCTGACGACCTTGACATTGCACTTTACAGAATGTAATAATTTCTATGCAGAAAATATAGAAATGAAAGAAAAAGATAATTACAGGATTTTAATGAAATTCATGACTTGTTTTATAGGTTATAGGAGAGAGAGAGAGAGAGAGAGAGAGAGAAGAGAGAGAGGAGCGCAGGGATAGGAGCGAGGGCTTTCTCTGGATTGCTCTCTTTCTCTACAATACTCTGCATCTCTCTCGCTCTCTCTCTCTCTCTCTCTCGCTCTCTCCTTCTCTTTTTCTCTTCTTTTTCTCTCTTCTTCTCTCTCTCTCTCTTCTCGAGAGAGAGGTGAGTACACCTGTATTTTGGGGACCTTATTACTCAATTGTTATCTGCTAAGGGCGACCGATTGATTGAAGCAGAGAATTGCAAATATTGTCAAAACAACATTGATGGCAATTAGCGAGTGGGGACCCACAAGATCGCCGCTTATTCGCTCTTATCGACAATTATCAGCAACACTTTCATGCTTCAGTGCACATTAATCACAATCCTTGCTGTCAACACACATTAGCAGATTATTCTTTGTTATTACTCTGGTTGGTTGTTTTAAAAAAAGCTTAATTATTATGACTGTCAATCTTCCCCGAAAATTTGAAATCCACGAAATTACGTGTCAATGAATTAGTTGTTTTTTATTAAAACACGAAATTTCATACCGACGAATTTCTATACGTTTACAGTATGATGGCCATAAGTGGGTTATAAAGTTTGTAGTAATAAACTACTTGGCTAATAAATGAAGACATTCCCTGAAATGGCAGTCATGGTCACAAATAGTGGTCTCTATATACTGGCAAGTGCAATTGTCTGTTTTTATGCCCCCTTCAAAGAAAAGGGGTATATTGTTTTCCATTTTTTTCCGTCTTTTCCGAATATATAAAGTCTGGCGCGTGTTTTGGGCTATATTTCGTAGCTCTACGCCAATCAGAGCCCTTGAAAAAGCCACATGACGAAATGTTGTAGCTTGATTTTTGGCTTTTTTGTTGGGCGAAAATTCCATCAATTATTTCTACGTCATTTCACCTATAGGTACTTCATTTGTTTTGGACAAATTTGACAAAAACGTTTTTATATTTGCAGCTACGAGGTCTCCTATCAGGATGAATTGTCGTACCTCATATAAATAACAAAATTGTGGTAACAAAATATTGGAGCTACCATTTCTGAATATCAGTATGACTTATCAGTATGACTTACGCGTCTACGGCTTATATCGTATTTTGCAGCTTCATTTGCTTGGTATTTTTACAGAATTTCACTTTCTAAAACATCGTTATAAAAAATGTGAAGTTTTTTTCTCTCTCCTGAAAAGTTGGCATTTTGTAGGTACGAGGTTTGAGAACGACAGCGACAATATATAGCAAGTATAGTTATTCAGTAGTAACTGTGTCAGTTAGCTCATTGTTAGAGTGCTGTACTACAGATCTCTGATTTGATGACATGACTAGCCACATATCTTGTGAGGAGATTGGTCAAGACCTGACTATCCACATATCTTGTGAGCAGATTGGTCAAGACCTGACTAGCCCATATCTTGTGAGGAGATTGGTCAAGACCTGACTAGCCACATATCTTGTGAGGAGATTGGTCAAGACCTGACCAGCCACATATCTTGTGGGCAGATTGGTCAAGACCTGACTAGCCACATATCTTGTGGGGAGATTGGTCAAGACCTGACTAGCCACATATCTTGTGGGGAGATTGGTCAAGACCTGACTAGCCACATATCTTGTGAGGAGATGGGTCAAGACCTGACTAGCCACATATCTTGTGAGAAGATTGGTCAAGACCTGACTAGCCACTTATCTTGTGGGGAGATTGGTCACGGCCTGACTAGCCACATATCTTGTGAGGAGATTGGTCAAGACATGACTAGCCACATATCTTGTGGGGAGATTGGTCAAGACCTGACTAGCCACATATCTTGTGGGGAGATTGGTCAAGACCTGACTAGCCACATGTCTTGTGAGGAGATTCGTCTAGCCACATTTCTTGCGAGGAGATTGGTCATTAAATGTGTCTTGCCATTTTTACCATAGATCTACCTATGGTTCAATAAGGGCGTTTGTCATTTACATGCCTTGAAATGTGCACTAATTAGTAATGTTAATCATCTTACCCAGGAAAAGTACATGTAGGTCAACTGAATGCAGTGATATGACTTATACTGTTGAACACAGCGAAAGAACCAACTTGACAAACAATAAAATTGCTCTGTGAAAAGGGGATTTAATGCAAGGGCCTAAAGTGTTGTCCCAGATTAGTTTGTGCAGTCAACACAGGCTTATCAGGTAAGACACTTTCTGGCTTAACTGTATTTTCATCAAGAAAATTCTTCCTTTAAACAAAAAAATACAAGTAAATTGGAAATTGTTGTCCCTGATTCACCTGTGCAGACAGCACAGGCTAATATGGGTCGACACTTTACGCATATGCATTAAACCCCCTTTTCACGAAACAAGCAATTAATTAATTCTGTGCATCACTTACACTTATTCTGTCCATCTGCTCCTCTGTAAGGATCCCTTCAGCATACAGGGAGTGAAGAAATGAGGGAGTGGGGTCAAGGTCCCTTAGGAAGCCCTCAAAACACTTGTCCAGGGCCCGCCTTTCCTTGGCCTCCATTGTGGTGGTAGCCAGATTATTATCACTCAGAAGCACTTTTAAAAAATAAAAAAATAAAAATACGAAGTATACATTTCAGGTGTGTTTCTTCACTAATTGTTGAGCAGTTCCATGTTTTTGAGCTGTTAATTGCCTATTGTTCTTGTTACATGATTTTCATAAAACATTTTCATGAAGATTCAGAACAACAGCCGTATGAAATGGTTGTGCAAAGTTCTAAGCTATTCATTCAATTTATTTTCTTTTTAACTGTGTTGTGTAATTGTTCATTTTAACAGACTTACACTTTCAACCTTTATAAAATTCAGTGTTTCAAGTGAGCAGTTCTCATTGAAACCCCATTGTTTGTTAAACAAAAGGTTTTATGAACATTACCTACAGAGTGTGTTAGAATGACTTGATCTGACCTTACAAAAATTAGTCATTCATAATGTGTCTTATTGTAGTTGCTATTTTTAGCGGATCGAAACCAGGTGGAAATAATTCCTTGCATTATGCAATTGGTAACCTGTTTTTAAGTATGTCATACTTTATTATGTCCCTTTCTTAAGCTTTAATATTTATTTAACCATAAATCAGTAAAGACAGAAATGTCAAAGAATGCATAAATTATTTCCCTCTGTTTTTTTATTGCATAACTGAAGATTAATAATAGTGACATATAAATCGGCCCTGTTCAGAATGTTGCCTTAACCTTTTCCCCCATAGGAAGCAAAGTGAGAATGGCTTTTGCTACCAGCATAAAACCAGAATAGCCTGGGAGTAACTCTCTGTCTGTTCAGGTTTTATGCTGTTTGCTGCTAAATAATAACTAAGGGCTGAAAATGTAGCCTTGAAAACTTGAATCTAGTAAGAAAGCTCTTTAATTAAATTTAACTTTCTAAGGGACTACAAACTCATTGAAATGGTAAATGGTTAAATCTGTACACCCAACAGGGACAATTCTGTAGGATGACAACCATTCTTTATATTAATTGATGAACAACCCTGTCGCCGCTTCAGTCTATTACAACAGAATTAATTGAGTTTTGTTTTAGGATATAATACTTTTAATGTTTTAATCGTCCTTGTTAATTTGAAAATCAACATATGTAGAGTTAAAATGAAAACAATACCTGTGATAAATCAAGCATGAGAAAATGATGAATGGAATCATAAGGGGAGAAATAACAAGAATTCTTACTAGTTATTTGCAGTTTTCACTGTTTATTACTACTTTTGATTTTTGGAATTACACCTATTAAAAAAGTGTCTCAATTCAGGAACTACTCTGTTGTATTTCATTACTCCATAAAGCCTTTGTGAAACCTATCATTCAATGATTTAATAAAAAAAATTCACTTAAATTTTAGATGAAGTGAAACTTGTAACGTTTCACTTTTAAATTTGCGTTTGATGCAGTTAATTTAAGAAATTCGTAAAAAATGAAAAAAGTCTCCAGATTTAGAAACGTTGCCTGTAGTCTGTGAGAACTATCTACAACCATGAAAAAGATGGGTGGATAAATAAACACAAATGTTCATAATTTTTAGATGGTCGCTTAGCGACCGTCTAAGGTGGTTAGTCTAAAATTCAGGTCGATACGGCTTAGCTACTAGGAGCCCAATACCAGCTTACTACGCGTATCCGCGCGAGTATCCGCGCAAGAAAGAGTTGTATAATTTATGCAAGAGGTTTGAGTTCTCCAATTATATTCATTCACAAATGGAAACATGATATTAATATCGTGTTAATTGCAATAGTTTCAAACGGTGCTTTTATAGAAAAGAATCAATAAACAATGATGGTATTGTACATGTCGCGGTGGAGATTGTTTATGAATGAATAAAATAGTCCACTTTCTGCAGCGTCTTCATGACGAAGTATTTTTGCTCAGTCCATTTATAATATGAGGCTATTAATAGATGCGCCTGTCGATAAACAAAGGAAAGTCCACTGGCGATAACAACGCAATAGGTTACGCACTCACATACACCTCAATGACGTAGTACAGGTCGTAAATTGAGGCTATTAATAGATTCGGGAAAAAGTTAACGCTTATTTATATTCTCAATTAATAAAACATTGAACATAAGTTCAACAATAACTTCAGCGATATGATAGACAAAAACAAAAAAATGTTTCATAATCGCTAAACCCGAATATAACAAACAATTAATAATAATAATAGGAATGACCTGTTTCGTAACCTCTTTCATGCTACTAAAGCAGGTATTTCTGGAAAACGTTCTTTGGTTCTCAACAGATAGCGGCGATCTTTTGTATTTACGGATGCTAGCAACGCAATAGTAGAAGGTTAGTAGAAGGTTTAGCTTGTTTATATTCACAGTTCTCAATACATAGACAGTTGGATATGAGTTCATCAATTACTACAGGCATACTATAGGCAACCTTGAAAATGCTTTATAATCGCTAAAACCGAAAACAACTAAATATATTATATTAAATATATTTATAACAATAAATATCTTTTAAAAAATGTAGTCGGCATACACGCTGACTTTGAAATAAAGTTTGCAATTTACTTTTCTAAATAAATAAATACAATTAAACAAAAGTTAAACTATTGTGTTGTGTTTTTCACTTGTAAGTTGCATATTCACTGCATGAAATGTGTGTTAGCATTGTCAAACCACACATTAGTGTGAGTAGATAAAAAATATATTACGGGAGAGCACTTCATATGTGTCCTCATATGCCTTGTTATGAGTATCTTTCTTCACTAGCAAAATATATCGTATGTTGATATTTGATTTAAACGCAGTTTTCTTTCGACACATTTCAATCACACGTTAATAGCGCCGTCATGCGAAAATGGGTCTTATGCGTTTCGGCAAGCGTTTGTTAAACCCAACATATGCTTTTGCGCAGTCAGGTCATAGGCGATGCTGTTCTCTATAAAATCACTCAATATGTTATGTTTTTCCTTACCAGAAGGAGAGATAGCTGAGTGGGCTATTTATATGATGGGCACATATGGAATAAGACCCATTTTCGCATGACGAGGGTCATTACAAATCTCATTGCGAATTGAAAATGCCACATTTAAGAACAATGCTTTTTGATACAAAATTGAATTCAAAATAGCAAACTTGTTAATAATGGCAGCCTATCCACACATTAAGGAATGATTTCCAGACGTGCTGACCAAGTACGGCAAACATTGTGGTATGATAATTAAACGATTTTCTCTTATCGTGACACTATACTATTTCGCTTATGATTGTTTTCTCATCTTGGAGGCGAAAGTGAAATTCTGCGAGATGGATTGTAACGCGTAATTGTAACAGGGCCACAATTTGTGTAGTTTTAGCATATTGAGAGTAGTCCGGAATTCCTTACACTTAACAGTGCTACATCCTTTGAATTTAGCACATACGCAGTGATGTAGCAAAAATCCAGAGGTTGTATCTCGAATCAGCTTATTAAATATTCGAAAATATTCATGCGTGTCTGTTGGCGTTATGTAAAAGTCACTAAGATGAAAACTGAGTAAAACAGCTACGCCTAAAAGCGCATTAGTGCTCTATACCTATGTTTATGTCAGCGTTGTTAACACCGTGTGAACTGCTCGGGTAACAAGTAAAGCATAAACAGCAATGTTTATATACTTTTATTCCTCCATATACAAGATACAAAGATTATTGTATATTTTGAATTTGTATATGGTATCAAAAATCAAAAGTTTTGTACACGGAACTTTCATTATAAATTTATATTGTTGGTGAGATAGTTATTTGATATTAGAAAAAATATTCCTTTAATATAATGGTGACTTCAAATTTTCTTTATATTAAGTTCTCATTACCATTTTCATCATACTTTCTATGCTTTCAGAACGTCCAAAAAGCATGTTGTTTTTATTTTGTCTAAGTTATTTCTATGAAATAATAAGGATGATAAAAAGTGCACACAAAACTCGACCCGTGCGCTATGACACACACTTTATAAAGTTGAATGGCGTGTGTTCATTTCAAACTAGCGATTGATTTTGAAAAATGAATTGCGTGTTAAATTATGCAATAGCGAACATCTTCAGTGCCTTCAGCGCTTTGATTCTAATGTATCAAATGAATATTTACCTATGTTACTATATAAAGATTTTATGAAACAAGCTATTCAATCAGGACAGGGGTTTTCCACAGAACATGCGTTAATCACCTTAGACTGTGTGTGCCCAGAGTTCATAGTCATAGTTCATACTGGGTTCTGTTCAACAACAAATAAATAACTGAATTTAATGTTTGATTTTATGCAACTTGTTATTTTTAGCACAATTCCAAATTGCATTGCAAACATCACTCTAACAAAGTCTAGCTCCTCAAATACAAAGTGCTAATGTATTTCGTGTCAAGCTATTGTCCTGATAAAAAGCACGCACAAATTGTTGCACAAATAGCATTAGGATCTTTTATTTTCGATAACAAGTTTCAAAGTGAATTTAAACAAAAGTACTGGGTATGTTGTGAATTATTAGGACCTGACATGTCCTCTAAATAGAATATAAAAAAGAAGCTGTATTGGTTCATAGGGTCAAGGTCACACACTGTCAAGTTATAATGAAATATGCCTGATTTTGTTAGGGTTCTACCATACATCACTTGATTAACAAATATCTTGAATTAAATGTTCATCATTATCAATCAGTGAGGCACATGCAAGACCCTCCCTCACTGTACTTATTGCCAAGGTCAAGGTCACACAAATTTCATTGCACAACGCCTTTTAATAGCAGACAAGCTCTGCACCTATCCATAAACACAATTTAAATAGCATGGGATATCAATGCAACACATTTGCTTGTAAGCATTAAATGATGATTAAATGATGTTTTGGTGGATAAGTAAGCTTTAATGAAACATTTATTTTTGTGTGAATTGAATGATGCATTGGCAGATGTTCAAGCATAAAATTATTCATTGGTGTATTCTCATGCATTAGTGGATGCTCATGTATTGTCCGAGTGATACTGATTTGCATGACAGATTTTCTGAATTTTATTCCACTTCACAGGTGGGGGAACTTTTAATAACATTGTGAACATACTTTTGTGTGATAACATTTAACCCTTTCAGTGCGGGAACCGAATTTTAAAGGCCTTTGCAAACAGTTTGGATCCAGATGAGACGCCACAGAACGTGGCGTCTCATCAGGATCCAAACTGTTTGCTATTCTGATAGTATTCTTTGAAAAAAAATTGAAGAAAATGCTAATTTTAGAAATTTTGCAGACGACATTTTAGCAGATGACAAATTTCCCAGCATGCAAAGGGTTAATAAGATAAATCATTAAATCATTATGAGGATTTTCAGAAAGTCATTTTATTGTGAGCCTCTGAACAGGATTGCTTTCAATAAGCATCTGAAATGGTGTTATCAATCTGTTAAATCTTTTGCAATAGCATTTTTGTTTATTTTACGGGACAATTCTCATAGTTTACTTATTAATCGTGTTATAATTGATTTTATTTTCAAAAACAGATACTTATTAATAAATGTTATATTTGATCCTGCATACATGAGGTAAAAATATCTTTAAATAAGTTGAATTAAACATAGCTGTCAATCTTATTTTAAATCACTGTTTAGATTAAGGGGATTGTTAAACTATTCATAGAAAAGTCTAGTATTTCACTTTTTGGTGAAAAATAATAATACCTTTTGTTTTCTGTTTGAAAGGCTTTTTCACAATCATTATTATTCTATTAAACTACAATGAAGTAATAATCATAATATCTACAATTGTCATTGTGGTCTGATTTATATAATTAAGCTGATTGGATTGCATTTTGTCTTTATAATTTGCAAATGTCATTGCATATTCTTTGATGTGCCTCTATTGCGTCATACGATACACTTTCACTGTTCTTGGCTACATTGATTTTTTTCACGTCATTGCTTCTATATTGCTTCATTCAAGACACTTTTACTGTTTTAGGCTACATGCATAGGTCATCGGGTTTATAGCGTTAAATTCTAATAATATTTTCTCTCTGACGGGCATTTCTTGTTTGATTTATTTTTTATTTTTTAACAGTCACATAAACAACCAAGCTATGTAATATGAATCTTTTACACCTGTTATTGCTGCTTCTTCCTGTATTTGCGTGATGATGATCTGAAATATTAACTTTATGATGCTATATTCTTAAATCTTTTTCTAAAAAGAAGGGATGTAGTTGACACTTGTTCGTAGTTTCATTTCATTGTCCCTCAAAAAGTTGTAACTCTGGTCTCTTTCCTACCATTGAGTAATTAAATGGTAATTAAATTGAATGCGTTTTAATTCCCTTTTATTATTGTTTAATTTGAGTTGCAATGCTATGAGGTTAAATTTTATTTACACTTATGTGTATCATGAATATTGCTGGGCCAAGTGTTAGGTTGAGCGCTCTAAAACCAGTTCAAACCCCTAATGATTTGCATTGACCTTTCCAAGGCAGTGACCCCAGCTTTATTCTTATATGTGTTTATGTTGTTCGGTATTGTGATGTTTTGTACTGTCTTGGCAATTGGTCACTTGCCTTAAATAAAGGACCAACTAATTGTATATAATGAGAATGCAATACTGTTCCAGCAGCTGGAGTTTCAATTCTTTATTTTAAATAATAATATATTAATAGTGGCTTGTGTTACATTATTTCAACAACTATCTTTTTATTGTTTTACTATAATTATAAAATTATGCATCACTGGTAATTGAAAGGTGCAGAAGTAAAGATGGAAGTAATAATTTGGCAAGAAGTAGTAGAGAAAAAATGTATTTTTCAATATATTTCTATATTATCAATAAAATACAATTTAAAATCCTTATATATAAATGTATACTAATCAGGTGTTGAATGATGGAATCTAGAATAAAAATAAAAAAAACAAACAGATTTTGACAATAAGAGAATATAGATTGAACTTTCCCGATTGATATTAATGGAACTTTATCACGCTACAAGGCCTTTTTTAATTATTGTCCTCATTTTTGAAAAAATACATTATTAGAATGGAAATCAGTTTAAGCGAAAAAATGCATGATTCAACTAAATTAATTCTTTTTTTAAGGCTTATTCTTTAATAAATTTTACAAATGCCAAGTGCCTTCTCACAGTCTGATATTCAACCCCAGTAGTTAAGACTTTTATATATAGAAGTCTTGTTCAACTATAATTTTCTCATTTTCTTTTCCTTGTAGACCTGTTTAGTCAAACAAGTCAAAATGACGCCTGGCCTGTTCTGGGCCACCGGTTTATTGTACACACCCATGTAATAAAATATTAGAAATGCATAGCAGCAAAATACCTAATCTTGTTTCAATTTTAAATTCTATTCTTATGTTTGTCATTGTGCTTTCTCATATTTCCTGCTGGTAACATCCAATTACAATTTTCTTTGCAACTCGTAATAAATCATTTAAACAGATGTGCAATATCTGTATCGAATATCATTTATATTTGAAGCAAGGTTATAATGCCATACAAATAAATTTGGAGTATTTCAACAGCATGGCTTGGGCCATCTTAGTTATCTTGACTCCACACAACATTTTACCACAAAACCACTACTTTATGTCTGCAAAGTTTTTCAGGTACGGAAACTATTTGACTTCCGTTTTGGTGCTTGCTTCCTAGGTGAAAATCTAGAATTATTACTGCTGATGTTGTTAAGAGCCCGTCTAGGAGACCCATTCCTGTTCAGCCCCTTTTTTTCCATGAGCTCCTTAAGCTCCTTGTTTTCTTTGTTCACGACCTCTATCATCGTATGAAGGTCATTTTTTGCTTGTTTTAGTTCAGCCAGCGTCTTTTCCTTCTCTCGATGAACCTTTTGTGCTTGCTCCAGCACAGCAATCTCTTTCACAAGGGCATTGTTCTGGTTATTCAAGTTACTGATATGCTCCTTTAGAGCATTTATCTCATGCTCCTGTCCACTTATAACATTCTGTAACTTATTGGATTTCGCAGAAAAGTTATACAGCTCCACCAGCATTTTCTCGATTTTCTGTCTCTCGTTTACAAGTTCCTTCTCTTTATACCTATACTCCCCACATAATTCATGCACCAACACGCTGATATCCTTATCGGCTTTCTTGGTTCCCCGATTCCCATCGATGTAATCATAGCTGCGACTGATCTGCCCTTGCATGTAGTCCATCTTGTGGAGAATTTCGTTGATGTCTTTTCTAAGATGGTCAAAAGTCACTTCATCCAGTGTCACCTCAACTTCATGCACTTCTACATGAGTACCCTCCCTTTCTATTTTCTGCCCCTCCTCTCTGAAGGCGTGTTTCATCCATGGCAGTTTTTTCAAGTGCTTGTTGCGTATGAGGCAGTGAAGGGTGTGAATATGTTGCTTTACATCTTTATGATGCAGGATGCTTCCTTGCTTGCTCTCTGAAATGTATGGAGATATCTCTTTATTCTATGTTGCGTTGTAAAATACAAAAAAAAAGTTGATATGAAAAAATGTTTGTTTCACTCTTTGTACTGGATTTTGTCACAGCATGAAAATACTAAGTAGCAAAAATTAAACAGCAACTTGTGTTTTGAGTGTAATAACCTATATATAAATGAGCCTGGCTTTAGGAAATAGGGGCTTAATGCATGTGCATAAAGTGTCTTCCCAGATTACCTTGTGCAGTCCCCACAGGCTTAACAAGAACAACACCTTGTGCTTAAACTTAAATTTTGCTAAAAAGAGACTTCCTTTAAAAAAAGTCCTCCCTGATTGCACTGGCTAATCGGTGACAACACTTAATGCACATGCATTGAAATGTGGTCGAGTCTGTTTCCAGGGACTAAGAGCAAGTACTTGGTGTCTTTGGGGACGATCGAAAGAATTCTCCCAAAGTGAAGATTCACTACCACCATATCCACTACGCCATGGCGCCTTTCAAATCAGTTTCAGTGTTGATTACACCATAGACACTTTATTACGCCATGGGCCCTGTTTTGGCAAGCATAGTGGTTGGTAAACACATGTCTCACCCAGGGTTCAATCCAAGATCCCAGAATTGTGTTATTTGGAGGTCACCATACTGGAAAGAAGTATAATTCAATGAATTTGTAGACAAGTGTACCTGTGATTTCATCATCCACCAGCTTGTTGAGCCGTTTCCTCTCCTGGTGTAACCAACGACTCATGTGGACCTCTATGGCTTTCTTGTCGCTGTTTGAAATCCTTCGAATCTGTCCAAACTGCTTCTGGACAAATGCACTGACACGAATCTTAATGTCCTCATCTGTTTTTGCGGTTGCAGAGATGGTTCTCGGTGTTTGTACTAAGGAAGCAGAAAATTAAAGGGATCTGAAGTTGTTAGAATAAGAAACCTTGTGTTTTTGTCATTGATACTGAGCAGTAGAACCCCCACCTTCTGCTGTGTAGATTTAAGAGAATACAATTATTGGTAGAAGTAATCAGTTTACTGCAATCAAAGGTATTTTAAGCTTGAACAAAGTAAAAAAAATTAAGGCATTAAATTACTGAACCAATCTTGTGGGAGTTCCTTATGTACTTGGGTACTATTAAACTGAAATGTTCTGGTCTCTTTACCAATATGATCTTTTTTATGTATATCGAGGCAAATTTTGTTGAAAATCTTTTTGTTCAAAATCTTTGAAAACGTTATAATGATAAAAAACTTTTGTTATTATGTTCTAGGCTGGGAACATCCCCTACTTTGGGTCCTATGAAACATTTTAAGAATGCTCCCTACATGGGGATTTGACCCACGACCACATGGTCACATGGAAGATAGACATTATTGTTATCCATCACCTAATTGTGGCTTGTTGGACTTTGGTCTGACATGCAACAGGCCATGTTAGTAACTCGCAGGCTGTTCAGGTTTTATGAGGATTTTCTAAGGCTCTTCAGGTACATGCAAAATTCAAATATTGTTGGCGATCGTAATTGTAAATTTTTGGTGAGATAGGACGAGAAGTGCAATCCAGTTTCACCCTTTTAATAAAGTTCAAGTGTATAACTGACAATAATAAGCAATAATAATAATGACGTCAACTATTTGCTGCAACGTCACCATACTTTGCGATAAATTCTCAACAAATATAAGTGGCATAGGGTTAACTTACACAGATCTGTCTTGGAGTCTTCTTTCACCAACTGACAAGCAAGGATCCTTTCTGACTCTGATGTCAGTGAATCTTGGAGCAGTTTCTCCAGCCATGGGTAGAGGTCATGTAGTATATCCAGGAACAGTTCAAAGGCATCCGGGCCCCTCTTGGGTAGCAGCTCCAACAGTTTGTGAGCCTTCTCACTGTGTGTACTGCCAGCCTGGAACAGGAAATGGCCAACTAGGCTCGATTGGTCATTGTCGGCTTGGGTACTACTTACATGTACCCTGGGTACAGTAAATATACTAAAACGTACCCGGGAAATTTAACGCTAAATCGGTTGTTGTCGGCTATTTTGTTTTAAATGAATTATATTCACATTTATGTCAATATCTGTAAAATGGCCTCTATATTATCGAAACTCGTACTCAAAAAGCATGTTGTTGCAGTTTTTTTTAAAAGAGAAGTTTGTTTAAGATAATCGGTAGCGCATTTTATCACATCGGATTTTGGGCAGGAATACAACTTGGGTAAAGTCTAATATCGACCGGGTACAATTAAGTATATTAACTGTACCCGGGGTACATGTAAGTATACTTATGAGTACCCGGGGTACATGTAAGTAGTACCCGAGCCGACAATGACCAATTGATTGCCAGCTAGTACATGTGTGTGTGTATTTTGAATTTTTTAAGGCCCTTCTAAGCCTGAGGCTGCATTATGTGAGGACCAGGAGTATGCCACATGCACTCCTGCCTAGTGACTTACCAGACTCACAAATGTTTGGACTAATTGGGAATTACAGCTGAAATGTCCAGCTATTTTATTCTTTACTGAGAGGCATTCAATTTTGTTGATGTTTTGTTGAGTTTTGGGAAGCCGCAAGCCCCACATGTCCGAGATGGTGACTACTAACCAAGCTCACAAGCGCCGGTAGAGGGCATTGAACCATAGTTGCTTAGGTGCAAAGCCTGTGTAACAACCACTTTACTAAGCGGACAGCCCATGGCCAGCTAGTAAGTTTAGAAAAACTATGTAAGAGGGAATTCCCACCGAAGGGTACAAGTTGAGAGTAGCCTCCAAGAAAAGCTAAAAATGACAGTGTATTGCATGCTAAAAATAAATATTTTAACGGAACATTTTGTCAATCCTAGACAACAAGTCACTAGGTTAATCTCCATGAATATTAAATGAAAATATCAGGTCCTTGAATTGTAAACCTTAAAACTATAGGGTTAGTTTATAAATAAAAGTGTATTTATTAAAAGGTCATGTTAACCTGGTATCTTCAGGTATTGTACAAATAAACTACTTTGTTCATGCTTTATTATCTTGTATTTCATATGTTCACTTTCTAAATGAAAAAATGCTTAACATTTTGCTATCTACAACTTTTAATTTAAACTAATTTAAAATTTACTAGTGCAAATCTAATTGGCTTGTCTTAATGTCCCATATGGATGTTGAAGACGCAAAGTTATACCACTTATAACAAACAAGAGATGTGTTTGTCAGAAAACAATGCCAGTGTGTGTATTTGAGATTTATTTACAGGTCGTCCAGCGTCTTCTCGACTACAGATGTATCGACCTGCCCCTGTGACCCTTCAGGGGAGAAAATAAGGTCATATTATACATCATAGCACGATGGCCAATGAGACCTTAATGTGACTAGATGCTTTTTTTTTTTTTTTTTTTTTTTTTTTTAATGGATTATGTAGTGGTTTGCCTTTTATCAAAATGGTTTTTGCAGTATTCCTATTATCTCTAGATTATCATTATCCTTATTGGCATTAATGTTAATTCCTTATAGTTTGTGTGTGGTTTTTGTGCTCTCCGCCCCAAGAGGTGTTAGTGGGGGTTCGAGCGGGATACAGAGGGCGCCCCGATTCCAGAGGCGCCCCTGGTTCTTTTAAGTGCCCGGTGTACAGCACCGATACACTGCACCCCCGTTTAACGTCCCTCGCGGAGGACTTGTTAGTACATAAACATAGATTAGTACAGATATTACTCTATTGCCCTGTGTCTTGGTGTAAATTCACATGGGCTCTCTATGTTGTGCTGTTGGATATTGTCAGGTGTTTAATGGTGTTGCAAGGGTCAGAATAGTTTTGAAGTTTAATATAGTAGAAAAGGGGCTGCGTTTGTGTGGTTGGACCGATATGACTGGTTGGTTGTTGGTGGTACAGGGAGGACAATATCTGGTTCTACACTTTCTTTCTTTGGGAGACAATTTTCACGCGCCTTTATTTGTTTTTGAGAGAGAGAGAGAGAGAGAGCGCACGTTCTTCTTCCTGTTTATATTGCTAGTGGTTACACAGATGGTAATTATATGTATTAGTGCATTTTGTTCAGGAGGGAATAGATCTGGGATGTTAATGCTGACCATCCCTCTAATTCGATCTGATCCTCATAGTGACAAGGGTAATACGTGCAGGTTAGCAATACAAGGTTTACAATTCAACGTCAAACGTAACAAGGCACAGGCATGCAAGGAAAAAACTTACACTACTCTACAAGAAAACATCACCTACGCTACAGTAGGGGAAACAACAACAACAAATACCGTCACCATTCTCTTTTTATTTTTATTTTTGTCATGTTGGGTATGTCATGTCAACGGGGCCAGAGTGCACGGATGTCATGTCAACGGAGCCAGATTGCACGGGCGAGAGATATCTCTTCAGGCGCGCCCTCTGGCCCAGCCGACACGCTCTACTCAACATGTTTAAGTCTTGTACATATGGGAAAAATGTTAACTAATCGCATTTAATTACAACAATATTTACACCTATAGGGGTTGCACTGTGGGTAAATTTGCCCACGTGCGCACTTACTGCGTCTTCCGATCCTGCGTGGAAGTATGTTGTCTGTGTGCTTTTCCCCTACCTTCGTCGTTGTTGCTGATTACAGCTTAAGAGAAGGAAAGCGAGGGTCTCGCGGAACCCTGGGTTTTGTTACCTAGAGCGCTATTTGGTTGTAAAAGAAGGCTTAGAGCTTATCCATAGTGGTCGAAAGGGGCCAAGTGACATATGTATTGGGGGGGGGGGACGTACCCTTCCGTCGTTTTAGTATTATTAGTCTTTATCTATTTATTTATTGGTGTAATTTTCCTATATATCATAAAGCGCAGACGATGAACCGGCGAACGTTCGTTATAGACAGCTCCCTCATCTTTGCCTTGTTTATAGTATTGTTTATTTATGTATTGACATCAACAAGGTGTTATTGGACACTGCATTGTAATGTACTACCAATCCAAAGTACATTTGGACCCCAAATACAAATATAGGTTCTCGGCGTGCACATTACATGCAGTGTTTCTATATCTATTTATTTGTTGATGCAATTTTCCTCTTGTCATAAGTACATAAGATAGTCATTATTAATTGGAATCTTTAAAATTACATATATCATGGATTGTTTTACGGTACAATTAATTAATAATAGTATATAAGTTCGAGCCGGGCCCAGACGAGTGGCCATATGGACAACACCGGAGTGACCATCGTCCGAGACCCACCCATCATTAGTACATAAAGTTGCCATTATTGATCTGTGTTTTTATTTATTTATTTATTTTAATTTTCCTATAGGGCCGGGCTGGTTAGGTTTAGTTCGGGCCCAGACGAGAGGCCATATGGTGCACACCGAAGTGACCATCGTCTGAGTCCCGCCCGTCATTAGAACATAAGATTGCTATTATTAATTTGAATAAATGAAGCAGTATATAACTGACGGTATGTGTTGTTATTTCTATCTACCGCTAATAGTCCAACGGAATATTATATTTTATCTAAGTAGCCCGTGTCGCGCAAAAATTTAAACACGTGCAGTCGCACAACAGGAGCGATTCCGCTTGGAGGCATCAACAGTGAGTCGCGATTAATGATAAGTGGGTTTTTGTAGGCCGCTATTACCCCTGCACTTAGTTCTAGTCTCTGTTCAGCGTGTTTAGGGCATATAAAGAAAAGATGTTCAAACGTGTTATGAATGTTGCACTGGGGGCAGAGGACAGTTTTGTAATAGTCGCCGTGCAATCTAGTCACCCTTAGGCGCATGCGCGAGTAAGCCCTGTCCTCCCTTTTAATGGGACTATAGATGTTAATCTTATGGCTAGGGTTGGTTAATATCGGTAAATTATGATCGGCGCAGTAAATTGACCATTTGTGATCCTGTTCATTATACCCTTTTTGGTTAATGATTGCAATTAGTTCGCGCGCGCTAGGCTTTAAATCAGAGGGTAGACCTTCATGGGAACCTATTCTGGCAAGTTGGTCAGCGTGTTCGTTACCCGGAATGCCTACGTGACTCGGGATCCATACGAATTGGAGAGTGATATTGTTGTTTGCTAGTTTTGTGAATCCCTTTAATGTTGCACATATAAGGTCGGGACGCGTTTTCGATGATCCTGCATTAAGTGCTTGTAAGGCGCTGAGAGAATCGGTTAATATCGCGTAGTTTGAGCGTTCGTGGGTTTCAAGTTCATTAAGCCACTTTATGGCGCTGTTTATTATAGCTAGTTCGCAAGCAAATATAGACAGTTCTTTATTGTATTTTACCTTGCACTGATGTATAATGACATTTATGGGTTGATACACTACAAAAGTCGCGCCTGCTATTTCAAGTTCCTCATTTTTGCTACCGTCAGTGAAAATCTGGGTGTAATCCCCATATTTATCTGTTACATAGTTTTGAGCTATAGAGCCACTGTATGGGTCGTTGTCGGATTTTTTAATTAATGTTGTTAGATGTAAGTCAATATTTGGTTTTGATAGATTTCTTAAGCTAAAGTATGTAGGTTCCTGAGTTTTAATGTCAATAGTCTCATAATAATTGCCTAGCTCGAGCACGTTCTGCGCGTACGGGAGACCACTCTTCTTTTTCCTTTTTTGGTAGGCCGGGTCTTCAGTAACACTAAGGTTAATTGGGAGGTGTGGTCCCATAGATAGCGTGCGCGCGCGGTATTTTAGTTGGTTAATTTGCCTTTGTTGACCCAGTTCTATCATTCCACATTCAGCGTGCAGCAGAACGGTGCTTGTAGATTTACGTGTACCAGTTATAATTTTAAGTGCCGTATTTTGGATTACTTGTAATTTATTGAGTAATGTTTCACTGGCTGAATTGTACGCAATGCTTCCGTAGTTTATTTTTGCCCAGATAGTGGCTTTATAGATACGCATAAGGGCTTTTTTATCCGTACCCCAGTTGTTTCTTTGGATGCATTTTAGAAAGTTGAGGTCCTTTTGGCAGCGTACAACTAGTTTAAGGATGTGGTCTTTCCATGTTAAATATTTGTCAAATGTCATACCCAAAAAAGTAATGTTGTCAAGAAGCGGAAGAGGAGCACCACATAGAGTAAGTTGTGGGGGGTAAGGGGTTTTCTTAGATCGAGTTGCTTTACGTGCATTGGCCGCTACTTTTTGTGCACTGGCAGGGAATAAGATTGCTTGGGTTTTTGTGGGATTTATTTGGAAGCCATACGATGCGCTCCAGTTTTCTATTGCAGTTAGGGCTTTTTGGATTTTAGTAATTGCTAGATTCGGTGATTTAGATGTGGTCCATATTGCACTATCGTCTACAAAAAGTGATAAATTGATTAGATCAGTGTTATTTTGTGAATTATGTGCCTTAATTTCTCTGTCTAGGGTGTTCATAGTCACGGAAAATAATATTGGAGATAGGACACTACCTTTGGGACAGCCGTTTATAGTCTCAACTGATTCTGATGTCGCGTCATGCAGTCTCACTTTTATTTTACGCGTTGTAAGAAAAGCTGCAAGCCAGTTGAGCATTTTACCCTCTATTCCTAACGTATTAAGTGTTTTAATGGCGTTTTCGTTCCATAGTTTATCGAATGCGGCTGTGAGGTCTAAAAATACGGCTGCTACGGTTTGACCGAGATTTTGGGCTCTTTTAATATCAGCTTCAAGGCGTACTAAATGATCTTCGCAAGGGTGGTTAGATCTACAGCCCGATTGGACTTCTGAGATTTTGTTATGTTTTTCTAGATACGCGCAGAGTCTCGGTTTTATCATTTTCTGCATTAGTTTGGTGAACGTAGAGGTTAAAGAGATCGGCCGATATGAGGCTGGAGAGTCTTTAGGCTTATTGATTTTAAGGATCGGAATTATTGTGGCCTCGTGCCATTCATCAGGAAGAATACCTTCAGACCATGATTTATTATAAAGGGCAAGTAATTCTTGTTTCCCCGAGAGTGGAAGTTGTTTAAGTATCTTATAATGGATGTAATCGTCGCCCGGCGCGCCGTTTTTGCATGTAAGGAGAGCTGATTCGAGCTCGAACAGGCTAAAAGGAGCATTGTACTTGTGAGTTTTTTCCTCGGTAAGAGATTGTAACCAGACAGGAAATTCATTTTTTGTTTTTATTTTCTTTGCAATAAACGTTTCAGAGTATCCTTCGTCACTGCTTACTTGTTGATAATGTTGTACCAGGGCAGAAGCTTTATCAGCGTTAGATACAAGAACTTCGTTGTTAACCCGAAAGATAGGTGTATTAGTAGGGGGTCTGCCTTGCATACGCTTAACTTGATCCCATAGTTCTTTGCTAGTTGTTTTATGTGAGAGATTATTACAGAATTCGTTCCAGCTTTCTAATTTTGCCTTTTTTAATACTTGTTTAGCACTTTTGCGGGCTTCCCTATATTTGTCATACTTAGGTCCGGTTCTGATTCGGATACATTTTCTCCTACATTTTTCACGATATTTAATGGCGTCTGTGCATTCTTGATTCCACCATGGTACAGACCGTTTGAGTTTTTTAGGTGTTTTGCTTACAGGGATTGAGTTATCAAGCGCAGTTTTATGTTTTGTTATATAGGATTTAAAGTAAGAGTTGGTGTCAGTATTATCTACATTAGGAAGGAACTCATTATTACACTGAGTTTTAAAGTTGTTCCATTGTTCAGGTGTGGCTTTGTGTATTTTCCATTTGTGTTGTGTGGACGGAAGGGTATTCTCTATTCTTGTCTTAATGTTTATTATGATTGGAAGATGGTCACTTCCAAACGAGTCGTCAATGACATTGAAATCGCTTATAGCTTGAAGATGGGCTGAGGTAAGAGCTAGATCGATCGCGCTGTCGGGTTGATCTTCGCGATCAGACAATCTCGTTATTTGACCGTCGTTAAGGAAGTTTATGCTGTTATTGTTAATTAATTTTAGGAGATTTTCAGAGTTATCGTCGCATCGTGGATCACCCTCGGGGTTCCAGCAGGGGTGTTTTAGATTGAAATCGCCAACAATAATATTATTCTTTCTATGTTCAACTGAATGGAAAATTTTTGCATAATTTTTACACGTATTATCTTTAGTTTGAGCATATACGCATTGAATGCGGAATGATTGGTGCTTAGTCAAGTACAGTGTGAGGGCACACGATTCAATAGGGCAATCTTGATCAATGTTTATTTTAGTAAATGAAATGCCCGATTTTACATATATTGCTACCCCAGTGCCTATAAGTTTTTCTCTTTGTTCACCTCTCACAGGTTCTTGATATCCTTTTAAATGAACTTGTCTGTGATTACTTTTGTAGTTCGTTTCCTGGAGACATACTACATGCACTTCGTTGTTATTAACATAATTTTGAAGCTCGTACATTTTTGCATTTGAGTTATGAGTAACCCCTCGGGCGTTCCACGACATAATTGTAAGACTGTTTATATTATGAGTATGAACTGTCGCAGATATTTGGGGTTTGGTGTGTTAAATTGACCTAACGTACGGGCTTAAGGCTACTGGATTAACTTAATATATTCCGTGGCGAAAGAAGACCGGAAACGGCGGTGCAATCGCGTGTCCTTTGCGGAGGCTATGGCGCATGATCGGGGTCGAGCTGTTACGGGCCATGCGCAGCCGGTTTCTATGTATATTGAAGGGAGAATACGCGGGGTGGTCGGATATCCTGTGTCGTTGCTGATGATGGCGTTGTAGCCTAGGTTGTTGTTGTTGCCTTGTTTGTTGCGGTGATGGTATAGGATTGAGCATTTTTTTAGGGTGATCTGAAGTTTGTGAGCTGGAGGGTAGCTTATGCTGTTGTTGTTGCTGATGGCGGAATGTATGTTCAACATTGTTTGTGGCTACATTATTTGTGGTTGATGTTGATGCCGGTTGTTCGGGCGGAGTAGGAGTGGTATGCTCAATATTATATTGCGCCTCATTTTCGGGGAATTTGTTTTTGAGTATGGACAAAATTTCTGTTTCAGATTTACCAACTAACTGTTTAGCTATTTGGGCAAGATTGGGTCGCTTATTTATAGCTTGAAGGTTATTGATGTATTGATTGGTAACCTTTAAGTTTTTGCTGTTGACAGTAGATTGGTATTTGAGATAGATCGGACACCCCTTATATGCCGCGCTGTGCCCGCCGCCACAGTTTGCGCATTTCCTAGCGTGCCTGGTATTGCACGACGCGTGCGAATGATTCCCCGCGCAATGTGGGCACTTCGCGTTATTGTTACAAACATTGGACGCATGGCCAAACATCTGGCATTTAAAGCATCGAAGAGTTGCTAGGAGCGCGGGCTTAACATTGTGGCCTAGTATATTTGTTGGGGCGTTTTCCGTCTTGAATATGACCGTAATGACATTGTTTTTAAGACCACTATGGACTGCTTCTACATTGGATTTGTTTTTTAGATCGTTTTTTAATTTGTCTATATCCGCGTTTTTGGGAACCTGGATGACACCCCTTGCAAGTTTAGTTTGAGCAATTAGCTTGAAGTCAAATCTATTAAAGGAGAAATGTTTAGCTTGGTTGAGTGCGTCGTGCCTAATTTTGAAGAGGAGACCAGCTTTGGACTCTTTTAGGGGTCTTACTCTCTCAGAGCCTAGCAGTTTGATAAAGGCTTCCCCTATTGCCTTAGCCTTCTCTCGCGGGAAGATCACCGCGACAGTGGTAAGGCAAAAGGTAAGCCATATTGCGGGGGCATGTTTATGGGTTTGGGAGCATGATGGCCCGTTGGCAGGGGTAGTAGTCTGCTTCGTGGTCGATGGGGTTTTGGTCATATTGTCATTAATTGTCTTGGGAGTCACGGTTACAGGGACGACTGGGGTTATTGAGGTGTCATCAGTAATACGCGTCGCTGAATACGGAGCGCAAGACTCGGAGTCAATTGAGATGTCCCCGGGGCGGAACATTGCGCGCTTGATTTTAGGGGTTTCCGTCATTGAGGTTTCCTTACTGGAGAACGACCTCTTCATTCTCCTGAGAACTTTCTTAAATGGCCCGGACATAGTAATGATAGGAAGTGCGGTAAGGTTTGATTTAGAATAAAACGTGTACGGTAGTCGTTTTTCTTAAGTTTATCTTAATTATTATTTCCCTTGTAAAATCTCAGTCTTGTTTTCCTTAAGCTGTTTGTATGTAATGGAATGAAGCAATTGGGTACTTATGTTTGAGATTTCGCCACTCGCGCAGTGTTTGGATTTAAGTAGATTGAGAAAATTCTTTGTTCTTTACTTGCGAGTAGTTAATTATCTATCAATTATTTGCGGTTCGATAGGGACTTCGCGAGTAGTCTAGTAGGTCTTAATTGAGAACTAAATAGGGCCCTTTTGATCTGTTACTTAGTACAGCGGTAATTAGTAGTAAACAGATGGTCCCTGTTTTCGCGTTCTAGTTAGTTTATTTTCAGTTATTAGCGGTTTGATGAATGATTCGCGAGTAGTCGAATAGTAAATGGTATCTACTTCTAATTGGTCTTAGCCTAATAGGGGTCTTTGGGCACTTAATTGGTAGTCCGATAATTGGTAGTAAACAGAGGGTCCCTGTTTTCGCGACAATTGCAAATTGCAAGTGCTAATTGTTACGCGATCTCTAATCTTAATGAGCGTAGGTTTTTATACTGTAAAGGGTCTTTTTACATTACACTTATTCTGTATCTTATTTTCTTATCAAATAGCTTTTCTTGGAAAAATATTGTATGTTGATTAACTGAATACAATATTGAATTGATATAAAACCATGTATTATACTGTTTTCTTTTGTTTAAACTTTAAAAGCACACTCTAATGAAAAACTATTGAAATAGGCGTGATTATCTTTTAAATGTTAAATTGGCTAGATTCTTTATGTCAGATAATTTCACAGTGCTATTACATTAAAGACATTAAATACTAATCGATTCCTATCTTTCGCGTTCTTGTTTTAAAGGATATTACCAAAGATATATAAACTATGTCTTGCTGTTATCAATTAAAAGGATCTCGGGTAATCTAAACCGAGGAAAGAATTTTATAATGTTAGTCACTTTTTTTTTTTTTTTTTTTTTTTTTTTTTTAGAAAAGGTTGGCGTACTACGCTATAGACTTACTACTTTTCCGTAGCCCTTCTTTTTCCCTGATTCTACCGATTTTATCCACACAATTATCACTTAAATATCACCTTTCCTTCTAACACTGGAGCACTTGCTTTTAAATTAAACACTTAGATTTAATTATATCCCATTAATTAATTAGATAATTTTCCTTCTTGCACTGAAGCACTTTAATGCTAATTACGTTTTTATTTAACTCCACTATTCGCCTTCAAATAGAAGATCTTATTAGACCCTAAATTTGATTTATTATTTCCAAATTAATTTTACTATTAATCCAATTTTATTTTATTAATCCAATACTTCCAAGACAATCCGCTTAATTTCACGACCTAACCGAACGCAACGAAAATGCCGAGGTGCTAAGAATACGTCCGAACACCGCGAGATTAGCGACACGAATGAGAAAACAATGCCACCTATTGCGCCGCTTTGAAATAAAATTTCAATATATCATTTGGCAGGTTTAGAAATTATCTCCCTTTTATGTCTTGTTACTTCCCTTGGATTGTATATTTTTACTTTTGACTGTGAAGGAGGACATTGACCTTAAAATTTGTTTCAGATTATATCCTTTAAAAAAAATATTACTTCCCTTGTGAAAATGATCTGCACCTGCCAAATGATATAAAATAGAAATTATCTCCCTTTAAAGCTTGTTACTTCCCTTGGATTTTGTTTTTTGACATTTGACCTTGAAGGATGACCTTGACCTTTCAACACTAAAAATGTTCAGCTTCATGAGATACACATGCATGCCAAATATCAAGTTGCTATCTTCAATATTGCAAAAGTTATGGCCAATGTTAAAGTTTTCAGACGGACGGATGGACAGACAGACAGACAGACTGACAGACAGACTGACTGACTGACTGACTGACTGACTGACTGACTGACTGACTGACGGACAGTTCAACTGCTATATGCCACCCTACCGGGGGCATAAAAAACACATTTAAAAACATTATTCTGTATCTGAATTATAGCTTTTCATGTATTGGCACTGGTTTAAACAAAAACAAACAAAACATAGACTAGTTGTGTACCTTTATCATTTCAATCATTTCTGCTTCGAAAATTCCCTTGGAGAACATCAAACCAGTCAGGTGCTCCGTCACAATCATGTCTCGGACCAGGTCCATGGTGTGCTTCTGCAGCACGCTACGCTGAAGCTCATTCATTCTGATTGGTTCATCTGTTGCCAAACTGAGGCTGTGGTTTTGTTGGTCCTCTAACCAAACTGAGGCTCTGGTTTTGTTGGTCCTTATTTAAACGATCTGAGGCTCTAGTTTTGTTGGTCCTCCTCTAACCAAACTGAGGCTCTGGTTTTGTTGGTCCTCCTCCAACCAAACTGATGCTTTGGTTTTGTTGGTCCTCTAACCAAACAGAGGCTCTGGTTTTGTTGGTCCTCCTCTAACCAAACTGAGGCTCTGGTTTTGTTGGTTCTTCTCTAACCAAACTGAGGCTCTGGTTTTGTTGGTCCTTCACTAACCAAACTGAGGCTCTGGTTTTGTTGGTCCTCCTCTAACCATACTGGGGCTTTGGTTTTGTTGGTTCTCCTCTAACCAAACTGAGGCTCTGGTTTTGTTGGTTCTCCTATAACCAAACTGAGGCTCTGGTTTTGTTGGTTCTCTTCTAACCAAACTGAGGCTCTGGTTTTTTTGGTCCTTCACTAACCAAAGTGAGACTCTGGTTTTGTTGGTTCTCCTCTAACCAAACTGAGGCTCTGGTTTTGTTGGTTCTCCTCTAACCAAACTGGGGCTCTGGTTTTGTTGGTCCTCCTCTAACCCCAACGGAGGCTCTGGTTTTGTTGGTCCTCCTCTAACCAAACTGAGGCTCTGGTTTTGTTGGTCCTCCTCTAACCAAACTGAGGCTCTGGTTTTGTGGGTCCTCCTCTAACCAAACTGAGGCTCTGGTTTTGTGGGTCCTCCTCTAACCAAACTGAGGCTCTGGTTTTGTGGGTCCTCCTCTAACCAAACTGAGGCTGTATTTTGTTTCTATTGTAGCTCTATCTCCTGATGAATTGACTGAATCTTTTTTGCTGGACTTACTTTGCTGATTTCAATTTTCATCTGTTGCCAGTTTGTCTTCTCTGCGTATGGCTTCTCTCATAATGTGGATATTTTACAGTTGTATTGTTCACCTTTTTGAAAAGATTGTGTGTTTGTTTTCTTTTCCAGTGACCAATATCTTTAGTTTTTGTAGAAACTGTGCTTTTTATAACTACCCCTTTTTTGGTTCATTTATCTGATGTATGTCTTTTTGTATTTTTTTACCAGTCAAACCTTGAATTACGCTTTATTTTGTGTGTGATCTTTTTTATTTTAATTTGTATCTTTTTGTCATCTATTTTCAGATATTACCGTTTCTGATCTTTTTGTAAATATTTGCCAAGCAGATGTCTCCAGTATATGTAGTATTTATTGATTAACCCCCATTTTTCACCTATTTTAAAGTTCATTCAATTCACATTGTTTATTTAATGATTGTGATTTAACTAAGTAAACACCAAATTAAATGCACATGCAAACTTTATTCCATAAACACACAACTAGCGTCCTTGTTTTTCAGTTTTGCTTATTTAAACAAAAAGTGATTTAACAATGTACACTATTTGAACAAAATGTTTGCTTTTTTTCACAAACAAAAATGGTTACCCCACACAAATTTAAATTTCTGCGCCAGTGTGGTTATTTTGTAGTCAAACTTTCATTTGTTTAAAATGCAAATGGCCATGTCTGACTTCATTGTTATGCAAATGTGATATAATTAGGAACATTAGTCACTTCCAAATAATAATCAAAATTGGCAATAGGCAAACATTTTCAGAATGGTTTATGTTCAAGAGGTATCATTTCATTAGATTTAATTGTTTAATTGCCAATATTGACAATTAAGTCCCTATAACATGATCACCTATACCGCCTTTTAAAGTCACCGTGTAATTAGGCCACATTGTAACCATTTCAAAACATAGCAGTCTTTCATTATAAATTGTTATTTATATAAACAAAAGCTAGGTGGTAACCAGTAATCTGTAATATCGCTTTCAAGATCATGTTCACTGTTTATTGTTTTAGCAGGTCAAATTGGGCTGTGAAAATAAATTAAAACCCTTATCTATGTAGATCCATTTGCTCAAAATATCAAAGGGTGGGGAAAATGTATTTGTAGGTGTTTGAACTTGAAAGTGTTGTATTTTACTTAACAGTTCTATATCAGATGTATTACTTTCGTGCTCAGACTTCATTTTATATATTTCATGGTTTGATATGTTTTTTTTAGATTTTTATTATATAATTTTTTTGTATTGCCCACTTTTTCAAGATAAGTTTCTGCTTGTAAAAACCACATATATATATAATAATAACATTGTGTATGATCAATTGGGATTTAAAATTGATATTCTACTAAACTACTAGATTTATGTCCTGTCTTATTAAAGTCCCAGTAGAAATCTCTGACTAATACATGTACCATTAATATTTAACTACTGTACTGTAGTTTTGTTTTGTTATCTGTTGAGGTTGAATAAATTCACCGGTCTTATCCTAACATCGATATTTTGGGTCAGGTAATGCCATTTAAATCCAATTTGAGACCTGTTTTTATCAATTTAATTACCCAGATTATAGGCATACAGATATTTTACTAAAGAGAGACATATGACTGTCAATCTTTGAGAAAATTAAATGTAATGATGTAGAAATGGTATACATATGTGCATGTGTGTGTGTGTGTGTGTGTGTGTGTGTGTGTGTGTGTGCGTGCTTGCGTACATAATACTTTTCTTAGAGCAACTCCTCATACTTTATCATATTTTCATTAAACTTGAAAAGAATGTTCATCTGCAAGTGCTACAGCGCATGGTTTTGTGATAAAGTTATATTTTAAAAGTTAATTGCCTTTGTTTGCATTTACCTACTCGTCAAGCTTCTGTGCACAAGCCGTCCTACATTTTGCATGAGATTTCTGAAAAACATTTACAGAATTATTATCTCCAAGCGCTCCAGCATATATTGTCAAGGTTGGATGATTTTTTTTTAAAGGAATTATTTCCCTTCGTTTTAAATAATATTAATATGCTTCTGTGCTCAATTCCTCTTAAATTTTGTATGCCATGTTATTCAGACTTGCAGAATTATCCCAAAGTGCAATCAAGATTTTGCAATTTAGTTATTTTTCTAGAAGAGTTACCTTTAAAACTACATATGTAAGGAAGGTACTGTGTGCAACTCATACCTTTTGCATACAATTTAAATTCAACTTTTACATAGAGAATAATAGGTTAGTGTTGATTATAGATCAGGTTTATCATGCGAGGCTTAGAAAACAAAAAGCACGAGCCTTGGCGAGTGCTTTTTCGTTTTCGTGCCGAGCATGATAAACCTGATCTATAATCAACACTAACCTATTATTCTATTTATCCCACTTTTTATTCAGTAAACTATTTTTATTTAAACAAAATAAGTTTTCATGAGTGTTTGTCGTACTTTGATAATGACTGTAGTGTAACCAAGGTCAGTGTATTACTCTGCGTTCCAAAAATAACCGCTGATCAAAAATCATTTTTTTTTTAATCAGAATATCGTTCTGTAACAAAGTGTCGAGCGTTATTTATTACAATTTTAATCATATTGAATTGCAAATCTTTAAGTTTTATGATATCAATATGGCATTAAGTTGTTATATACAAGGAACTACATTTGTTTACAACGTAGCCTAACACCACACACAATTCACTTTCGATATCAAACTATCGAGTCGATCACGAGGTGCACAATATTTCCTTCTTTGTTATAATATGTGGTTATTTCGTGACAAAATAACAAAGATTACTTGGATTTAAACTAATTTTATACATTAACATTTTGAATGTTGAAAGTGGCACCAAAGAATTGTGAGGCAAAGTTGTTCGAACTAGAGAAAGACATTTGCAAGTGAAGTGACTGGGTGGGGCGAACATCAAGATCAACTTGTTCGACGGTAGACATCGGTTGTCTAGGCTGCATTTCGGCCATAGTTTCAGTGCGTGAAGGTGAACAAGAGGAATCTGTTGGATTGTTACATTTACTGGACTGAGCAAGAATGAACACTTTTGCTGCTGTTCAACAGATATGTTGGAATAATTGGTTATGGACTGGACATTTTTGTGCCCTGTTATGGCCATGGTTTCAGTGGGTGGAATGTTTGCATTTCGAAGTTTTTGGACCAGGAATTTGTGAACTGAGTGGTTCGTTATTCTCTTGTGCTTGAGAAAGCCGGCGTCTTTTGCCATGGCCTTCAGCATCTGACCTAACTTGTTGACACCCAATTGTTGACGCAAGAATCACCGGGATGCAGTGTCATTTGTGCGTATTGCCAGGTAGAAAAGATGCTTTAAAGAAAAATCAGATGGACGCATATCCAAGTACATCTTGTAAATGAACACAGGATTTCTTGGTCCAGACGATTGTTTTCTACGGTCAAAGGGGAGCAACTCGAACTGACTTCTTCAAAGGGGAGCAACAACAACAGAACCTATTTGCATAGTGTTAAATTTACCTAATACTAGGTTTTAATGACAATAAATGACAAAAAACTCGTTTTTTGCTACTTTCCTTTGTTTTAAGGTCATTAAGATTGACAAACATTTGAGATTGTTTTTATTATTGATGCACTTGGCAAATACAGGTGACGAGGTGCGTGGGAAAAAGTAGTCCCGGTTCGGCAGTTGATGACGTCATTTCGTGCCATTGATTATAGCCTTGCCGTTGATTATAGATGAAATTTAATCAACGGGGCTTTAATCAACCGATTTCGCTGTAAAAGTGGGATAAAGTATTATTATCTGGAAGAGCTCAAGTGTACATTATCAAGGTTATGCAATAGAGTTATTTTGAAGAGTTAGAAGAGTTATTGCTGCTTTTTTTAAATTACATGTAATGCTTATGTGTGCAATTCATCCTACATTTTGTAGCAGGGTGAATTTTACTGTATAAGGCAAACTTATACTGCCTTGCTATATTATGGGCTAGCTTGTTAAGGGATTATGTTGAGTGTCTGCAGGAGGTCCCGGGTTCAATCCCTATGGTTGTCCGAGATTTTCTGGCTGGGTTACATTGGCTATCGATGTAAAAAAACACCATGTTTGTCAGATGTCCCTCAGATGTTGTGGCAGTAGTTTATTTGTGGAAGAATTTCACAATTTGAGTGGTTGTGTGTGTAGCATTATTAAATACAAGGAGAACTTATACTGCCTTGCTAAATGAGCTATGTTTTATAGCGATGCTGTAGTCTGCCTGATTTGGAACCGGGTGGTCCAAGGTTCGATCCCATTGTTGTCGAAATTGCCACAGCACATATTGTGAAGGTTTTGTGATTTTGTTATTTTTGAAGTTATTGCCTTTTGTTTAGAATAAGATACAGAAGCTTTTGTGTACAATAGAGTAGGTCCACATTTTCAATTTTAGAGATTTTTACCAATCAATAATTTATCGATTAATCCAAAACATTGCTTGTGATGTACATTTTCTGCATATAATGAGCATTGTTTGTTAATTATTCATACATAAACACTAAATGTTTGTTTACATTTCAGTTATTTTACATAGCTGTTGCTGAATGCATGAGTTGTTGGAGTATTGTATAATAAATGCAAGCTATCTGTTCTAGGCTTGCAAAATGGGATATTATTTGCTGGACTTCTCTTTATATGTATGGTCCTTAGAATTCACTTTACTTTTATGGTCCATAGCTTATCATGTTATTATTGTGTTGAGGCATAGAGTACCTAATTTCTTGGAACCACCTGCATACGTTTGTGTATGTGTGATTTAATGTTTTTACTTTATTGTCAATTGACACAATAGAAATGAAATGTTTTATTTTTATCCTATTACCAGATGAAAATCGATAGTATAACAACGATCGTATAAACTTTAGCTTTATACTGTCGCTATTTTAAGATCAAAGTTGGGGTTTTCCCAAAAATGGAGAATATGTTTTTGTCCTCTACGGAAAGATAAAATCGTAAAAATGCGATATTTTATAATTATTAATGGAAAATAGGGAGGAAATAATAGGATAAATAGAATATTATGTGAGTTTTGGATAAAGATCTAGTTTATCATGCTCAGCAAGCCTCGCGCTAACATGGTTCTAAGCCTCGCATGATAAAATTGATCTTTATTCAAAACTCACATAATATTTTCTATTTACTTCTGCATCCTTGTTTGGGATTTATCTAAACAATGAACAAGCAACACATGTTTGTCTTTTTCTTTTTTTTTTAATAGAGAGAAGAAACAATAAATGTTGTAACAAGTGAAAATCCCCAAAATGTTTCAAATTAAGGTAACCTTGCTTTGATTGTCATAGTGCTATGACATTACACAATTATAATCACATGTTACAGTTTTCTCGAAGGCAATTCTTTTCTTTGCTAATTCTATGAAAAGAGTAATTGATTGGCCAATATGTAAGTATGTTAAGATTTGAATAACATAAGTAATTAGAAATTCCAGGTAAACAAAAAAGGTTTCTTTAAGTTTCTTATTCAACACAAAATATGATGTTAGTACAACAAAGGCAGAGATGATCAGTTTTAGAAAAAACAAAAATCAGGGTCAGTTTTCACTAACTTACTATTCTTACACTAGAGATTTAGAATGAATTATATCCTTGAAACTGAACTATTCTATTAATCCTTTATTATTATACCTTAGATACATTACTTGCAATTAACCACCTTTTACCACAAATTTATTTATGTTCAGTTGATCACAATTATTTCACCCTTTATCCCAATTCCTGTTTATTTATTGGGCCCGAGTGTTTTTCTGTTTGCCTAAGAAATTAGATGTTTAAAATGCTTAAATAGAACTCTGCTATTTTAATTTATCAATACATTTATTAACCCTGCCCCATTGCAAGTTTGTATGCCTTTTTATCAGTTGATAATTCCAAGTTCTAAATCTTTAAGTTAAAAGTCTTTTGTAACCTGTATTGTTACTTAAAATAGTTTGTTTGAACTGAGCCTTTTGATTTTAAAAGTTAATTTATCCATTTAAGTATGATAATGAATTTATTTTAAAGTAAAGGTTGTTGACAAAAATGCTTTTTTAAAATATTAATTAAAACATGTGAAATTGTATCATATTTAAATTAAAATCATATAAATAAAACAAACGTTTGCCATTGGACAAATGTTTTATTATTGGCACTGCTATCTTGAAAACTATAATTCTCATTTTGATTTCCTAGAAAAATTTAATTTGAATGAACTTTTTTTTAAAGTAATTTTCTCAGACCTATTCACTTCATCATTACTAGTTATTATCTTAGAACAATTTGGTTGTGAGATAAACACCATTTGTATCTGTATACATCCTTACAGTGAAGATTTTTGGTACAATTAACATAATTGCGCGGTTTCTCAGTGACCCAAAGTAATGATCTTTCTCCAAAATTAAACAAAAATGTCCCCTAAAATGGCAAAAAAAAACAAATAAAGAAAAAAATATTTTCATTAAATTGAATATAAGAAGAAATTGGCATTGCAATTCAAGTAGTTATTTTTAGTCTAAGAACGGGTTGGTGAATTAAATAGACCCCAGGCAAATATATTGATTCTATGATTCTAAACAAACATGACCAATATAGTGATTCTAAACTGAAAATGGATTTTCAATTGGTAAAATTGTTATATTAAATGTCTCCCACTACTTTTGATGTTACATGTTTATGGTCTTTCACATGAAACGGTCAAAACTGTTGCAATGTTTTCATTTTTTTTAAGTTTCTTAGTAATTAAAAAAAAAGTTGACACAAATAATGATATACGAGAAAAAACAGTCAGACAATTAGTGACACTCAGCAAAAATAACAACAACAATAACAACATAACAATATTTAAGCTCTGATGATTATGATGATGATGATGATGATGATGATGATGATGATGATGATGATGATGATGATGATGATGATGATGATGGTGTTATCACATTAAGTATTAACAAAAACACGAAACCAACACTATAACATTTCTATAGCAACATTTGGCACAATGGTGCTTACAATATTTGTAATATAATAAATACATGTATGTCAAAACATCAACCACAAGTTTGGTTAACATTTTTTGGCATGTTATATATTTAGGCATCAGCTAAGCTTTTCACAATGGTTACTGTAAATTGCCAAAATAACTAGAACAAACATGATAATTTTTCAATCTTAAAAGTTGAATAAAATACTGTTTCATATAACTAAATAAATAACAATATTAACATGATACTTTAGGTGGTTTCAAATATGTGTTCAGTCATTACAAGTGATTTTTTATACCATTTAAACTATTTACAAATCTTGAACATTTTACTGTACGAAAAATAAATAAACAGGTGCACAAGTTAGTTATATAATTCAAGCATTCCATATACATATGGTCACACTATTCCTTCCTTGGCTGGAATTTGTCAAACGTGATTATATTTGCTGATCTAGATGATAAGCCGACTTATTCACTACCGAAATGTTCACGTCATATTTCACCTCTAATAATCCATTGAATGAAAGGCTAATATTTACCAAAAAATTATATCTGGTTATTTTATTGAAGAAATGACAGATGATAAGTTTATAATTTTAGAATTTAAAAGGATATTCATGTCATGCATTATTTGTCTTGCTAAATTTAGTTCTTTTGTGATAAATATTTTAACTGCAATTACATTTAAATGATATTGAAAATAGTGGACCGTTATTTTATAACTATTCAAATTATATTGAATGGTAATTTTTGTTGAAATGGTTGATTTATATTGCCTGTCAATCAATATTAATTTAGTAGGATTATGACATTGCTGAATTGTGCAGTTAAGCCAATATTAATACACTCAAGGAGGGAACTTTAAAAAAATGTATTTGATCAATGTTTAATCATACCTGTTATGACTAAACTTTGGTAGAATATATTTGACTGCTTTGTAATATTTTTCCAATAGTTTCGATACTAGATTTAGGATGTTACGTTTGTCAAACTTTTTAAGCATATTAGTGTAGAATTATGATTGTTAAAATATATTCTCTTGAAATTCTGGAAATTGTTATCCCTAATCTTCTTTCAGCTTTTAAGCTTATGAGTGTAGATTTATGATTATTAAAAATTTTCTCTAAAATTGTTTGTAAATGTAATCCCTAATGTTCTTTCAGCGATTATTTTTTTATGACAAAACATTTATTTAAAGACCAACATGTTTCTTTTTTTGTATATGAAATGTATGGTTTAAAATTAAAATACAAACAAACAACAATTAACAAGAGTAATAAATTAGAATTTGAAAAATGAAATATTTAAATGAAAAATGAAATCACTTAAACTTTTTGATAAAAAACAAACTTTTACCACCACATTCATATTAACAGCAATTTAAAAATAATAGTGTAACTGTTTTATTTAAACAACCTTATACATTTGTCTACAGAAACATATACAAATATTTCTGCAAAACATTAAATAATGTAAGATAAACTCTAAATGTTATATCTATCCCCAAGCTATACTTCACTTTCTGTAGGTATACTACTTGCAATCCTGCTCATGAAAAGAATGATCCAACATTCTTCTATTTTTAACTATCACAGTAAATTATCACAGCTTTCATGTAAAATGTTACAAAAGGAAAAATAGCGAGAACAATATATACATGTTGTATAAAGATAATAACAAGATCTTTGGATAACAATAGATTGTACAGCATATTTTGGCACAACCTGTCAACATATGATAGCACTAGACATATAAAAGATGTGCTATGTTTTGTATCAAATCATCAATATGAATCTTCATTTGTTTAAATCAAAGGTTTACCAGGTTGATTTGTTCTAATAAACCTTATGGTTAAGATTTCGTTCTGTTTCTATTGGAAGATTTTTCAGTTTGATTTTGTCATCATAAGTGATTGCCCTTGGCTGATGAGTTTGTTTGTTTGAGACACAGGGCACTTACCTATTTACTATAAGTCCTTATAAGTTATTTACCGCCACATTGCAATTGATTTGATCTGAATTTCTGCATAATTATATGCCCAGTTTCACTTTAAGAAGTGTTATGAATAAAACAACAAAATTGGTTATTCAAACTAAAAAAATATCATATTGTTTAAGATGGTAACATGGCAAAACTGGGCCTGTTCTTTAGTAATTCCATTTTCCGTAGGTTTTTTCTCTTCCTGCCCGGGTGTACATTGTCCAGGGTAATCATGGAACTTAGGCTGGAAATCCATGGTATAACATGGAATTCCATGGAAATCCCTGGAATTTGAAACAGTTTCCAGGGTTTTCCAGGGTTTTGTTCTAGAAATGTCCATGAAACGTGGACTTTTTTTCCAAGCATTTTCCAGCCTTGGATGGAAAAGCATGGAAAAGGAATGGAAAACGCTGGATTTAGGCTGGATAACCATGGAAAATATTTCCAGATAGCATGGAAAGTGGAACATAGAATTTTTTAAGCATGGAAAAGACTCTAACATTTTCAGCTGACCCTGGAAAAAACTTAGACTTTATAAGAGGAGAAAATAACTTATAAAAATGCAACACATTTTATTCAAAGTAAATCAGAGTTCAACAATTTACACAACATATGAATAAAACATAAAACAATGTGCATAGTTTGGGCAGAAATAGTAGTAGTTATAGTAGTAGTAGTAGTGGTAGAAGTAGTAATGCTGAGGCTGGCAGTAGAATATGTTGTAGGAGTAAAAGTAAAAGTGGTTGTTGTATAAGTTGTATAAGCAGTTAAACTACTGATAATTATACTATTGGTGCAAATTTAAGTGACAGTAGCAGTAGTAGCAGTTATTATTGTGTTGTTGTTTTAGCATTTACAGGAATAGTAGCAGTAACGGTAGCAATAGTAGTATAAATAATAATAACAATACTAGTAGCAGCAGTAGTAGTAGTAGTTAAGGAAGTAGCATTAGCAGCAGCAGCAGCAGTAGAAGTAGAAGTAGTAGTAGTAGAAGTAGTAGTAGTAGAAGTAGCAGCAGCAGCAGTAGTAGCAGTAGCAGCATCAGCAGCATCAGTAGCAGTAGTAGTAGCAGTAGTAGTAGCAATAGTAGTTGAAGTACTAGTAGTAGTAGTAGTAGTAGTAGTAGCAGTAGTAGTAGTAGTAGTAGTAGTAGTAGTAGTAGTAGTAGTAGTAGTAGTAGTAGTAGTAGTAGTAGTAGTAGTAGTAGTAGTAGTAGTAGTAGTAACAGCAGCAGCAGCAGTAGTAGTAGTAGTAGTCGCAGCAGCAGCAGCAGCAGGAGTAGTAGCAGCAGCAGCAGTAGCAGCAGCAGTAGCAGTAGTAGTAGTAGTAGTTGAAGCACTAGTAGTAGTTGAAGCAGTAGTAGTAGTAGTAGCAGTAGTAGCAGCAGTAGTAGTAGTAGTAATAGTAGTAGTAGTAGAAGTAGTAGTAGTAGTAGTAGTAGTATAAGTAGAAGTAGCAGTAGTAGTAGTAGTAGTAGTAGTAGTAGTAGTAGTAGTAGTAGTAGTAGTTGTTGTTGTTGTTGTTGTTGTTGTTGTTGTTGTGGCTGTTGTAATAGTAGTAGTAGTTTTGCAGAAGTAGTAGTAGTGGTAGTAATACTAGTAGTAGAAGTAACAGTAGTAACTTTCAAAGCTATGTCTACAAGTTTAAATTCTTTAACCCTGTTCAAGGTGTATACACACTCAATATTTAACTACAGTCCAGGTTTGCAATTAACAAACTATCTGATAAACCTGTGTGTGAGTCAGATATGTCTGCTGCTAATCTATTGGTTATAAAATATCACAGCCTTTTCTGATTGGCTGAGTTCAAATACAGAAAGTTTACCTGTTAGATTGAAATTCTGGCGTATTGTGGAAAATTTGCAGGTTAATCTTGTTGTTAAAATGAAGTTAATGTAATGTTCACAAACAGTAGAGTTAATGAGTTTTTCCATTAACAAGAATTTCTTAAAATAATAATGTATGGATATCATTTGGAAAGTGACATGAAATGTTGTTAAAAAGTGATGCATACAAGTGTTTCAGAAGTCTTTCTAGGAATAGAACAAAAACTGAAGGTTAGTGCTTTTCATTATTTCTAAATATTCCTTTAAATTTATTCTTCTTATGTCATCATTGTAGACCTTTTTTATGTGACATTTTAGGTAAAAGTATGGCAAATATAGAAGTTTAAAAGCAGCTGTCACACACATTTTCACTAAGTGCAGTTTGCAGCTTGATAAAGGAAGTCCTATGTGGAGATATTAATAAGCTTGAATGTAGTATCGGAAGTTTATAATGCATGGCTAGGGAACTGAGGCTAAGGGAGTTATGTGCTGTGTAATGATGCTCATTAATGCTGTTAATGTTTATAAATAAATTAATTAAACCAATAGCATTGTTTTTTAGGTTTCACTGTGCATTTTCATACCAATAGAATTACACATCATTCTAATTATAGCAATAATAAATTTGTACTAATCATACCTACAAATTTTGTTATGCTATGCTTTGTGATGTATTAACTTCATTGTAAGTTATTATTTAAAGACAATTTTACTGAATATTTAAAAGAATACTTGAATTATTTTCTATATACATTTTCATTATGTGCTTTAACTGTAGCTGACCAGTTGATGGAAGATACTGCAGAGTTTGGCAGGGAAATAACCCAAGACAGCAAAGCGGCTCTTTTGGCGCATTTACCAAGAGGACTAACATGGCCACAAATTCATGGTAAATATTGTTATGTCCCGGGCTCATATAAGTAATTTAGTGTTAACCACCTGAAAGTATTTTGTCTTTTTGGTATCCAATATTTTGGTCTAGTTTCAATTACAGGTTATTTTTATATGAATTAGCAAATTAGCATATCTTTCATATAGCAATATCTGAATATAAAATTCCTATATATGTTTGAGTTTCCAGATACATGCTATGGTACCCTGTTTTGGGGCATTTAAGAAAACAACAATATAAATTTCAAAATAAAAGAGAGTCATATAAAAATATAAGTTAAATCACCAATTTATTCACTTGAAAGTCTCAGTTTTCCTGTGTGGTTGCCTGTTTTTAAGTAGATTAAAGCCCGCTTGCAAACTTTAAGAGAATAAATTTCAGTAAATGGAAAAGAAATAATTGCTAACTACTTAGGATCGTAAATGTTCGCTCAAATACAAAAAAGCCAGATGTACCGAATTGAGCAGTGATATGAAATATCTAAAATAGATTAAAATATGAATGAGCATTGAAGTATAGATATTCAATCATATGATTGCTGCACATTTACTTTTACAGATGAATGTAAAAAACTTATGACTTTCTTGTAATATTGTTTGCTTTGTTTTTCTTTCAGAGATCATGCAGGAGCCGTACAGTATAACAGCAGTACAAGTTCTATAAAAGATCCACGACCTACTGAAGCCCAGCTAATTAACAAAAAAGTTTTTAAAAACTGTAATTTTATCCCACCTGGGTACTTATAATTTACTAAGCTGCCTTCACAAGTTTTAGACTTGCAATTATATTTTAAACTGTCACTTGGAAAGTAATACATGTACATGCATTATGCTCTGAATTTCTTTGAACAATAAAATTATATAAAAGTATTTTAATGAAATTGAGCACCTAAATTGCATTAAAGTGAAAGTAGCTGAGAAAAATAGTATCCTTGTGCTCATGGACAGCTACATATATTGTGACAAAGTAGGGTTCGTGAATTGTTACTGTATATTACTTGACTTGCTTGTATTTTGTTACTTTGAATACATGTTGTTAAGGTTGCATTATACTTTTTAACTTTTAAAGTAGCGCCTGTTCTGTTATGTAAGGGCCTGATTTATGATAATGGACCTAGAGGCTTTGTAAGCATGTATTAAACAACACTTGTTTGATCTGAATAATTTGTTAAATAAATGTAACACAATTTGTAATCTGATGTTATATTTTGATGAATTGTGAACAAAATAAAACATCGAAGAAACTAAGGCATTATGTTGATTTTTTGTTTTGTTTTAATCTAACCTTAAATTATGATTTATTTAAGCTGTGAGTATTGTATTCATTTAATACATGAATATTGTTTTTAGACCAGAAATTTCTTTTTCTATTCAGTGACCATGGTAAACGCTGGACAATTTTCCATGTTATACCAGGCATCCATGGAATATTAAACAAAGAAAAACCCTGGAACGTTTTCCAGGGTTTTTCAACCAGCATGGAAAAAATACCGTCCGAATACTCCATGTAATCTGGAAAACCCTGGAAAAAAATCCATGGTTTTCCATGGTTTTCCAGATTACATGGAGTATTCGGACGGTATTTATTCCATGCTGGCTGGAAAACCCTGGAAATTGTTCCATGGTAATTATTCCAGGGAGCCTGGAAAACCATGGAAACTATTCCAGGCTATTTCCACATACCATGGACAATTTTCCACCCTTTTTTTAAAAATATTGACGCTGGAAAAGGCTGGAAACTTAGTCCGAATACTCCAGCCTCATATTTTCCATGGATTTCCATGGAAAACCCTGGACAAAGTACACCCGGGTGGCAACAAATGGTGGTGATTCTCATGTGGAATGTCTTGCATTTTACTTCTTGTTGACAGATGACCCTGATGGGATCTGTGACTCCTTGAACTCTTTTGGGGCGGTCTTATGCTTGGCAATGAAATATCTGTTGTTGTTGGCCCATCAACGGAGTCCAGAGGGTTTACAATTCTGGTTTGCTCTAATCTTGGTCTTGAAAGGTTGCTTGTACTTTGCAGTTTTTTCCAAAAGTCTTTCATATCACTAAGGGTATTTTGTTTTTCAAAATGTTCTTTTTGCATTTGTTCCAGATGTTTGCATTTGGCTTTCAGCTCAAGTTTCTTTTGTTTTAACGTTTCTGTTTTGTCCTGTGAGCTTGCAAATTTGATGCTAATTTCATTCAACTCTTTTTCAAGCTTTTTAACTTTCTCATTCATTATTGCCATTTGCTTTTTTGTTTCGTCTTCAGCTCCCAGCATTTTAAAGCATGTTTTGTTTATGTTTTTAAGATCATCCATTTCTTTCTTCAAGTCGTCAATCATTGTCTTTATCATGTCAAGGGTTACTTGTGTTGCTTCATTATCCTCACTTACAACTGACTCCATATCTTCTTCACTGCTCACACTTCTAGTGCTGCACTTGTTACCAGTAATCATTATATACACCTCCTGTAGCACAGTTTGTACATCTTCTGTTGCTTCATTCTTTTTTTCAGTGGTATTGTTAAGGTCACTTTTATCTGAGCCTGGACTAGATAACGGATGATATCCCCAATTTTTCAGTTGTTTGTACAAGAACTTTCTTATGTCTTCTTTGTCTTTTTCACCCAATCTTTTTGAGTTGCCAAATGTCTCATGAACATGAGTGTCTACCATTTTCTTCAATGTCATCGTTTCAGACTCTGAAAAGATAAACTACAGGTGAAATTATTTAAAGAAATAAACGTGTCAAGGCTTACTTATCATAATTTTGATTGGCAATAAATCTTATCAATGTTAACTTTTGGATCATGTTTTTATATTTACTTTTCATGTAATAGTTCCGGCATCAATTTATGTTTAAGGTTTCCATGAAAAACAAAATATATCTTTTTCATCTATAAGTCTTTATTTCAAGCTACGCATACATGCTCAGTATCATTATGTGAGGTCATTGATCAAGTTCTGTAACTATGACCTGCAAATAAGCTGAATTGTGTCTCTTTTATTGCATAAGAAAATCAGGTTAATGTTTGTTGGAAAGACCACATATCTGCATTTCTGATACAGATATTGAAATGAAACTTAAGATATTTGTCCAAGGTCTTTATAAGCAGTAACTGTCCAAGACCTGTAACTGGGACCAGTCTTTTAGCAGAATTATGCCCCTTTTTGTACTTAATACAGCTGAGTTGGTTAGAGTTTAAGATTTATTTCTCATTAAGGTGTGCAAGCAACAAGTACATTTGTCTATAAGATTTATAAAGATATTCAATTTAAACTTGATGCATCCATTAGATCATCATGCCAGGCCACTAATTAGGTCCCACACTTCTGCTGTGCAATTAAGCAGAATTATGTCTCTTTTTCTCTGAGAAAATTCATGTAAACATTACAGTGTGGTTACTAAGCCATTTCAAATTGCTTAATATATGGTAATTGTAAAAGCATGTTTTATGCTTTTCAAATCAAAGTAAACAAAAGGCCATTATTATTGAATGATTTTTTTGTTATGATTTTCAACACTTCTGTTGAGGCATGTTGGTTAGATATTGAAGAAAGCAATTGGCACACATAAGATTAATCAGCAGAAAATGAGTAGAGCCTATGAAAACATTTTAGCAGCATATTTTCCATTGCAACTTAATAATTGGATGCTTTAATTTCACGAATCTAAATGATATTTCATTTTGCTAAAAAATTGTTAATGGCTTGAAAAAGCATGTCTTGCTAGAAGCCACTCCAAACACTCATAGCATAGGAAGACTGTTGGATGATGAAAAGAAATTAAAAATACAAGTTTTAGTTGAAAATGGTCCTCTTTAACACTTATAGCTTGAGTAAAAATGGGAAACAATTTGTTTAGCGAAAATCACAGCAGATAGCAGTATCATTTTGTTTTAGTTTAACAAACCTTGTTTTGTTTCTGAAACAAGATGTGTTTGTGAAACACAATGTCCCCCTATATGACGTTTGACCTTGAAGGATGACCTTGACCTTGACCCTTCACCACTCAAAATGTGCAGCTCCATGAGATACACATGCATTTCAAATATAAAATTGCTAGCTTCAATATTGCAGAAGTGACATTACATGAGCAATTTTTACCCATATATTTGACCTTGAAGGATGACCTTGACCTTGACCTTTCACCAGTCAAAATGTGCAGCTCCATGAGATACACATGCATGCCAAATATCAAGTTGCTATCTTCAATATTGCAAAAGTATTCATAAAATAAGCGATTTGGGCCACATATATTTGACCTCTGACCTTGAAGGATGACCTTGACCTTTCACCACTCAACATGTGCAGCTCCATGAGATACACATGCATGCCAAATATCAAGTTGCTATCTTCAATATTGCAAAAGTACTAATAAAATAAGCGATTTTGGCCACATATATTTGACCTCTGACCTGGAAGGATGACCTTGACCTTTCACCACTCAAAATGTGCAGCTCCATGAGATACACATGCATGCCAAATATCAAGTTGCTATCATGAATATTGAAATACTGCAAAAGTGTACATTATATGAGCGATTTTGACCCATATATTTGACCTTTGACCTTGAAGGATGACCTTGACCTTGACCTTTTACCACTCAAAATGTGCAGCTCCATGAGATACATATGCATGCCAAATATCAAGTTGCTATCTTCAATATTGCAAAAGTTATTGCAAATGTTAAAGTTGGCGCAAACCAGCCAACAGACCAACCAACAGACCATCAGACTACTATAGTGGGGGAAATAAAAATAAAATGTTAAATATATTAACATTTGAAATTAACATTTTTGGTGAAATAAGACAATTGCAGTTTCTTTCAAATAAGGACAGAATTTCTCATTAATACATTTCCCAACCTTTCAATTTTGAATGGAAAATTGAAATATACCATCATTCAAACAGCTTGATTGAATATAAGACTTAAATTTTGATGCATTATGAATCAATATTGAAAACTTGTTTGTTTCTTTTTTCACTGGCTTGTGGTTTCCAGTTTAAATGAATCAGAGGACTACAAGTTGTGTTCAATATTAAATACTCCATGTTTGACCATTAAAATGTAGTTATATGCATTATGAAGTATTTTCATGTCTATGTGGGGGACATATTGTTTTTGCCCTGTCCGTTGGTTTGTTTGTTTGTTTGTTTGTTTGCCCCAACTTTAACATTCTGCAATAACGTTTGCAATATTGAAGATAGCAACTTCATATTTGGCATGCATGTGTATCTCATGGAGCTGGTGAAAGGTCAAGGTCAAGGTCATCCTTCAAGGTCAAAGGTCAAAAAAACCAATCCAAGGGAAGTAATAAGCTTTAAAGGGAGATAATTATCTGAACCTGCCAAATGATAAAAAAAAATAAAATAAATCAAAGCTGGGCAGTAGGGGAAATAGTGTTTCTGACAAACACATTTCCTGTTTAACCTTATCCTTTCTTTTACATTGTGTACTTCTTTTTCAATCAAAGAAAAAAATGTCCAGTACAAAAATCTGGGTTCAGAAAAGTTTATTTAATTTTGAAATAATGTTTCTTTGAATCTTTCTATGGGAAAGCCAGCCAATTACAATTTCCTTTAGCATAAAACCACAGTTATTATTTTCCATGAAAACGAAGTATATAAGTGGGACATCCTTTTATTATGGACACCCTTCTAGTTTCAATTTATTCTATTAATATAGTTAAATCAGCTAACCTATTTATGAAGGAAACTTTTAAAACAACAAAGGTTTTGCTAGTCCCATAAAAAAGACAGTTTAGCTTACCAGATTTATGTGAGTAAAGTTCTGCACTTTTTCTAAGATCCTCAGCCAGCCAGTGGTATGTGTCTTCTATGGCGTTGCAAAACTCTTCAAACGCCCTCGGACCTCGCCGAGGCAACTTGAACAGCATCTTCTGTACGCGCTCCTTGGTTGTGTGCCCGCTCTGCCAACAAAAAACACTATAGATCTTATTCAGTATACTTTTTTTCCCATATTGGCCGGGTTCTGGGAAAACTGGGCTTAACAACACATGTGCGCTCTGCACAGGCTAATCAGGAATGACAATTTCTGCCTAGACTGGATTTTCAATTAGAAGAGAATTCTTCTAAACAAAAATACCATAAAAATGGAAAGTTCTGTCCCTGATTAGCCTGTGTGGACTGCACAGGCTAATCTAGGACAACACTTTACACACATACCATAAGCCCAGTTTTCCCATAATGTGGGTCATATTTTTGCAGGAAAATAAATGGTTATGTTTCCAGTCTGCAAGCAAAGATGTAGCATTCTTAACTGATAAACTTGATGAAAGCCAGCATATGCAAATCCTTTTTTTATTTAACAGTTTCTACTAAGAAGTTGGACTACTTTGTTCATCACTTATATACTTCATAGGTCTATTTTATTTAAAACACATTTTTATTTTATTTTTAGCAAATATACCGTCTGTTTTTGAGAGTTATATTTAATATATATATACATATACTATAAATAATATCGGAACGAGGTTAAGAGTATGAAAAAAAGGCAAGAATATGTTTATTTTACCTGGTCATTCAAATAGTGCACAATCTAACCTAATAAAACAGCTTAAATGGTATGCTTATAGTTAATCTGAAAATTCGCTTATCATTATAATTTGGAAAAAAACAACACTAAATACTATACCTATAACATGTTACTTCACTAAAACATGTATATTTACCTTGATTTCTTCGACCATGTCCTCATTGAAGATTCCATACTGAAGAAGCTTGGCGATCAGTTCCGCTGTAAGATCCAAGTCTTTCAGGAGCTTGCTGCTGTTGTCACGTAACGCTTTTCTGTGGGCTTCGTTCATGGTTAGGACAAAATATTAACTAAATTACTTAAGGTTGAATTAAAAATTTGACATTAGCCCAGTAGTGATACACAAACAGTTCCTTATTTTATTTCTCCTTTTTGTTTCAATAAAATTAATCTCCGTGTGTTCATAGTTATTGTTGTTGTGAACTGTTTTTTTAGAAATTAATTTTAAGTCCACATTTCCATTATGTATGTACCCACAAAGGTATATACCCACAAACGCTCACCGAACACTGTGGCACCTTATCCTCACAAAAGGCTTTAAGATTTTTAAAAGCCTATAAATACATTACATGCAATTGGAGACCAATAACCAGCTCTTATCTATCACCCTAATACCCTTTCAGAATTACATGTTCAATAGTTTACATTTGTAGACTTAGTAGGCAAGGTTTAATTCAGTCACCTCTGTTTTGTAATTCCATACATGCCATTCAGGGTTTTGTTTTATTTGCAGATCCAATTTGTGAAACTTACCTCTTAAATTTCAATTTGCTTTATTTAGCCATGGCATGATTAGTAATTAACAACTTAGAAACAATGGAGTTCTTATTGCTAATACAAATAATCTAGATTTCTTTTGGCACCCGTTCTTTCAGAGCAGTTGTGAGATTTTGTTAGAGCATTTATATTCTTTAATTTGTAATTCATGAATCAATTATTCTCAGTTTTTTACAAAATCTTTTGTTGGATAGCCATGATATTGGTATAATTCTGTATTATGTGGAGGTAAGGATGCCTCCTCAGTTGACCCAACAGTACATCTTTCACAGCATAATTTAGCTCTGATATCACCCAATGCATGAATATTGTGAGAAAAACATTCCCTTTATGAATGCTTAGACTTGGAGAAGTAAAATAATTACAATGCTCATTTACCAGTTTATATTTTTAAATTGTTCAACAGTTAAGGGGCAATTGTTCAATTTTTGTTTTGGCTGAGCAGTTGCTGGTAATGATCATTGATGTATTATTCAATAATATTATTTTATTTCAGTTAAATGTCTCATCAAATCCATTTATTGACTACCAGGTAAACCCATTTTTGTCAATAAATTGTTGAAATTGAAATTAGTGTCAGTTACCCTGTCATATCAGCAACCTTTCGATCAATGGCTTACTTATAAATATCATTGCCTGTTTGAACAAATCATACCCGCAAACTGTGGCAAAGTATGTTTCATAAGTATAATAGGCAAGTGTAAATATTTGCATAGGAAACAATATGATCTCTTTAAAGGTTTTGGCTCCCTGTTGGTATCTTTATTACATTGACATTGCTTCCAGTTGGCAATCTCTTGAACTTATTTTGACTGGTCGTAAATTGTCGAAAATATGTAATAGGTTTTTCAGCGACAGAATTAGGACTAAACTTTGTTTTTATTGCTGGATGAAAGCAAAGAGATTCTTAAAAAGTTGTTTGCTTATTGTGTTATGACAAAGCATTATTATTCATATGTTTTAGCTCCTGTCCTACTTTTGATTTTTTTCCAGCATTAAAGGGTTTTTCAATATCTGAGCAGAAGATATGAGCATTATGAGACTGAGTGTTGTGTGCAAGCACTAGAAGTGCAGACTCAAGGTCAAGGTCACACTTTAGGTCAAAGGTCAAATATAGGAATTGTTACTATAATCCTGTCCAGAACTTATTTTTGTCAACCTTTTAATGACTTTCATTTAAAATTGCAAATGTTTTGATAGGATGTCCAAAAGAACCTGCAGGTTTATTGTTATCAATTTATAAAAGTGATAAAATAATTTTGGACATTTTTTCCTGTGGACATATGTTCCTATGCTATTTTTGACTCAAGCGCACTTTGACTCCTACGTTATTTTGACAATGCTGACATTGATTGCTACATTTTATGACAGCCTGGACATTGGTTCTTACATGATATTGACAACTGGGACATTTGTTCCTGCATAATTAGAGGTGAATTGGAACGAGCGTGCCATTACTATAATAATATACATTTTGTTTTCACTATTTTCTTAATGATCGACTAATTGTCAGGTAGTTTATTGGTCCATGATTGAAATTACATTTGACGGCTTATTATTAATGAGCAACTGTTAACTCTATAGCTGCATTGAATTGTGGGCTAGTTATGAGGTGTTAACCTTTGATCAGATTCCATATTGTTAAGTTTCGCCTTTTGATGTACGAACCAATGTCCGGGCAATCAAAATAACCTTGGAACCATTGTCCGTTTGTGAAAATAACGTAGGAAGCAATGTCCGATTACTGTGATAAAACAATATACCTGAATGTACTTTTTATACATGAATACAAGTTTATACCACTGATTGTGTTATATTTGTACTAAAGATTGTACAAAATGGTCAATAAACTTGCGATTTAACCACGTCATTATTAATAAACATAACACAGATCACACAACTCATTCAAACAGACACTTCTGTTTGCATAAACTGTTAACTGGAACAAAAATCTTTGTTTTTGTTTCCTATTTTTGTTCCTGTTCAAGAAACTATAAGGATAAAAACACATGTTTGCAGGATTAACAGTTTCATGTTTGTGACGAAATACACCAAATTTAGATATTTTTTTAAATAAAACAATTCAATAAAGACAGTTATTGATGTTGTATAGGTCATTTCATTCACTTAATAATGCTATTATATTGATCATAAATGAAGACAACAAATGATTTAACCTCCTGCAAAGCAATTTTAAGGCAGGGGGTCTTACTTCTCATATTAATTTTGTACTCACTGTTGGTCAGGTTGTTTTAAGTCATTGAGTGTACCATGAACAGTGAAGATAACCTATTTTCCAACCTATTTTTAGGTCTTACCAATCTTGTGCACAGACTGATCATGAAAATGATTGAATATTAGCCAATCAATGAGGACGCTTTCTATGGAGAAATTTGCATTGACGTCAATGTAGTTTTGTGGTTGAAGCAGAAAGGGATTTAAAACCTTGAAAGTGTTTGCTTTTGTCTCAGTTGAATGCCAATGATTAATGCAAGTTCTAGATTTAGTTTGGGATTTTTTTTTAAATGATGTAAACTTTTGACTGTTTAATGAAATAGACCAAAATTTAAATCCATTTTCATCTAAAAAAATTAAGTAAGAATTTTGAAAATATATTTTTTCAATAAAAGGACTTTCTGCTAGAAAGATTCAATGCATCAACATAAAGGTCAAGAACACACTTATGGATTTAAAAATGCACACTCAAGTTTAATTGTAATGGGAATTCTAGTAAAATTCTATTAAATAGGTGATTATGTTTTAATCAGAGGTCAAAGGTCAGGTCACTGTTACTTTGAGTTGAACAAAACTTAATTATGTAAACGCTAAAAAGTACACATGATTTCATCATTTAACTTTATACACTTCAGATCCAATAAACCACGAGTCGTTATTTTCCAATGTCCTTTTCATGCATGGTGTGTCGGCTTTGTACCCCTTTTTTTCACGCACTATAATTTTCTGTTTTATTCCAAATTTCATAACTTACCGGTAATCAAGTTTGGTCCAGATTTGTGCGCCTTCATTGAACATTGTTGGCGTCGCACTGAAGTGCGCCGACTGGTATGTAATACGTTTTTATTTTGCTTATGTGAGAAGTTATTTTACGGATCAATGAATATATCTTTGTTGTCAGAATATCTTGCATAGTGGTGATTTTTTGTGTAAATTAGTGTAAGTAAGTACTGCATTTGTGCCTATTACATTTACTACAACATTTATTGTCAATTATGCAAAGCTAATTCTTTTGATTAATAACTGATCACAGGGACTGGGCAATAATAAAAGATCACAGGGCCTGGGCAAATACGCGAACCGGTGAAACTTTCTGGTTTTGTATAAAAACAAAACTTCTTTGTTCCACTATCCTAGCAACCACCTAGTTACTAAAAAAGGCGCTATAGAGCGCGAAGCGCGACAGGTATTATTAATTGTAATAATGAGTCTTGATAAAGGAAGCAGCCGCTTATCAATGAGGAGCACCATCACAGCACCCCAGTCTCATTACTATCAAATCCTCCTACAGGTTGTTTTTTTAAGAACCACATATAGAAGGCCGCAGGCCTGACCCGTATCTTGCCAGTTGTATGGCCCCTTGGTATGGACCTTTAACCTCGCTCACTATCCAGCGTTTAAACTTCCGGGTTTACATTTAAACCGACTATTAATACCTTATTAATATCTTAGTTAGAAGGTGATTTTTCAAGCGGTTCCCTAGTGTAGTGGTTACACGCTCGCTTCACATGTGAGAGGCCCAAGGTTCGGGCCCCAGTAGAATCAAATTATTTTATGTGTGTTCTATGTTAACTTTTTGTTTTGATGTAGATATTTTAGTTTAAAGTGATGTTATGGGCATTTTGCACTGTTGAAATGAGCTGAAAAGAATTAACAGATCAATAGAGTTAGTTAAAATGTGGTTACTGATCAATTATCTGCAACTCATCTGGCTACCAGTTGTTTATAAAAATATATTTTAAATTCGTTATTCTTACTTGACCCACCCAGTCCTGTAAGCCGAAATGATCCGTAAAACAAAATTGTGTCTTTGTATCGTATGAACGAATCTGCACTAAAACTAAATTTAGGTTCAAATCATACCATGCATGATCAGTTGTCAAACGAAAGTACAGTTGATATTCAAATGCATTATTTTTCTCTTTCCGGAATATTGTTTTAGAATGTTGATGCTGCATTAACAAATATAAGTGTATATGAAGTGAAAACACCAAAAATAAACAACGGTTGCGATAGACACCTATAAACTGTTGGATGCCCATAATATCACTTTAAATAAATATGCTGTTTTATTGTAACCATTTTTTGTTTTCATCATTCCCATGAAATATATGTGTGAGAGGGTGGGGTGGGGGGTTCGTAAACACACTTTTACAGTGTTTTCATATCAATGAGTCATCAACCCCTATCGTAAATGAGCAACGTAAGAATAAGTTCAGAATCATCTCCCCTTGAAGTTGAGAAAACTATGAAATTACGCTAACAAGATGAAGCAGATTTTTTAAAACCTACACAGTGCTGTTCCATTATTGAAAACTGCACACGGATGCCATTAAAAAAAAAAAAGGAAACCAATGTAAATAAAATGAACTTTGAAATATTTTGGAATTATTTAACAGATTCTTTGTACATTCCAAGAAATTTTTCACATACCGTGACAGTTTCGATCCACCATTGGTGAATCTTCATCAGACCGTGACTTTGCGGGAAATGCACGTCACAGGGCGGGTTTACTGCCGGAATTTTTCCCAGCAGTAAACAAAGGCCTGTAGATGGGGCTCAGTTGGTAGCCCCTCTCGTCCCTGTTCATTACCCGTCTCTCCTTAGCTATCTTAGCTTAGCTAACCGATTCCCTAAGTTTTCTGAGTGCGGTGTTGTTTTCCCTAGCAATCACTTTCACCCTCTCCAAGTCAATGACATGGTTGTGCCTAGCTATATGGTTTGTAACTGCACTAGAGTGTTCTGTTGTTTCTGATTCTCTCCTTCCTGACCGCGTGAAAACTTGTGGGCTGTTTTTAGCATCTTTTTTATGCTCATTCATCCGAGTACCAAGTTTGCGACCTGTTTCTCCTATGTACACAGTTTCACAATTCCTGCACAGGATCTTGAATACACAGCCACACACCTCTTCCGTCAGCGTCTTGTCCTTAGGATGTACGAGAAAGCGTCTGAGAGTACTGTGTGGTCGCATTGCTACACTTATGTTGTGCTTTCTGTAGACTCGCGCCAGCGCCTCAGATACATTTTTCACATAGGGAATGACTACCATACCCTTCGACTTATTCTTGGTTTTATCCCTTTCTTTCCTCCTTTTACCCTTCCCCTCTTGCTTTTCTGATAACTTCGTTTCAGCGTCTTTAACCACTTTGTTTATTGCCCATTGTGGATATCCACACACTTTCAGTGCTCCCCTGATGTGGTCAAGTTCCCTTTTCTGATCCTCTTTATCCGTCACTATAGTAAAACATCTGTCGACTAGAGTTCTTACCACACTCAATTTGTGAGATAACGGATGGTGGGAGTCGAATTGCAGATATTGATCTGTATGGGTAGGTTTCCTGTAAACCAATAACTTCACTGATCCGTCCTCCTTTCTCACTATCAAAGAGTCCAGAAATGGTATCTTGCCCTCAGCTTCCTCCTCGTTTGTGAATTTGATACTGCCTGTAGTATCCACTGTATTCAAGTGCTCAGTCAACTGATTTACATACCCTTTCTTCACAATCTCTAGAATGTCATCCACATATCTCTTCCAAAGTTTAGGGGCGCATGTTATGGGAGATGTTGCAATAAAAAAGGCCTGCTGTTCTAGCCACTCCATAAACAGATTCGCTACTATAGGACTCACTGGTGAACCCATTGCCGTACCAAACTTTTGTTGAAAAATTTCCCCTCAAAACTGGAAATATGTGGTGGTCAAGATAAATTCCAAAAGGTCCATAATATCATTCACTTCTATATTTGTTCTCTTTTTCAATGTAGTGTCAGAAAGGAGCCGTTGTTCAATGATTTCAATAGTTTTGTCAATAGGTGTGTTTGTAAACAATGACACAACATCATGTGAATTGAAAATTTCATCATCTTCTATCATGATCCCCGACATGCATTCACTAAAATGTTTAGAATTTTTGACATGCTGATCGGTCTTACCTACGAGAGGTACCAGAATGTCTGCTAATGCTCTGGAAGTGCTGTTATCAATAGATCCTGTGTAGTCAAAGATCGGGCGTAGGGGGGTATCCTTTTTGTGTATTTGGGTGTACAGTACATTTTAGGGACATTTTCAGCAGTGGGGTATAACTCATCGTATTGATCTTGATTCAACTTGTTTTCACTTTTCAATCTTTGTAATATTGAAACTAATTTGCGTTTGTACTTAGCTGTCGGGTCCTTTGGTAACTTTTCATAAGTCCGGTCATCACTGATCATTTCCAACACTTTCTTTTCATAGTCATTTTTATCAAGAACGACTGTGGCCCAGCCCTTGTCTGCAGGTAGGATCAAAATGTCTTTATCCTTACTTAAGTCTTTAAGGGCTTGCTTTTCATCTTTCTTAAGATTCGCTGGGGGCAACTTAGCACTCTTATTATACCGGTGACTTCCAATCGTAACGTGTCTGCTTCATCCTTACTTAAGTTTCAAGAGGCCTGTTCTGTTGCAACTACGATGTCAGTCATCAGTAGGGCTGCAACGAATCCAAAAAATTTGTTCGGATCCGAATCCGATTCCAAATATGGTTTCTTACAGTTTTTCGGATCCGGATCCCTCATATAAGAGAAAATTAGAAGTTTCTGTTTAAATTAAAGACATCAATGGTTTTAGAAGTATAATTTGACTAAAAAACATTAAACATTTATTAACAAAAAAAACATAACAAAGTTCTCGTTTAACATTGTAGAAATGTCAAAATAAAACGAAACCTTAACAATTATTCACTGAATAGTTTGTTTGTTAACATGTGCTTTTCACTGTTCATACAGTTTGATGTTTGTTTTCACAAAAATTAGCATTTCAACATTGTGCGGGTCCAGGAATGCCCTATGAGCACTGACGAGATCTCCTGCTGTGCAGAAGATTCTCTCACTGGGCACTGAGGTTCCTTGCATCACAAGATAGCATTTAAACTTAGTAGATGATGCTTTCAAGACATTACAATTTACATGATGCAGGAACTCAATTGGACAGGTCGCGAAATTATGCAAAATTTACCTGAATAACATTCCAGACACACTGGATCCACTACCGTTGTTTTTAATACAACTCAGAAAGACAATAAGGATTGAAAACTTACTTATTGCCATTATGAATTGCATTTGTAATGTGTAAATCCTCCATGATTTCGAATTAGTTTTGCTTTGTCGCCAATGACACTCTTATACAATAAAAGCCGCAGGATCTCGAATGATCTGCTATTTGACTGTCACACGTCAATAAATATCGACTATTATCCTGCCTCTGTTGCAAACATTGACAAAATAAAGCAGGGTCGGATAAACTAGTTGATATCCGGCAGTGCATCACGTGACCGTGATCTAACCGTAAGTATGTATTCCTACGCGCCGATTAACATGTTCTAATATTTGACCTTTGAAATTTATATGGACGCATCATGAATTTTATAGTTATATTATATATCATCTTTTTTTTGTTCTTTAAATTATATTACCGAACCAGCTTTCTGTATTTATCACTTTCATTTACTTGATTACGCAATTTATGACGTATCTAGTGTGACGTCATTTCTCAGACAAAACATACCATCTAGTTTCTCACAGGATGTTAGGGACATCATTTTGACGTGGTGGTTTTAACAGTATTTTTTTTTTTTATTTTAAAGCATGGAACGAATCATAAACGTATTTTGGATAGTGTGTTTGTGTTTCATAAGTGTTAACTGCGATAGGAATAATATTATTCGCTACGACAGGATTATGATTTCGTAAATCGGGTTTTGGGTCAGAAAGGTTAGATTTCGCTACAAACGCTATAAAAAATAGTGTGGTTTAAAATACATTTTGATAATGGAAATGGAAAAACAAAAATGGAGTTCGAAAAACTTTGAAAGGGATGGAAGAACAGAAAATGGATGTGTATATCGTTGTAAATTTATTGTTATAAGCAATCGATTAAAGTTGTCATTAAGGTAAATAAAATTTAGTTTTTGTTTTGCTGCTGCATTTTGTTTTCATTTTTTACCAAGAAAAATATCACATTCTCGATTAGTTTTTTTATTTCTTCTCATATTTTTAATAGGAAAGTATTAAAAGGAACAGTTTAATGTGGAACTATTTTTTACGTGACACAATTGGTAGTTATTCGGTCGTCAGAATTGTAGGAGGCCTGACAAGAATAATTATATTGTTATGTCAATTAATCATTTGTATTTGATAAAATGTGTCAACGGCATGAAGCAGGATAAATCGAATACATAGTTGGTGCCGAGATGGATAAAATTTATCCGGTTCAGCCCGAAAAAGAAAATTAGGGCTCGCTAAAGCTCGCCCTATTTTCTTTTTCTAAGCCTCACCGGATAAACTTTCTCCATCTCGGCACCAACCATGTATTCTCTATTTATACATTTCTTTTATCTTTTAAATGGATCCTGCTGTATAAAAAATAATACTTGTGAAAACAGCGCTAGGTTACATACAACAATACAAATAAATATTTGGAACCGAAATTTCCAGGGGTGGATCCGTACCCGCGAATCAGAAGTAGGATCCGATATCTTGGATATTTCGGGTACCCGTTGCAGCCCTAGTTATCGGGATGGAATCCGGTGTTAAAGCATAATTTAAGCCTTTAGAAAGTACATTACGTTCTGCATCAGTTAATTTACGACTAGAAAGATTTCTTACCCACTTTTCTTGATGTTTCCCGTTCTCATTTTGATCAGAGACGTTTTTCTTTTTTTTAATCCAGCTTTTTAACTTTTCCTGGTGACGCCATTTTGTTTGTTTATGTGTACTCTCATGAACTTTCGCAAGGTGTGCACGTACTATTTCCGAGCGGTCGCTAGGCAACTGGGAAAGTAACTCTTTTTCCAATTCTACTTTTGTTTTATTTAGATCCAATAATTTATTATTTGAAATCCTTATCCTTTCACGTACTAAATCCGTTTGAGCACGTTTCACAATGTTTCTCGCTTGTAAGGTATAATCACTGGACATTTCACTTTCAAACTAGGGAGGTATTACATTCGTCGCGACACCTCAATGTAAACACGATATGGTTGCGTAATCAAGCAATTTTTTTCACCGTGTTTTGCAAAGTCCCAAGTTGTTTGAAGAAATCTTGTCCATAATCTGTTCTAAGGTCTCGAAAGAAATTCATCAGGAATGTTTTTGGAAATTATTTAACAGATTCTATGTACATTCCAAGAAATTTTTCACATACCGTGACAGTTTCCATCCACCATTAGTGAATCTTCATCAGACTGTGACTTTGCGGGAAATGCACGTCACAGGGCGGGTTAACTGCCAGAATTGTTCCCAACAGTAAACAAAGGCCTGGAGATGGGGCATTCCGTGCGGCTTTAACAATTTATATTGTAGAAAAAAGCATGATACATCGTTATAAAAATAGTATTTCACTCACCTAATCCGCTATCATTGCGATCTGCTTGTCGGAGTTTTCTAATCACTAGACCACGTGACTATGCGGGCGGAGCGATCGATAAGGCCTAAATTAAAATTGAGTTTGTTTGCCCTTTACCGACCGACCCACTTTTTACCCCCCGACCCAAAAATTTTTATTGCGATTTCTGGAAACTTATTTTTTTTATTTTCGTTTTTTTCGACGATGATAAAAGAGCCGAAAGCAATATTTATTCATGCGCGTATTTATATCCCTGTCTATTATTATCGCCCTTGACCGACCTAGGTCGCTCCGATGGTTGGAATTTCATACGCCCCAGAATAGACAGTAATGCAAGCGTCTATAACCAGCATCGCGATCGGCGGTGTTCCGTGAAAATGGCCGAACGACATCATACTTAACCATTGGTTCGCGAAAGTAGTCGGACATATACGAGTTTACGTTCGTTGTACACATGTTGTTAACGTGATCCAAGATGGCCGACACTTAAAAGAAATAACGATGCTCAGCGAGAACAAATAACTATCGAATTTACGACGGACATCATATAATTAGTATCGATTAATGAAAAGAGCGTGTCATTCTACGATTGAGCATAGGTTTTAGATACAAATAAAACTCTCTTTTTTTTGCAAATGTATGAACTGAATGTCACAGAACAAGTGATGAAGTGTTTGAAAATTGGAATGCAGTCTACTCGCAAAGAAAAATACATCTAACATTTACAGGATTTTTTTTTGTCGAAAATGCAAAATAAAAGACAAACATGATTTGATTTATATGCAAGTGGATCTGTGTTTAATCAGATTCATGTGCATATTCTGCTTTATTATGTTTGCCACACTGAACAGTTTACTGTAATGGCATGTTTGTGAAATGGATATGTAAAGGTAAACTTATTTAATTTATTAATGTCTCTTAGCTAAATACATCGACAACACTCAAGTATATATGTTTAAAGCGTTAGTATATCCACTGTCCTACAGTGGGACTAACCACCCTCTCCCCCGTTGCGCCTACACCGAAAGGTCTTTTAACGTACCTCTCCAGATCCAGAATTTATTTCCCCAAATCAAGTTTTCATGCTTATGTTAGTTGCAATAATACAACTCCCAGCTATTGACCCTTTGAGCTGTACGTATGTACTCATAAAAGCTCAGAGCATTCAAGAAGAAATAATGCTTTATAATAATGTTCAGTTTGCACTTTTATGAATTTACTTTTCCATGCTGAGACTATGCACTAACCGGTCAAACACTTAAAATTGAGGCCTGTAAAAACTTCAACAGGCCTGTGAATTGTTTCTCCTGGTAGGCAAGTCTGGCCTGTAAAATGTGATGGTCTTTCGCCACGTCTGAATTTTTCCATTAAAGGCTTTGGGCTGTCTTTCTACACTCCTTAAATGCTTGTTGCATGCTAATTAAGCCCAATTTAAGGGAAAGGTTTAAGTTAAAAATAAAAGCTGTCTGGCTGTTAAATAATTACAAATGCATTTGAGCAATTAAAATCATATAATGAACAAATATTTGATGTAATAACACACAAGCATGCATTTGATATTAATATATGCAAGAAACAGCAAACAAGATAATGTTAAGCTACATAGGGCTTCGTACACTGCAACAGTGCTTTAATAAAAGTGTTTTAAATATTCATAGACTATTAGTGTATTAAAAATATAATTTCTCAAATAAAATAAAATAATTTTCCTACCTACCTACCCACCTGTAAAATTTAGGGTCGGTAAAGGGCAAACCAACAATATTTTAATTGTGGCCTAATTTGGCGACTGGTCAATTACATCACAAAGTCAAAACGTGTCTATGGGCACTCAATTGGATGAAGTCTTGTAATTGGGTGTGTCGACACTCCTTGGCTGCAGCGCCCTCACACTACTTTGTGGGAAGGGGTCTGCAGCCCTTAGAAGGTGGAATTTTTTCTAAATGGGGGAATTTTTATATAAAAAACAACAAGTTTTACAACTGTGTTTAACTGTTATAAACATATATTTCTATATATGGGACTATCTATAGGACAAAAGAGTGGACTTTAACTCAATCTATTAACAGTAATCTAATTTAAATGTTGGTCAGTAGGTAGGCTTTTTTTTCTTACCATAACACTTAATTGAATATTTAACTCAACAAGAATGTCATTATTTTCAGGTATCAGCAGTGTGAAATGCATGACAACATAGTACTAACTTTCAGATGTAGTTCTTAACAAGAAGATGTTTGATCCAGATTGTCTTTATCTGTAAATTATTGTACAAATAAATATTCTTTGAAAACTAAAGACTTCATTTTGAATAAAGCGTTTATTAATTAGAAAGTAGATGCGCGTTATACATAAATGCGCGTTATACACAGCGTTTTACGGTTAATGTTAATTAAACAAAACATTAACAAAAATAACAGTTCTGAACGATTCAGACGCTTTCCGCAGTTGCGTAAATTTCGGACATTAAATTCGGGTGCGGGTTTCATAACAGAAAAAACGTTTGAGTCCGCGGTTAAAAAACAGGGTCGTTTGGGTAACCGGAAACAAAGTTTCTTTTTTGTTAGCCTATATTGGACAAAGCGATATAACGGACCGTGATATTGGAGTCAATTTGGAACTATAAATCAGCGATTTTTTTGATTGTTTTTTTACATTTTCTGAGGGGGGAAAAAATCAGCTTTTGGGGGAAAAAAAAACTTTTCAGGAGGGGGACTGCAGCCGAATTCGGCGGCAGATTTGATAGATTGAGGGCCCTGGGCTGGAACGAACAACTGCACTGCGTACACATCCATCGTTACCCGGAAGCAGCTGTTCCACGACCCTGAGTTTCCACTTCAAGCGAGGATGCTTGGCAACTTGTTTCAGATTATTGCTGTTTGATGTCCAAGATCTGAGAGTCATCCCAGCATTTCCAATCAACTTTCTTGAAGCGTGAAAGAACTGCATCATGTCTTCCTTATTCTCAAAACTTGATATAATATTGTTGACATATAAGTCCTGAAGTATGATAGCAGACGCTCCGCTTTTGGTGTTGGTACTCAGGTGTTTCATAAGCGTTGCATTCAGAATATATGGTGAACACGTGGCGCTAAATAAAACTACACAGAATCTGTAAGTCATCAAACGGCTTAATGGGTTATTGGGGTCTTCAAGCCATGTAAGCCAATGTGTAGATAAGCTTTTTCAATGTCTGACGTAACAGCAAACTGATGCATTCAAAAGCACGTTAGGTTGGCAGTTAGTTCATTAAGAATTGGGGCAGTTAACTGAACGCAATAATTAAGCCTTGGGTCATTACTGCAGCTGCAAGCATAAATGATTCTGAAAGGGGTGGTTATCGAATCTTTTTTCACTGCGTGATGGGGAATATAAAGCACTGGAGCCTGGGAATCGTCTGTAACCTTTTCAATGAAGTCTCTTCTTTCTTGATCTTGTATGACGGAGCTGTACTCTTTTAGCATTTCCGGTTCCTGTCGGAGTCTCCTTATTGTGCTCTGTGTGCTTCCTAGGGCGATATCATAGTTCGAAGGAAGATCGGAAGGTCGTCATTCCATGGCAACTTGGCGACATATCTACCATCACAGAACTGTATGCTGCTCTCCTGATATTGTTCCATCGTGTTCTGGCGATTTGGTTCAGTTGTGGAATCATTTATCCCATACTCTCTAGCGACCAAAACTTTTCAAGGGTGGTATTAACCATATTTAAACTTGTAATGACGCTGATGACATGATGCACAGGTCGTTGAGTAGTGTCATGCAGTGTCAGTCCAGACAAAAAGGTATCTGATTTTCGACTTTACAGCAGTTGTGATGAAACTGTAGCTATCCCTGTCTTCAGGAGAATTGTAGTGTGTCTACTATGAGCAGTAGACATGTGTAACATGGTCGTTTCCGGTTTCCGTTGTTTGAATTCCGGTACATTGTGTCGAGGGTTCATCTCGCATATTGAGGTATGATGCTTTTTACCACAATCCTGACATCGGTGTTTTAAACGGCATAGCGAGACTTGATGACTTCCAAGACAATTAAAGCACAGTTTCTTCTGTTTTACAACTGTTAGCCTGCTGGCTGCGTCCTTGAACTTGAACAAGCTGACGGCTTGTTCTCCTTGCTGCAAATTTGGCATCGAACTTCAATGCGTTTATTTTGTGAGGTGTGCGGCTTCATCTGTATTGTATTCCTTGATTTAAATGTTGAAGCTGTGTAGAATGTGATAGATGACCGGAATACTGATCCCTGATCTGCATTTAGTCCAGCTTCAGCAATTTTGATCTCACAAAATATCGCACAACGCAATTCTCTCAGAATCCAGTTTCTGTCGCCGTGTTTGCGCGCTAAATGTTTGTGTACTTCCCCCGGGAGTTTATCGAGGATAATGGGTACTAGCAACCCACCATACGTTATTTTATCCTGCCCCACAATTCAAGGCCTCAAATAAACATTTCCATCTTGTCATAGAATTGTCTAAGAGTATGCAATTAATTTGTTGGCGCTTGTAATTGCACAAGGGCCTGCATAGTGGCGTGAATGATTTTGTAAGATTGTTCATATCTTTGTCACAACAGATCAATAGCCTTGTGATAGTTTGCATTTGTAAGTAAAAACCCTTCTATAGTCCTAGCAGCATCATGTTCAAGTTGGGATTTCAAATAACTGGACTTCTGAACATCAGTTAAACTTGGATTGAAATGCAATGTCATTTCAAACGAATCCCACAATGTTTGCCAATTCAATAGGTTGCCATCAAATGACGGGAGAGTAAATTTTGGAAGTCTGTAAAAATTACTAGTATTTGAATGAAAACCCGAACTTACAGTTGGAGTGACAGCTTGCAGGGATCTCTAGCATACCAGTTGTAGTTAAATGACCACGAGTGACCAGCGGGATAAACAGGCTTTCCAGTAGCCGTGCGGTGGAAGTGTGTATCCTAGAAGGCAACTCAGTGAAAGTTGATTGTAGCTCAAAATGTGTGATCAAGGACATCGGAGGTACCCTAGATGGCGCTGCGGCGGAAACTGTCAATTTCCCTGAATGTGCTGTTTTGAAACTTTGTGGAAGCCATACTGGCGTTGTCCGGGAAGTTGGCAGAGACCAAGTCTGGGTGTTTGCGGAGTTTTACGGTAGTCCAGTAACTACATCGACAGTAGTTGGTTGTAGTCCCTAGGGCGTGTTTGCGGTGGTATTCGACAAAATTTCATATGGTGCTTTGGCAGATGCTGGTGACACAAACATGCTCTCATCAGTGGTGACTGAAGCTGGTGGCTGACCTGGGAGGTCAACGGTTTTATTGTTTGTGTCTGTGGAAATAAACTCTTCCTTTAATTTCTGTAACTTTCGTTGAAGCTGATTCGTGTACGTAGATGTTCCCGTTATCTCTTCGGGAATTCAGTCAACGTCTGTGTGACTTAAAATCCTCTCATAAATCGCTTTTAACGAGTCCAATATTTCTGAAATGTTCAAAATCATCTTGATGGAGTCACAATCATTTTCATCTTTAGCAGTCTGTTATTCTACAAGTTCATGTGCGATGATTGTTTGACTCTTGTTACGGATAGACAATAGTTGCTGCAAATCTTGTTTCATCGTCATTTTTGTCAAGGCACCATAAATTGTGAGAAATGTTGCTTAGAAAGTACTAAGCGTCATAACGGTTCAATCCTTTATTAAAATAAATTACTCTATCTAAATCATAACAGTAAAAAGGCCGACGTTAACACACCAAATTGCGGCGAAGCATGGCGTTACATATTTTCAGAAATTCTTAATGGAACTTGGTCAGAATGTATATCTTATGAAGGCCATGTTTAAATGTGGATCCAGTATGGTAAAAAACCAACTTGATCACAAGGTCAAATCTTCAGCAATTTGTGTCTGCAAACTCAGTTGAGTGCTTCAGTGCCATAATGGCCCTGCTATTTTATTGTATTTTCAAATATTAAAACTGAATGTATCTTTGATACATTTATCTGAGACAACTGTGTATATTTCAATTATACTTGATATAAGGCTTCAAATCTTTTGTGATTACTTATGAGTATTATAACTTTGTTCCACCTCCCCTGTTCTTTTGAAACATAATAAGGGGTTCATCTAAAGAGATGATAACAATTGGCATAGATTTTTATTCAAAAGAGGAGAGAACTATTTTTTAACGCTTTATCTAAATATTTAATTAATGCCCCTGCTGCTTCCTATTTGAAAATGAAAATAGTAATACCAAGAAAGGGACACAACTTTTTTTCATAGAGAAATCCTGATGTCTATAAAATTACTTCCCCTGTTGCTACCTGTCCTAGTTCTATTTCCGATGATGATTCATTCTAGATTCCATGCCAATATTAGGCTACTGTACTTTGTGAGGTATCATCCCGAAACTATTGTATCTATTGCATAATTGTTTATTAGATAGATTATTTTAACACTTGATGATCATATTCCACAAGGAAGATTAGTTTTGAAGTGGACCAGAGCCCTATTCTCCAACCCATTCTTTGACCTAAAAGTAAAGAAATGATTCAGATTTAATAAAATATACCAAAGAGTATGCATATATACCGGCTTAAAATGGTGCTGACATTTTGAACCCATTGTTCTAGAATGATATAATTATAGGTGTTAACTGCCATGCTAGTCTTGAATTGCAAGTATTTTTAGTACATTACAGTTTCAAGAATATTCTTTGTGCTTAACCTTCAGTCCACAAATAGGTAGGTGAATATGGGCCAAGAACATTGTCTGAAATCTTTTCTTTTTTAAAAAGATTTATAGACTTATTTCCTTCAGGTAAAGGAAGACATATTGATAGAGTATCAGTTTGTAATTTCAACGTAAAACCACCTTCTTTATTTCAAGAAATATATTTTAACTCCAAAGGACCTATTAAAACTTGTCAACAGCATGATATTTAAGTAGATCTATTTTGTCATGTATTATCATGATATTCTTGCCTGAATTCCCTTAATGTTTATATTGTTCATTCCAAGCAATAATGGCAGTTATATAACCTCACGTCAGACTAAGCAATATTAAGGTCATTTAAACTTTCTGATGGTGCAATTAAATGTTCCAAAACCATGTTGAACCTTGCAGTATTATTGTGTGTTCCTCATTATTAATTTATTTAAAAAATACACAAAATTTTATGATAGTAAGACAATGTAGCTTGAACGTTGTCACATAGTGATTGATACACGTTAAACGTAGACAATAAACGTTGACAAAGTCCAATTCAGATTTCTTTACGTTTTTTTTCTGCTCATTAACACAACACAGTGTTTTCAAATATTTGTAAGGTAAACGCGAAGACCCGCAATGGGCCCCGCCCGCAACAGCAAGCAATAATGCTCCTCCTATGTTCAACTGTGTTCCTAAGACTAGCTATGTACTAAAACGAAATACATACATCAAAAGGTAACGCGTGCAAAATCTGATGGGCCGTGTTCAAAGTTATATGTCAAACTACTGCAACGTAAATATGACGTATGCAACGGACACATAATGAATACATACGGAATTTATCGAAGTTTGACACATAAGGTAAGCGAATATTCGTGCCTGGTACTTATTGACGTTTGATAAGCCGAGGCTACTGAAATGTTGATCTAGGTGACTGCCTATTCAAGATTGTATGAAATTTGGTACAAATTTCGATTATTATATTAATCATATATATGCCAGAAATTTTCAGGTCTGAATCGGGACATTCCATTAAAAATGTCGGGACATTTGACCAAAAATTAGGACACCTAAAACGATCAATCATGCCACCTTTACTGTAGTCAGTAATCGGTATATTACTTACAAAACCTCATTATTTCTCTCAAAATTGACGATAAATGTGTTTGAGAATTTCATGAACACAGACGTTCACCATTTTCCGGAAGTAAACACACTTGTGCACTATGCGGACGAATCCATGACGTGAAATTTCAGGGCATGCCTCTATTTGACATCCATTTGGGACAGAGGCAGGTGTAATCGTTCAACGTGATGTGCGCGCATCGAGCACTGTTTTTATTCAACTAATCAATTAACTCTAAATTTAGATTGACGCAATATGTACATATTATTTTCGGAAAATCAGTCAAAAAGGAAAGTAAATCTATGTGAAACACCAATGTGTACTGGTCAGCGCTCAATTTGTTTGATATGGTGTTTTGACACTGGTTTTTTAACCTCGGGTGGTATAATACACAGAATACCGCAGAATAATATCTGTGGACTTGATTTGGGCCATGAAATACAAAAGCCGTCTGCTTTAAATTCGCTTCGATTAATTTATCGCTAGCAATTTGCGACCCCTATCATAAAAACACCATGGTGTGAATGCGCGATAAAATCAATAATTTGCCTATAGATCACTGATAAGGTGTCCAAAACAACACTGGATCACTCGACTAGTAGATATGGTTTGTAAATAGGGGGCAATAAAGGGATTAGCGATGGTAATTTAAGCCAGACAGAGCTTGATTAGCAAATTTTATTGTGAACTTATAGAAGGCAGGTTGTTTTTAACGAATGTCGGGACAAATTGTGTCACATCGGGACACCGGGACGAACACCTCAAAAACAGGACTGTCCTGCCAAGATCGGGACGTCTGGCATGTATGATATTAATTCAATAGTGCCCAAAATGTTGGTTACGTTACAATGTATCTGAATGACTTCATCTTGTTCTGTCAACTTGATTAGGACTAATTCACTCCAAAGAAGTTTCTTTTAAAAATAAGTTCACTGTATGCCCAAGTATGCTTTGCTGTATCAGTGACAGTATGTTATACATTTAAATTAATATCATTTTCCTCACAAACTCTTTAATATAGTACTAGGAGTTATGCAGACAACAGCCATGTCCAGTTCGTAACAGTTTAATATTCAATTGATATATTTTTAAAACAGATTTAAATAAATGATGTACATATATAAGAAATAAATAAGAAAATAAATACTAATTGAGCACACATTTATAATAGTTTGATCAACAAACTTTACTACAAATACTATTTTGTATTTATGGAATTTGTTCACAATTAGTATACAGGTGTATGGTAAACAAAACGTAGATGATAAACAAGTATTTTCACAACCTTTTTATGTTTATTAATCATCCGCTGATTTTTAAAACTAAAAATTTAAAAAGGTGAAATACAATTATAAATGTATTGAAAATAAAAATTCTGGTACACGTCAAAACATTAGTCATTAATATGATAGGCAAGATTTATGGTATTTTTTAACACAAGCAAGTATCCACAACATTCTAATGAATCAATTTTTTTTTATATCTTACTAATATCACAAACTTCCCTAAATCTTAGACTGGTTCATTTAATGTTAAGCAGTTGTATTTGTGTCAATTAAAAGAAAATCACCAGATACCGTTTATCGTAATATATTGTATTTTGATTATTTATTTATTATTTGAAACAAAATATTTTTTGTATGCTCTTTAACCCTTTGCATGCTGGGAAATTTGTCGTCTGCTAAAATGTCGTCTGCAGAATTTCTAAACTTAGCATTTTCTTCGATTTTTTTTCAAAGAATACTATCAGAATAGCAAACAGTTTGGATCCTGATGAGACGCCACATTCTGTGGCGTCTCATCTGGATCCAAACTGTTTGCAAAGGCCTTCAAAATTCGGTTCCCGCACTGAAAGAGTTAATCTACAATTATATTTTTACATGGGCGCTTTGAGGACATTGGGAGAGAACAATTATACATTATTTATTAACAACCTTTACAAAGGAATCACATATATCATAAAAATACTGCATACATTGTTTCCCTTTAATCTTTTTTTTCCCAAATATATTTTACATACTACAGTCATAGGGGTTTACAAAATCTTAACATATAGATAGATGTATTATATATATATATATATATAAGTTACTTTTTCTAATAAGGCCTGAACAAGAATCACTGGTAAGACTCATTCAAACAATCAACCAAGATGACACAGATTAACAATGCCTAAATACAAAAGATGGTTTTAAATGGTTTTAAATTTAAACAATACAAACAATATAAATGGGGTACACAATGTAAACTGTTTTAATTGTCAACGCCACAATGTAAGCACAAATAAGTTAGCCTCATTTTGTTTCGGGCATTAAGTTGTGAACTGAACAGAGAAGCCTAGATGTGTATGAACATTGCCAAAATATGTTTTTTTAATTTGCTGCCTGTTTAATTATCATGTGTGTGGGAATGATACGATATGCAAGAAGCAATATATATTTAACGTAACGCAAAAATGTGCTACAGCAAGAATTGCAATAACATCTTTACAAAGTTGTTAACATTATATTTACAGATATTTCAGATCTATTTAAGTTAAGATCTCCAATTTTCATATTTATATTTACATCTGTACAGCTGCATAATACTTAATGGGAATATGTTGAATGTTTTTATATGTAAAGTGGCAAAATAGTAACAGTTAGCACTTAAAAACATGTAAGCCTTTAATGTTTATAAAAAAAAAAGTTTAGTCCAAAAAAATGCTTAAATTATTTTTTTTACAAGCTAATTTCTTGTGTACTCTGGCAAATGTAGAGCTTTTTGAACAACTTGTTGACAAAATGCCATGCATTTTTGTCAAAAATTGGTTTAAATAAGTGTAATGCTGACTGCTATTATTTTGTTTATGTGTCATTCAAGCACATCATAAATGCCATATAAATGCCTTGTCTCATGGATTGTGCTTGTTTTTGTTTAACATCAACATGTCAATATATTATTATGAACAATTAAGGAAATCTGCTGATAGGTAGATAAGTCCTCTTTCTAGTTGCATTCACAGTTTTTGGCGGCACCTTCCTGGAAGTTACTGGATTACTCAAGTCAGCAGTCGATCCTTTCCTATGTGTAGCCCGAGGCATTCTCCTGTAACGAGACATACTGATTGGACTGTGATTTAAATTATTGTCATCGTTAGAGGCCGACTGGGTAGCTTTCAGATCATCAATCATTTTGTTAAGATTTGCCAGTGTCTTTTCCTTTTCAATGTGCTGCCTGTTGGCTGCTTCAAGAGTCTCACATCTGTCTGTTAAAACTGCATTCCTCCTTTCTAACTTATGAACCTCTTCTTTTAATTTGTCAATCTCCTGCCTCTGTTGTTGTTTTGTAAGTTCATATTTGTTTATTGTTTTGCTATAGTCATATAATTCTTTTAACATTTCTTCTGACTTTGCTTTTTCCTTGGCCAATTCTTGTGCGTTATGCTTTCTGTCGTACTGTGCTTCTTTCAGAAGTTCTGTAAGCTTTTTCTTTCTTTCAGAATCACCAAGAATGTAATGACATTGTGTTATAATTCCTTCCAGAGTGTTAAGTTTGTTTATCATTCTGTTGACTTCTTCTCCTAACAATTCAGCAAACATTCCAATGTCAGCAATATTAGTATCAATGTTGGCATTAACGCCAGCATCAACATCGTCACTACCACTTTCTATGCTCATGTTCTCATTACTGTCAGTGTGCTGCTTTTTGTATGAATTATCAATGTTAATATTGTCACATAGATTTTCTTCCCTGACTTTGTTATAAACCCGTTTAAGTTCTTCGTGGTTTTGATCAGCGTATGACACCAGGCTTGAACCGACAGGGGGCTCTGGGGTCTTGGATTCCTCTGATACATTTGAGGGTTTTGTCATTCTGGAACAATTAGTATGGATTTGATAACACTATTATTGCTTTCGAATAGTTGATATGGAAATCATTTCATCGCAAACACACATAAAATTATACAGTGTCACACTACAGAAGTGATTAAAACCTTTGCTTAATGAGACCAAAAAATTACTTCCATCAGATGTAAAACAGATAATTGACCATATCCCCCCTTGATTTTTTTTAATTACAATGAAATTTAAAAACAAAAAAACCCATTAGACTTGTTCTTTTGATTTTGCAAATTGCATAAAAATGCCTAACAACAATTTTTAGTATGGATATTCACCCCACTTTCACAGAGCTAAAACCAGAACCAGTATTAACAGATCTACTATGTGAAAAAATATCCCTAATTGAATGAATGTTGAAATTTCAAGTAATGTGTGTGTATGCGCAAATTCTTAAGTATTTATGATTTCAAAAAGGAAAAGTGCTAAACCTCTAAGCAATATTCACTATTTAAGAAAAAGGAAACCCTACTAAGGGCTCTGTGACAAAACACTGAACAGCCAGGCAGATCCAAATTGTATATTGACCAAAGCTGATATCTGAAGTCCATATACAATTTGGGTTACCTGGTTGGTCACTCTTGTGCCATTGTGCCTGAATTGTGATTGTCTATTTCTTATACTGCACTAAACTCACCTCTGTTTTCTTTCAGTCTGTATCTGCTCTGACAGCCATCTCTCCATGCAACGCTTGTCCTGGTGTGCAATTGTCTTTCTGTGACCAAACGTCTTATGGATGAAACATTCAACTTTCTTCTTTACATCTGCATCCACCTGTATCTCAGGCTGTTGTCTCCCACCTGTGTTAAAGAAACATCTTAAAGCCACAACACTTTGTTGAATATATTTTTATGCATATATCATTTCTTTAAGTTATACAATGACTTTAAATGCCATTTATTTCACTACAGATAATTTCTTTTTTAGGCCCCCTAATCTAAAGTTAAGTTCACATGAAGGGGTAAAAAATCAAGTTTAGTCGTTAACAGCTTGTTTGTCACACCTTCACTTCACCAAATTCTAATCAACCTCGACTTAGTTCCACTTACCATCCACTTGTGTCTCACTTAGTCCACCTTCAATACACCAAGTTCTTATCAACCTTGATTTAGTTCCACTTACCATCCACTTGTGTCTTACTAAGTCCACCTTCAATTCACCAAGTTCCAATCCCCCTTGACTTAGTTTCACCTACCAACCTCTTGTGTCTCACTTAGGTTCACCTTCACTTCACCGAGTTCCAATCCCCCTTGACTTAGTTTCACTTAACATCCACTTGTGTCTCACTTAGTTCCACCTTCACTGAACCAAGTTACGATCAACCTTGACTTAGTTTTACTTACCATCCTCTTGTGTCTCACTTAGGTCCACCTTCACTTAACCAATTTCAATGAACCTTTACTTAGTTCCACTTACCATCCACTTGTGTCTCACTTAGGTCCACCTTCACTTCAACAAGTTCCAATCAACCTTTACTTTATAGTTCCACTTACCATCCACTTGTGTCTCACTTATGTCCAACTTCACTTAACCAAGTTAAATTAACCTTTACTTTATAGTTCCATTACCATCCACTTGTGTCTCACTTAGGTCCACCTTCACTTATCCAAGTTCCAACCAACCTTTACTTTATAATTCCACTTACCATCCACTTGTGTCTCACTTAGGTCCACCTTCACTTATCCATGTTCCAATCCACCTTGACTTAGTTCCACTTACCATCCTCTTGAGTCTCACTTAGTTCCACTTTCACTTAACCAAGTTCAATGAACATTAACTTAGTTTTACTTACCATCCACCTGTGTGTCACTGCGAGCTGTGAGACCACCATTGCCTCCACATGCGGTACACATGCTGATGATGGAGTTCTGTCTGACAAGGGTCATCTCATCTCTGTAAGTGGTTTCTAAAGTGGATGCCAGCCAGGGGTAGTTTGGCTTTAGAATCTCGATGAAGTTGTCAAACGCATCTGGGCCACGTTTCGGCAGCATGTGCAGCATCACATACAGCTTGTCAGTATTTGTTTTCTCAGCCTAAATATAACAAACACATTTTCTGTTAGGTACTTGCTCTCTTAACTGCATGCAATATTTAGAATGGATTCAATTACAACACGAATTGCTTAAAAATCAGCAAGACTTTGTTGAAAGTTAATTTGAGTGCTGTCATAGATATGGTCTTTGCCTGTAGTATGGAAATAGCGAATTTAGTTATCATTGAGGGATGTTTAAGCTATATTTCTTAGGACATTTGCTTGAATATGTTTCATTCATACAAGTTACCAAAAAATGCCAGTTATAGTCATGACCTGAGTTTAGACCTTATACATGTAGCTGTATTCACATTTGTTTTCCTTTAAGTACCATTATTTTTAATGTACGTCTGTTAAGAAGAAGAAAACTTTTGCTTTCTAACTCAAACAGCTAAAATCAAATCATCATGAAACTGCTTGGCAATGTTTGTGGGCATAATATCTCAGCCAAGTGTGATAACTAGCAAAATCTCTTGAAGCACTTCTGAATAATGGCCTTGAATAATAAACATGGCCAAATTAACCTTGTCCACTTTTTTAATCAAATAGTTTGCAACCAAACATCATGACACGTGGTAATAATATTTGCAACTTTATATATTGGCCACTGTATTTGATAACCAGCCAGAACTCATAAATCACTTCTCAATTATAGCCGTTAATTAAAATAATAAAAAATGATAAAATAAAACTTGTCCAACCTTCGACTCCACCAATTTTAATCGAAACATCATCATTGATCACAATGTTAATATAATGGATTATCACACACAAAACACAATCAAACCCTAGTGAACAAGCTGCCGTACCTTGATGGTTTCAATCATGTGTTTCTCGAATAGTCGCCGTTGGTACATGATGCCCAGAAGCTCCTCTGTAAGCATGATGTCATCAGCAAGAAGCTTGAGGTGACGCTGTATTGCCGCTCGCTGTGCGTCATTCATTGTGTCGGCTGGTTTAGTGTATTCGATTTTCACCAATTTTTTTTTTTACCCAAACTGACAGTTAAACGTTTACAGTTGTCTCAAGAAAACATTGTCATACTTATTTGAAATACTCTCCATACTCTTCAATATTGTCATTTTCACAATTTTCACATTTTTGTCTTTAATGTTCTGTATATGAAAGTCTTTAAATGAAAATTTCTTGACAACAATAAGTGTTATTAATTTATATTTTTTTAAATATAGAGTCAAGACTGTTTATATTTTACGTGATTATCACAATTGCCTGTTTAAAGAAATTATTTATTTGAAATTGACTTAAGATTGTATTTTCATGTTATTTTATTATTTTTATTTGTATTGCCTATTTTTAGGTCCAAGCAACAAATCCTAGCCTCAAATACACATGTGATAAAACATTAATTGTTGCTTGAGTTGTTAAGTATACATATACTGAGTCTGCATGATCACAATTTGTTCACAACCCTAAATGATAAAACAATTATCTTATTCTTGGTGTATAATTGAGTATAAATTTCCCTCGAGTATTCAGATTCACAGGTTGGAACACCAACTTGCCGCCAATCATAAGATCCCCTCTTGATTGACAGAATTTCTTCTGACGTCTATAATTTAATCCTTTATCACCTTAACAGCACCTGACCTGTAAAAATGATCTAAATAATAATAACACCTGCTTAAGAAAATTAAACACCATCTTTTGTTTGTCTGCCATGACCTTTGTAATCCTTATTTGTTGGTTGAACACAAATTTAATCCAGTGATTTTGGAAATTGCCAGCTTGGATACAATAGTCACTATTATGTGACACTATGAACTAAATTTATAGTATCTAGTTGTTGTAGTTTGATATCACATGATTCACAAAGTAGTTCCAAAATTATGTCCCATCCTTACGACTGTCTCCATCACAAGTTTTCCTTGTTACTTCCAGTTTATTTATCTCTTTGCAATAAATGTCCAGTTTCACAGTATTATTGCAGTCACCCAGGCCTATATAATTTTGTTAAGTCGATCTGATTGTTCCTTGCGTTAATCTATTACCCATGGACAATTAGTCAAATCAGTATTTAATCTACAGAGTATTGGTATGCAGGATGCCATACAAATCTTACAAATAAAAGGCTTATTCTTATTCTTTTGTTATTAAATGCCAATAAGCAAGTGTTATGTTTTCGTCTGACAAAAACTGTTAAAACAGTTTAAAGTGAAAATAAGGCATTATTTCCTGAAAAAACGACCAATTTTGTCATTTTTGCAAAGGGATGTAACAGTTGAATTGCCAGAAAAAATGCTAAATGTGTATCTTAATTGTCTATTTTCAAAGAACTGAGAAATAACCTTATATATAATAGATATTTTAGATTGGCTTTAACTCTAAATGATCGGTTAAATAATCCATTGAGTACGCAAGATATATGAGGTGGTTTAATGCTTTTTCAAAATTTTACGATAAGTGTTTACATAATGGTAACAAAAAGTATGTGTATTATACTTGTTGTGTACCAGCTTTTATTCAGTCGTATACCATAATTATTTAAACAGTTACTCAAGTTAAAAACCTAAATCCAAAAACTGAAAATATATCTAAAAAACTTAACATAACATCAGGTTTTATACAAATTACAGTGTTTTTTTAATTATTTGATTGTTTCATGAGTATCTATTTTTTAACAATTTATTTTTTAAGTATAATTTCCTATGTAAAATTTGCGGTATTTGTCTTCAGTTCTTAAATTAAATTTAATAAGAACATATCCTTGACATAGTTACCACTATAACACTAGTTTAAACTGTTAAATCCTTAGAAACTATCACCTGTATTCAAACCAACAGACCGCAAGACTTAGCTCTTAAATAAAAAATTTCAAAGAAAATATTTTGTTACAGTCCTTCACTACAACCCATTTATCACACAATCTGCAAGTGGGTAATCAGTGTAAGCAAATATGGCATGTTATACAGCAAGATAAGGTGTACTGATCATTAATCCTAATATGTCGGTTTGTCTTGTGTAATTATCTGTCAATAAAAGAGGCCCATCGTTCACTCGCTACAAAAATATAATTTGATGGCTGAAGGCGGTACTGTTGTATCTGCCAAACATTCCAGTTTCAGATACAAGATTTTCAAGTTAAATGATACCACATCGTCAAAATTTGTCTTGCAAATTGCAATGGTAGTGATGATATCATTTGTGACACAAGTTAATGGTCATGAGGCTCATATTTATATTCAATTACTTTCCAATTAATGTTCGGTTTTCAATGAACTGATTTTGATGCTTTATTGGTTGTTTAAAACATAAATATAAGCCATGTTAAATTCCAACATGGTAATTAACAGAACCCATTATACTTAGGTCCATTACTTGTGGGATATGGATGTGTGATATTGTAAATTAACTGCCCTTGTACTTGTATTTGATGCCAAATCCGTTTTGCAAATTTGCATGCCTTGTCAAAAAAGGGGTTTTGTCATTAAATTATTGAGTGAGATTTATAACACTGTTGAGAAAGTGCCATTTGGTTTCAAAGCCTCAATGATGACTCTTCTGCCTTTTTAAAACACTAAAAGCACATAAGATTGCCATGTCCATCTGGGGGGTAATATATCGAAGGCTGAACGGAAAAGAACGTAAAACTGTCGTATCTCCTTCTTTATTTAATATGAATTACAGCAGTCTTACATTCACCCCTCAAAGGAACATTTGACAAGATCTTATTATATGCTGATTTTGTTATTTCATGTAAATGTGATATTATTTAATCAAATATAATACAAGTCCAAATACTTTTACTTTGAAAAGACCTTTCATAATATCTCTTTATGGCGATCACTTCGAGTACTTAGTCCATATAAACGGATTCCCAGAGCCTTTGATAATTTTTGCTATGGCGGCTCTGGGAGTCCATATGCACCCCTTCAAAAACATGGGTGCAGTTCAGCGCACGGAATCCGTGCGCTTCACTAAACAGGCGTCTTTCGAGACAAATTGAGGAAAATAATGAATAAACTTCATAAACATGTTAAATTTACCTGAATGGCAACCTACGGATGTTATCCTTTGTATGCACCCTATAAAAACACGACGATGTTTCAACACACTTTTCTCACTGACATTTTTATGTTTAAATTTTAACAGTGTATTCTGTATCCAATACCACATCGTTATCGACTTTAATAGGCTCCATCACATAACCCGATGTGCAAAATATTGGTGTACTGCAACCTAACCAATATTGGGTCAATTTTCCAATATGTCGGATACAGCGTACGAAAGGAAAACTAAGTCAATAAAAAGCAATTATTTCTTGCTTTAATGGTACCATTTGGATGCGTTTGTGGTTTAAACAGGTAAACTTTAATAAGTTTTTGCAGTTTCAGTGTTCCTTAACCCTTGCATTGTTGATAACATTTTGCACCCATGGACAAGAGAGCGCATTGCAACTCTCAGCAACCCATTGGGGTATAAAGCTGAGAGTTGAATTATTGCAACTATTCGAGTACTAAACTGTATTGGAGACATTTTCTGGGAACCAAAAATCAAGTTTAAAATGTACAACAAAAAGACGCAAATACCTTGTATATTTGAAGATATGTATTTTTCCACCACCATGTGATATAATCATGAGATTTTTCACTTGGATTTCATAAAAACACACTATTATGCTCCACCCCATCATCGTTTTGAAAATTCAAGATGTAATTGTAAAAGGGTTTTTCCTTGAATCACAATTTTTACCATGATCTTGCTGTATTCCAATGTGTCATACTTAACATGGTTAGAAAGAAAACCAGTGAAATAAATTCTAAACATTCAATTCTGAATATGTACCTCAGAATTTACACACTGGTTCTTGCCAGCATGTTGTTGTTGATCATCAGGAATACATGGGGCAAACATGTTAGCCTAGACACCTCAACACACCAAGTAATGCCATGAAGGCTGTTTTTGCTTACATGTTTACCTTTAATTTCATACCAAAATACATACTTTAAACCGCATTTTATGAACTTATGCATCATTCACTTAAAGCTTTAGTGCTTTATTATTTGCACACCTAGATGTCCTTTGGATGTTTGCAATTGCTATTAGGGTGCATTTTAATTCCTGAAAACTCAATTACTGGTAATCTATTTATGCACATGTTGATCTATCTAGAGGTCTGAATGTCATTAAGTTTGTGTTTTTGAACAACTCTTATAGTTCGAATCTCACTCAAACCTTTATCATTGAATGAAAATAATATGCAGATGATTTAAAAAAGGAGTTTTGGCTGTTACGAGTTTTGGCAGAATTATGGTCCTTTGTATTTCTCTTTAGTATAGAATAAGTCCCAAACTATAGTGTTTATGTAACTATTCCATCTGGGTAAATTTCTCTCGATGTTAACAGCTAAATGACCCTAATGTGTGTTTGAATTTGGTCTGTCACCAGTTTTGGCATAATTATGACCCATTGCTTTGTGTCCACTGTTGAATTTAAGTTAAAAACTACACACAGTAATTTTAAGCATTTGTGTAATAAACTTTTAGGGTGTGCTCCTGGATTCTCTTATATAACCATCGCCCCCTATAGACACGCTGTTAGTTGTTTAAGTCTTTCAGTGCTGGAACCAAATTTTGAAGGCCTTTGCAAACAGAACGTGGCGTCTCATCAGGATCCAAACTGTTTGCTATTCTGATAGTATTCTTTGAAAAAAACAATCTAAGAAAATGCTAACTTTAGAAATTCAGCAGACAACATTTTAGCAACGACAAATTTCACAGCATGCAAAGGGATAAACAGTGGATAGTGCTGGATTATGATACAGGATGGTTGCACTATGTGTTGACACACATAAGAACCAAAAAGAGTTCTTGGTGAGCAATCATAATTATTCGATTCTAAAAAAGTTAGAAAAAAATTGCGCTTGTTATGAAAAGAAATTTCAATAAGCTTTACCTAAAAATATATAAAAAAATAATCATGGGTATTTTACATTTGAACCTATGTTTTACAATGGTATCATGTTTATTTCATCCAGAAATTTAGACCATATCATGTTTATTTCATCCAGAAATTCAGACCAAGACAGGCCATTGTGATTGTGTTTAGAAAACAAAATATCTTTAATAAAAGCTAAACAATATTATTGATGAATTGATAATGTACTGCATTGAGCGCCATATAAGAACTATGGCAATAAAGTATGTCAGCCTTAGTTGCAATATTGTGCACATTATTCAGTGTTCAGTACTTCAAGAGTCTATAGAACATTTATAGCATTTGAAAAGTGTTTCAACCGATCCTCTTAAAAATCGTAGTTTATTTCTATGTGTCAAATATATGCAAAACAAAGGTTAAAGGTATTTGTTTGACCTGCATTTTAAGTAGTCCTAAATATTGCTTGAAGGCCCTCCTAGATGCCTATATCTGCTACCTTGATGGCAATTCTAAACCCATAAATAATGATATAATCTCATCTTAAAGACCTTATCTTACATGTTAGCCTTTTAACTCCATGCATTTAAAGTGTGCGAATACTTCATTCAGGATATCAATAGGCTTATATCAATATTTATTGAATCATGTAAAATCGATAATGTCACGGCTTTGTAACTTAATGATAGCAGTTAATTAATTGAATGGCATGATTATGCAATTTTGATACATTTGAAAAGAAAATTGAGAACAGCAATTATGTTATTTATTCATTGAAATGGTAATTGAAGGTTCTTTTCAAATTTGATCAGTATAAAAGAGTACTGTGAACGAAAACAGTTATTTTCTTCGCAAAAAATGTATAAGGAAAATAATTTGAATACACAAGCATTTGACCCTTGACTTTAAAGTATAAACTTAAACTATGCAGTTAGCCATGTTGAGTGCAACACACTGTTAAATAAGGATTATTAGTGGTGATTCCTGATTCATTTGAAGAAAAGGACCCTGAAACTTAAATTAGGTGTGCCCAAATGTCAACTTAAAAAGTCATGGTCATATTTTGTGTCAACGGGATACAATGAATTTTTTTGGCTAAAGTACTGCACCACCATATGTATCAAAATTAAATTTGAGGATAAATGTTAGTGAAAGCTCTAGTTAATATTTTTGCTAATATATTTTGCATGTAAAAATAATCATAAAAACACAGAATGTTGTCCACATTTGGTCTGATAATTTACCCATTCCTTAATAATACATTGCAGATATTTTTCCCATACTTTTATGTAAATATATTTTTTGTATACTTTTCAAATTTTTTTTGGCTTCATTTCTAGACTTTAACTAGTAGGCCATATATTGTGAACATAAATTCAACTGATAAAGTGATCTTCTTAAAGCTGCAAAATCAAAGTAAAAAATGAATTTTTTTGGCTAAAGTACTGCACCACCATATGTATCAAAATTAAATTTGAGGATAAATGTTAGTGAAAGCTCTAGTTAATATTTTTGCTAATATATTTTGCATGTAAAAATAATCATACAAACACAGAATGTTGTCCACATTTGGTCTGATAATTTACCCATTCCTTAATAATACATTGCAGATATTTTTCCCATACTTTTATGTAAATATATTTTTTGTATACTTTTCAAATTTTGTTTGGCTTCATTTCTAGACTTTAACTAGTAGGCCATATATTGTGAACATAAATTCAACTGATAAAGTGATCTTCTTAAAGCTGCAAAATCAAAGTAAAAAAGGAACGCATTGTTCTGTCACTGCATTATTTGTATTTGGCTTAAGTGCTATCAGTTTTGTGATGAAATATTGTAGACATTACAGGTGCTTCAGTGATTGATCACCAAGTAAATTTGTCAATCAAAAGTATGTGCAAACATGCTTGTTTTGCTTATCGACTGCTGAGTGTCGATTATTTGCACTCTGATGAGATTTGAAGATCTATGTATACATTTAAGGGGTGTCAATTTGTTATATATTATGAAAATCGTTTTTTTATATGAGGGCACTCCATAATGTTATGTTTGTGAATATCAAGGATTGTAAAGGAAACTTTTGTATCAAATATATAATTATAAATGAATAAACAAATGGAGTTACTCCACCCATGAAATGCTCAAATTCAAAATGGAAAACTATCTTATTTTTTGAAGATTTTTTAATTTCAAACACATAACCTGTTAACATGAATATGAAACAACTATGTGTAAAGCAAAACAACAAAACACTGCTTAAATGAATTATGGCTGAAACTATGTACAAAATGTTTCATCTATGTGTATCAGTCTACTGAAAATATGATGCATTATAGAAATGGCGCGGCCGTGGCCGACGCGTATCCCCACGCTGCAACTTTTGACCCAGGGGTCAGATCAAAATTCCAAATAGTGCACTGTCGCGCATATGCTCATAGCTACCATGTGTTGAAGGGTCAAGGTTCTAGTGCTTATAGTGTAGGAGGAGATAGTGGCCAGGACGGATGGACGGACACTGACGGCGGAGATAATCACATAATCCCCCCGCTCCAATCGGAGCGTGGGGATAATAAATATGGGCTCTTTTTATAAACATTATGTTTGAGCACTTTATAATAATATATGTTAGCACAAGGAAGTGCAAATATATATTACACAAAGTAAATTTTAAATAAAAACATGCAATTCATGTAAAAAGCAGTATTTCTTGAAAAATGAACAATGTTTATGTTGAGCTCTTTCAGGCCACGATATCTGTGAGATATAAGCACTATATTTAGTATGTATCTATGTACAAAGGTATTTAAATGTTATATATGTCAGTCTTATTAGTAGCACTTGGTAACTTATGTCCTATCTTCAGTCTCATCAATGTTAAATGTTCCCAATTGTGATCATTTGAATTATCTCACTTTGTCCTTGGTATTAAATGGTTGTCTAGCTACAGTTCCAGAGATTTAAGGTCCATTTAGATTTTATATTTCACCCTCTCTCTCGGCCTTTTGCATTCAATTTTCATCTTATCCAGTCCAAAGGATGTTTATGGTATTTACATGTGTCTTTCTCTCCGCTTTTGCTCTTCAATGTTCATCTTGTACAAATGAAAGGATTTTTAGTGTATTCAAATTTTTTTTTCACTCTGCGTTTGCTATTGAGTTTTCATCTAGTGCAGCCCAAAGAAGTATGTACATTTATCCCCCTCTTTCCGTGTTTGGTATTCATTTAGTGAAGTCCGAAGAAGTATGTACATTTATCTCTCTCTCCGTGTTTGGTATTCATCTAGTGAAGTCCAAAGAATTTTAAGGGTATTTAAATGTTTCTTTCTCCCTGCGTTTGCTATTGAATGTTTATCTAGTGCTGTCAAAAGAAGTATCTACATTTATCTCTCTCTCCGTGTTTGGTATTCAACGTTCATCTAGTGCAGTCTGAAGAAGTATGTACATGTATATCTTCCTCCCTATTTGGTTTTAAATGTTCATCTAGTGCGGTCAAAAGAAGTATGTACATGTATCTCCTTTTATGTTTTGGTATTCAATGTACATGTTGTTCAGTCAGAAAATGAGTAATGCATGTACATTTCTCTCTCTGATTTTGGTATTCAATGTATATGTACTGCAGTCCAATTGAAGGTTAAGTGTTATATATCACATTCTCTTAGCGTTTTGTATGTCTATTGTGTCTGGTGCATATCAGAAAAATTTAATGTATGGATCACATTCTCTCTCAGTGCATGGTATTCATTCTTCATCTAGTGCATTTTCAATTCAGACACATTACCTCTCCGTGCATGATATTCATTCTTAATCTAGTACATTTCCAATAAGGCAAAGTGTCTGAATCACATTACCTCTCAGTGCATGATATTTATTCTTCATCTAGTGCATTTCCAATAAGGTTAAGTGTATGAATCACATTCTCTCTCAGTGCATGGTATTCATTCTTCATCTTGTGCATTTTCAATAAGGTAAAGTGTATGAATCACATTCGCTCATGGTTTGTATTCCAAGTTCCAAGAAAGTTAAGTGTATGTACCCTATTCTCTCCATAATTAGTATTTTATGCTCATCTAGTAGAGTCCCAAGAAATGTTATCTCTCAATGCTTGCTTTTCAATGTCAATGTAGTGCATTTCTTGTACTTGGTATTCAATGTTCCTCTAGTGAAGTCCAAGGAAGATTAATTGCATGTATCATATTTTCTCTTGATATTGAATGTTGAATGTTCATCTAAAACATTCTCTGAACTTTTGGGTTTTAATGTTTTCAAAGGCATTTTCAGGTAGATTTATAATAAGTGTACATGTTGCATTCTCTCTCACCATCAGGTATTCAATGTTTGTCTATAATTGAAGTCCCGGGAAGGTAAAGTGAAGTATCACATCATCTCTCAGTAGTTTGTATTCAATGTTTGTCTAATGAGGTCCCATTAAGGAAATTGTATCGACATGGATCAGATTCTCTCAGTATTTCACTGGTATTAAATGTTTTTTCTTGTAAATGAAAGAACTGTATCTACATGTACCGTTTTTTGCCTTTCGTATTTTATTTTAAGGTTTCAGGAAAGGTAAGTATAAGTTCTATAAGTATCACTTCTCTATCGCTGCATTTGGCATTCAATGTTTTGTATATGTTAGTCCCATAAAGAAATGTGTATCCATGTGTATCAGATTCTCTCAGCGTTTGGTTTTCAATGTTTAGTCTAGTAAAGTATCATGGAGGTTAACTGTGTCTATATATATATATATATATCAGATTCTCTCATCATTTGGTATTCAATGTTTTGTCTAGTGAATTTCCATCAAGAAAAGTATATCTACATGTATCAAATTGACCCTGCGTTTGGTTTTGGATGTTTGACTTACTGACGTCCCAGGTATTAGGGTTTTCCATGTTTTATATAGCTAAGTCCCTCCCATGAAGAAAAAGTGTATCTCTATTGTATTGGATTATTATATCATTTTGTATTCAATGTTTGTCTATTGAAGTCCTTGGAAGATTAAGGTTACGTATCACACTCTCTCTCGGCATTTGGTATTCAAAGCTTTCTGTAGTGAAGTCCCATGAAGGTTAAGTATATCTACATATATCACATTATTTCTCAGCGTTTGGTATTCAATGTTCGTCTTACTGAGGTCCCCGGTATGTTCCTGAGTGCCAGGGTAGGACTACTCAATGCATGCTGCAGTTTGGGCTCAGGTTGTGTCCTCTTTGGTGACTGACCTTGACCATAACAATTGAGTTGTTGTCGGTTTCCATGGAGATTCAGTCCACGCCTGTTGGAAGTTTGCCCCCTTTTCTCTTTTTCCTCTCTGTGTTTTTGTTCCAGACTTTGTACTTTTAACTCCATTTGTGCTGCTATTAACCTTTGCTCATTGAGTGAGACTTCAGTGTTTTGTATGGAATCTTTCAGTCTTCCATTCTCTGCTAAAAGTTCATCTCGTTGTTTTTTCAGTTTTTCTATATTTTTCATATCTTGTTGATGGTTCCACATGTCATAAACCATTCTGTCAATTTCCTTGCTTTTTTCATTGAATCTTTCTTGGAGATGTCTCTTTTCCTCAAAAAGATTTTCAATGCAAATGCTCAATGGCTGTCTCCTTTCTTTTTCAGGGAACTTTTCCAGGCATGCCTTCAAAAGTTTGTTGTCATCAGAATTCCTTTGTGCATTAATAAGTTTATCTAGCTCATCATCAATAATTTCCCAACTAACAATATTTTCTCCATCTTCTTCAATGTCATCAGAACCTGTGTTTGCAGAAACCAATTTATAGTAAACGCTTTTCATTCTTTCAAACTGTTCAGCATTTTCCCCAATTGAGCTATCACTTCTTGTTACTTCATAGTCAAATTCTGTTTCATCATCCGCGCATATCTGTGTCTTGTTTCTTTGATCTTGCATGTCAGCAACTTTTAGCAAAATGCCCACTGGCAAATTTGACATGCATGAGCTTCCTCGTCTGACACAACCATAAAAAACCTCACTGCTTGGAAAGGTGTCGACTTCATCATCAAAACCTGAATTGTCATCCACTGCCTCTAAGTTTATTGGCATTGGCTCCTGGCTTCTTGCTGTCTCAAGTGCAATACTTATGTTCTCTGGACCATCAAGAACATCATTGATTTCTGAATTTGCATCATTGGAAAGATCTTGCATTGCAGTGGACTGGCTTCTGATTTCATCAAAGCCGTGATCTGAGATTTCATCTCCCCCACCTGCACTTTCATCCTTATAGTCAGGGGTTTTGTTATTGGCTCCAGAAGATGGTCTTTCCCCTTTAGAAACATCTTTTCTCGGACTCTCTATCACACCTATTGGACTTATGCAGGCATCTTTACATTTCTGTTTAGGGTGCTTGACTAATACTGCATATTCACTGGGTTTGACATCTTTTCTTTGGTGCTGGCCTTCAGTGCTATTGTTCCCATCTCCATTTCTTTCATGCACCATGTTCTGTCCATTGTGGGCAAAGCTGTTTTTGGGTTGGCCAGGATGGTCTGTGCTGTCGTATCCTTGGTAGATATTGTAGGTATCAGTGGGCATTGGATAGGTGAAAAACTTCTGCCCATTCTCAATGTAGGATGCAGGAGCTGGATACTGTCAAAGAATTGAAACAAGTATTTGATAATTGAATCATGTGGGTATACACAATTTCATGATTGCTTACACTATGATTATTATCGAATTTGATAATTTACTATTTAATCTTTTGTTAATTAAGTGATACAAATTTTTCATTGAATATGTGAAATAATAGTTTAAGTCAATTTGGTTAATAAAAAAAGAGTTGACTGCATTGTTTTTATTAGGATATTAATAGATTTGTATTGTGAATTCCAAACATGTATGAAAACAGAGAATTTCTCACATGAAAGAATTATATATAGAAGTTTGTAGAGTTAAAGCCAACATTTTTTTTTTAATTGATAGCTAGAACTCTACGATATACTCAACATGTTTGTTTCTTGTGAAATTTATTCGCACATATGTGTGAACAGCATGTTGAAATAAACAAACAAGATTACCTGGAGCATGGGTTGAGACATGCCATAAAACCTAGGTGTATTAGACTGGGAGGCAAATCTGTAGTGGTCATGATTTGTCCCACTAAGTGGCAGCTCCAGACAGGGGAGGCTCTGCTGATGGTCATAGGGAAATCTCCGTACATTCAAACCATGATTAGCTGCAACAGGTTTTAACAGAGTTAAAGATTTGAAATAAGTTATTGCTTGACAACAGGGAAAGATATGCTGGTGTTCGTAGGAGAATCTTGGCACATTCCAACCATGATTAGCTACAAACAGGTTTTAAAAGAGTTCAAGATTTGGAATAAGTTATTGCTTGACAATAGGGAAGAATATGCTGGTGTTCGTAGGGAAATCTCTGTACATTCTAACCATGATTAGCTGCAACAAGTTTTAACCGAGTTAAAGATTTAGAATGAGTTATTTCTTTACATCAGAGAAAGGTATGCTGTTGTTCTTTGGGAAATCTTTGCACATTCCAACCATGATTAGTTTTAATGGAGTAGCTTTTAATTAATTGTAGTTATTGCTTGGCATTAATGAAGTATTTGAATTTTTAATATTGATCAATTGATAAATGTTGACAACTAGATGGTAGAAGGAGTAAAAGTATACATTGAGACTTAAACTACAGTAGATATCAATGTAAAACTGTTAAATATTAAATATTTATTTTGATTATTTAAATATTAAAAAAGCATTTAAAAAAGGACTGTTAAAGATGTGCAATTAACCTGTGCCTTATTAATAATATAGCAAGAAGTAAAACAAGACATTGAACACCAGAAAACAACAACCAACCTTGTACTAAACTTGTCTGTCTCCTTTGATTAAACTCCTCCTGTAGTTTTTCTGCCAGCCAATCATAATTCTCCATCAAGATCTGGACAAATTTGTCAAACGCTTTGGGTCCACGTTTTTCTAGCAACTCCAGCAACATATACACTCTGTCTCTTGGAGTGATCTCCGCCTAGAAAACAGCAAATATTTGTTAACATAAATAAACAGTTTATTATGAGTATTTATAAACCTTTCTATTTAAGCTTGGTTATGTTGAAAGCCTGAGGCTTATTATGGACAACCTTGAGTCTTTTCTGGTTAGACGATTCACATGAAAGTAATTCAAACTGCTTATTTAAAATGCAAATTTTCTTGCAGGACAGAATTTGTTCATACAATGGATAGACATAAGCATCTTTGGATGCCTAAGGTAAATTTTAGTTTCACTTTAAGCCGCATGCAAGGATGACATTATTAAATTTTCCATGGGAGATAAAAAGTTGTTTGATTGGTAGGCAGATTGCAATAGTACAAAGGCAAGTCACATGGGGGTATAATTTAGATGCAACAAATCACAGTCAGCTTTTTGCATGCCCAGACTTTAACTTGACTAAAGAAAATGAGAAATTAGTACACTTTGCATATAATTTTGCCTCAAAGACACTGTATGACACCATTTAAATCTTTAGTTACTGATCCCATGGTTTAATGCAAGAGATCACAAGAATAGATCAAAGTGGCATGTAGGACAGATAATTGAATGTGTTACTGAATGAAAACATCTACTGCCACCAGAACTACTGTTTGCTTTGGAAAATTGTGCATCGATTGCTGTAAAAGAGTTGAAATACTGTTCGATGCACTGAAACAAAAGGAAACAAGAGCTCCAAACAGGGCATTGACACCAATCAATCAATTCTTTGATGACATTTTGAATGGAAATCAGTTTAACTTAATGTTACAGTGACCTTGACCTTTGAACTATATTGACCCCAATTTCATAAGGGGTCATCTACTGTCCAAGGCCAATGAACATGTGAAGTATCAATCCAATGGGTCAATTCATTGACGAGTTATTGATCAAAATTATGTTCACACTTATTGTGACAGTGACCTTGACCTTTGACCATGTGAAGTATTAAGCCAATGGGTAAATTTATTGACAAGTTATTGATTGGAAACAATTTTCCCACTTGTGACAGTGACCTTGACATTTGAGCTAGTGACACCAATTTCAAAAGTTGTCATCAACTGTCCAAGGCCAATGCACATGTGAAGTATCAAGCAAATCGGTCAAGTCATTGACAAGTTATTGTTTGGAAATGATTTTCGCACTTTTGTGACACCTTAACCTTTGATCTAGTGACCCCACTTTTAATAGAGCTCATCTACTGTCCGAGGCCAATGCACATGTTAAGTATCAAGCCAATCGGTCAATTTGCTGATGAGTTATTGATTGGAAAAGATTTTCACACTTATTGTGACAATGACCTTGACCTTTGACCTAGTGACAATTTCTGTTCAAGTCCAATGCACATGTTAAGTATCAAGCCCATCTGTCAATTAGTTGACGAGTTATTGATCGGAAACAAAATGGTCTACAGACCGACTGACTGACGGACAGACTGTCCATCCAACTGACATCCAGCAAAACAATATACACCCTCTTCTTTGAAGGGGGGCATAAAGAAGTAAAGTTTAAAATTTTAATCTTTGTGTCATGTTGCTTACCTTTATTATTCCAATCATACTGTCAGTGAAGATTTTGTTCTGCTTCAAAGCCGCATAAAAGTCTTCATCCAATATAAGTTCATCTGCCAACTGCCTGTATGTGCTTCTTAGAGCTGACTTCTGTCGCTTGTCCATTGTGTTGGTGTTTTTGGTGGTTATTAGGTATTCTTGTTAGCACTTTATTTCCAGCACATACTGAAATAAGAAAACCAATACAAATTGGAAATATTTACTTATTTTTTAGGCAAGTTTGAATACAAGTTCTTGACAAAACTTAAAATAAAGGGAATCTGCTATACAGTCGAAATAGATAAAAATGAATTTGGAAAAGGCAATACAATCGTGGTAGAAGAGTCAGTGGTTATTTAACCCTTTCCTTGACAGCCATTTAGCCAATATAAGCCTCTCCAGTTACTACAAGACCTAGCTGCCTGCTGACCAGTGGCTGATAGCCATCTTATCAATATCAGTACCCCATCTTTACAGGCATTATTGGAAAAACGCTGTTTTATGACCCTCATTGCTTTTAAACCTGATATTCTCATAAAAATTGAAATATAATTGAAAAATACACAATATGAAAGTTTAAGCTAATAAAATTTCCTTTCCTGTGGTGTAAACTGTATGTTTATACCTTAATTTATTGGTCAGTTATAGTCATGCAAAGTTGACCGTTGTGTGTTTTACTGCATTTAAATGCAAATCTCTTTCCAGCTCATATAGAAACTTTGCGAAGTTGGTGTGTTGAATCAAATACAAATAATTATATTTTGGAATATTAATTTTTTTTTCTTACTTTCCAAACTACAATTCTTCTTTCTTGAAGATTTTTTTATTTTATAAATTCATTCTGCAAGCCTCAAAATCCATGTAAATTCTTATAAATAACTATAGAAAAACACAGAGTTTCTCAAACAACTTCATGCATTTTCAAAATAAATTGTATTATTTCTTATAAAATTCGTACGATACTTGGTATTTCTATTACATTAATTCACCTAATGATTTATAAACATTTATAGATACCGGTAACAATTTAATTGGATGTTGCATAATGTGCCATGAATATTCATATAATTAATTTGCATTTTGCATTTTATTACCGATCGAAATCCGGCAATGTCGGCGTCTTCAATAAGTCTTCAATTTGTGTATTTATTTGCAAAATTCCAAGTTTATTATCAAATACTCCAGTTTATCTGATCGCGGACATATAACTTTATAACCCAGAAGTCGCCAACAAACCCGTGTATTTGTGTACCAAATTACAAAACGCCGAGGTAACATGGCACGCGCGCCAATGTTATCTGAAGACTACTGCTGCGTCCGGTAAACATGTTTATTCAAAGTGTCTAGAACCCGTGTTTCTTATCCCTAAATGTTAGATTAGCATGTGCGCTATTAATTATTATTGGTCAGTTCAAAGGCATATTGAAGACCGCCGACTGCGTCTTTGTTTTATTGCCCAATCAAGCACCGATAATCCAATATCCTGTGTATTACGAAACACAAACTTTAGATAAGCACGTGTCGTTTGTAAAAACATTTTAGTGTACATGCCATTTAACATATCGATGTAATAGTCGTATATGATCTCGGAAACAAACATTTACGATATAATGGAATCAAACAACAATAAGAATGAAATCGATTTACACCCAAATGATATTATATCCCTATGGGACGTGTTTATTTTTGCGACATTTTTAACGAGTTATAAATACGTTTTCGGAAAATGTCCAAATTAAATATGGTTCGAGAATAGCAGTTATTTTAGGACATTACGAAATGCCTGAAGCGCGCACATCCCGGAACGTGATTTACGCATGTCAAATGGTAAACCCTCGTCTTGATTGGTCGCCAATTGCATCATAACTTTAAATAGCAACATTACCGGATGTTTACTCGACAGTTTAGAAAAATGATGAACGCAGGTGTATATGCATTTCTGTTACACTTAAAACGTCATTTTAAGCATTTAAATAGCAAATTAAATCGTGACGCATAAAAACGCGTATATATCAGGTAATAGATTGGGTAGTAGAAATGCGTAGATAACAGGGAATCGATACAGGCGTAGATAAGCGTATTTGACAGGGAATCGATAGGGTCGTAGAAACGCGTACCTGTCAAGGAAAGGGTTAAAAGGCAAAGGTGTATGGGTGTTCAGTGTAATAGATCGTGATATAAATGAATATTGTTGTACATTTGTAGGAAATGGATCTGCAGCAACATGAATAGAATTGGTAAAAAATTAATGATCTGGCACTATTAGACTGCCCGAAAGAATTTGTTCCCGGAATCAAGAAGCTTTCTCTCATTTGAAAGTTAATTATTGGCCATATTATGCTCACCAAAAATTTATTTTGGGGGGAGCATATAGTCGCCGCTTCGTCTGTCCGTGTGTGCGTCTGTATGTTTGTCTGTCCGTCCGTGCACAATTTTTGTCCTGCCTATTTCTCAGCAACTAATGACCGGAATTCAATGAAACTTTATGGGAAGCTTCACTACCAAGAGGAGATGTGCATATTATCAGCGGGTTCTGGTCGGATGATTTTTCAAAGAGTTATGGCCCTTAGAAATTTTCTATAAAAATATTCTTGTCCCCCCAACTACTGTGCCCTCAAGATGTTTCCTTTTATCTGAATATATAGTGCAATATTGTGACAAAAAAAAACTTTGGGGAGCATCACCCGTCTTCGACGGTTTCTTGTTTTGTTTATCCTGACACTGGAGGCCATACCAAGACAGAAGAGTCATACTTTAAAGACATCTCTTGGCTGAGACTGAACAGCGAACCTGCTGTGTGACACTAATTTTGCTTATTACACAATAGAAAATAGTTCTTGCAAGACTCACATTATCCATAAAGTAATTGTCCTGAACTTAATGCAGATTAAAGTTAAAGCACTGCCAACAACACTAACAAACTAATTTCCAATTAAAAAAGAACTAACTTTCAACTCGCTCTGAAGACCACTAAAAGAGTACGCCACAACTTATTTTTTATGCGGTTACCAATTTTCTAAAAAAGCAACTGTGTGCATCTGTATTTAAAATATAGTATAATATACATACAGTAAAAATGATTAAAAAGGCAAAAGTATAAATTGATATTGGTGAAGAATGGAATAACAAAATTGGTGACAGAAGTTATACAAAATGAACAATAGCAAGAAATGCACAACTTTCAGTGAAAAAGGAAGAAATATAATTGTTCATTTTACATTTGATATGCTAACATCACATAAAACAGAGTTTAAGAAAAAAATTGTCATGCTGCTTTGATAAATTAAGTTATGATATCATGATGTGAATACAAATTTATTTCACAAAACTATGAGATAAAAAAATGTAAGAGAAACATTCAGCATCACATACTTGTCTCATAAAATCCATAAATAATAACTTTTGTCCACTTTCATGTCTATTTAAAGTCTAAAATGTTTCCTAAAACATCTGAAAATGCATGGGGATTATACCAGAGAAAGAGAGCTTCATAAGACTTACTGGAATGAAAGTACCTGCTTATGTCATTACCTATAAAATGATGAAACAATCATTATTGTATTATCACATGTAAGTGCAAATCTAAAAGAAGTTTTTTTTATCCTAAGCAAACATTTGCGTATATTTTGTTTGTTTAGGATGAACGTGCTTAAAACTTGCCTGTCAACCACTGATGTCAGGTATTTGTACAAAAATTATATCTACCTTTACAATAAAAACAATCGTCCAAACTTTGTCTATGTCATGTTCTTATTTCGACAGCACTAGTCATTGAAGATAATTTTTTACATGTATATGCATTTAAAATAAATTCACAAGTTAAAAAAAAACTTTTGAAGTTTACATAGTTTAATCAAATATGCAATGCTTTTAGGTGCTTCTAATTGACAAATGTTTTCCGTTCATAAGTTCCTGTTTTGTTTTACTCACAAAAAGTGTTTGACTTGTTTGAAAAATTGGGAATCCCTGTCCTCTAATGGTTTATACAAATACACTTTTCTGATACTTATCTTACTATGCTCCAAATTGCCATTTGATATCATTTAAGATTAACATTTTTAATCTATTTAACATTCAAAAAACTTTACATGACATTGATATTTTTTCCATTAATTTCCCAAACATTTCTCTTATTTTTTTCATATTTTCCATGCAAGAATAATTTATTTCACAACTTTATATTGACTTGATAATACATGTAATATTTATATTATATTAACTATAAGCATGAATTTTTAGACTTGTACATATTCTTCAAAATACAAATGCTGTAATAACAAAATGTATTGCCTCTTCCACTTCAGAAGGCTTAATAAGTAAGCATCACTTATATTCCGTCTAACTGATGGTTTAAATAGCCATGCTCAGGGGACCACACTTGTAAACAGTTTGAATGTTTTTTCTGTGTATTCATGTTTAAATTAACAGAGCATAATTATTACATGAGATCATTAGTCTTTTGTGTATGAATCTTTTGTCTTGTTTGTACCTTAAGATAAACATTACTAATATGGAGTCTAATTTTGTAACGCAATACCATGTAATAGTAGTAATAATGAATAGATGCAGTCATATTTTGACATTTAATTTTCATAAAACCTGATAAAAAAGCAAAGCATCTGACTAAGAAATCAGCGTGACTTATTTTGTTACTGCATATAAGTGTCTCTTTCCTAATTGGAAGAGTAAACTACCAAGTATTTGGGGAGTGGGCTGCAAGGCTGGGAGACTTCAGTAATTGAAGGCTTGAACTTAATCACAACAATAATACACAGCAATACAGGGGTGGGGATGAGGAGGGGGGGGGGTTGGAGCAAATAAGAACCCTCCATTGGAGGCTCAGTTAGCAGTTTTGGCAGCTTATCGACTATGTAAGAGGCTTCCTTAATTAAAGATCTGTCATGCTATAGTTCATGAGTTCATCATTTTCATTGTTTGCGTTGCCTGTATTAAGAAAAAGGCTTAATTATATTATACATTACATTATACATGAGGAAAGACTTGGGATAAATCAATCCTATACAAAGGTATCATTTCCCCATGTTTGTATGTGCAGTTATTATGGGCTGTTAAGGGAGTGTGCTGGATTAGCCACAAACAGTAGTCATGAGAGGGGTAAATTAAGAGAGTCAATTTGAATAGCCGTTAAAACGAGATTATACGATTTTGTCAGATATTTATGAATTTATATAAAATGTGTAAAAAACTTATTATATATATATATTTCAATATAAATTAAAAAACAAGTTAAAAAGAACATGACTTGTGTCGAAAAATGCGAAATAAGACAGATATTTAATTCTGAAATCGAAAATGTCTGTACAGTTGAATTTGCCAGCATGTATATCATGCATGTACGATGTGAATCTAAATTTTGTTAAATGGTTCATTTTAAATTGCTGCAACGATGTATATTCATATGACACACACACACTAACTCTGATCCTAATAAAAAGACGAATACCGTAATCGGTTGTGTATAACGCGCATTTGTGTATAACGCGCATCAACTTTTTGAAGCAAAAAATCGGGAAAAAAAGTTTTTGATGCAAAAAAACTGGGAAAAATTCGGTTCCATACTCCATGGGCTAACAGAAAATCGTTTTATTTACATTGCCGGTCTCGCGCGTTATTTCGAGCGTCTATGCGATATAGATGGTAAGGTTACATTACACAAATATATTTGTGTTTGACAATTTGCAAAATATTCTTTCCAGAATATGCGCGGTCCTGAAAAGGACCTTTGTTGTTGTCTTTGATCGTCTTTATAAGGGTCGTCCGTCTATGTCCGAAACGTCAATATTGTGACTGACAATTAAAAAATTCTGACAATTCAAAGACAATTTCAAGATTCTTTCTCTGTCGATCGCTGTGCTATTCAAGATACGGTAAGTCTAATGACAATTTTTATAATGATTAAAAATGGCAAATGTGCAGTTTTTATTCATGTTGAAGAGTGTTGTTTATTGCTCATTCAGTTGCTCAGTATAATTGACAGGTGACTTTAACGACTCAAACTTCTCAACACCATTACTGACATTACACGCGATAATTAAACAGTGGAGGTGTGATGCCGTCTGCCGGTTCGCATGTTTTGATAATAGCCCAGCTACACAAAACTTGACAGGTGACTCAAATCTTGACAAGACGTATGAAAACGTGTGAACAAACACAACATCAATTTTATTAACACATTTGAAAAGCAATAAAAATAATCATCAATATCGGGAAAGGCCTTGCCGACATACTATTGTAAATCGACAAGTGCCCCAATTAAATTGTGTAACCCTAGTACAGTAGGGTATAATATTGTGGGAATAAACAATAAAATTTAAATAAAAATGGCTTCCTTGTTTTTCATTATCTCCTTCAAATTTATTTGATTTCGATGCTCTGTACGTACCTGAAAAAGATAGAAAATATTAATTTTAACTTTATAACGTTTGTTAATCTATATTCAGATCGTAAATATAATACAATTATTAACATAGTGACAGTTAAATCGACTGGGAACAGAATGGTCCGAGTTACCGTAACTGGGTAACTGACAGGGAAAAAATGTTTTGGCATGCCTGTTGTTGTGCATAACGCGCATCAAGTTTTTTAAATCAAATTTGGGGGTAAAAAAGTGCGCCTTATACACAACCGATTACGGTACTTCAGTTATTGTAGGGAAATATGGACGAAATATCTTCGTCACAATCGGCTTGGGGCGCTAATTTGTCTTTGCTGCATTTTGTGAAATTCGTCTTCAATGTAATTTTTTTCTTGCCTATTTTGTGTAATTGTAACATATTTTATAAATATATAACAATTTAACACATATAAAAAAATGTAAAATCTCGCTTTAAGATGTTTCTACCTTTTGACCAGTAGGTCCTAGGTTCACTCAACATCTTGGGAGTGATCTCAGGACAGGATTGTTCTAAATACACCAAGTACTGGTTCTACCCAGAAAATGGAGTTAAGCCCAGAGCTTTTGACATAATTGAGCAAAAAAATAAATAGGCATAAACTAAACCTTGAAATGATAAACAGTGGCTCAATGGTGGTTATCTCTTGCACCCACAATAACTATCTGACCTATTTTTCACTAATTTCTTTAAATTGATATTTTTTTAAATAAATGTAAGGGCATTTTTAAAAATAACATGAAACATAAACTATGACCCACTAAACATTTTGGCCTAAATATGCAATGTAATGAAGAAATTTGGTTGCCATGACTCTGCTATGATTTGTTTTATTGGCAGATTTATTTGAAAGTAATTCTTTTTAAGCAAAAATACTATACAATCATGTAAATACTTTTTTTGATCATTACAATTTTTGGTTCTTTGGAGTTCCGTATTATGAAATGTATCATTTGTTATCTCCTAAAAAAATATGATATCAAATAATCACAAAGACTAAAGCATAGGTACAGTTTAAAAAACAACAACTTTTTTTAGGTTCAGAAAATAAAGCAAGGATTTTGGTTTCAAACAAAAGAAAAGTTTCATGACTTGCCCACTATTTCATCAGAAATGTTTTTTTAAATGATTTCAATGGCATTAACCTTGAACACATGCTTTTTTGTCTTACATTGTTTTAGTGATTTCAAAGGTCAATCATAAATGCAGTCAAGTTTTATTTTAACCTCAACATTAGATTTTCAAACTTTTAATCAAATGCAAGATGCTTTAGCTCAATATTTCTATTTTTAAAAATCCTTACCATTTTCCAGGGATCATCACAATTCACATCATGGCAGGAGTTTCACTATTCACAGTATGGCAGGTCCTGTGAAAACTTATTTAAGAAATAGTCCACCAAACACAAAATCAGCGAATTACTAAATAACTTTAATCCTTTTGAAGTATCATCTCAACATTTCTTAATATTCACTTTTAAAACAACACGCAGAAAATCAACATAATATGCCACATGTAAAATTGTCTGTTATGTATTTCAATGTCAAAAAGGTTTGAACTATTCATCCAGAAAATGACCTGTGTGAATTAGAACCCCAGTGTTCTTGATTCTATTACATATATTTATTTTCTATTATTCTATGCCATCAGCCGTAAATGGTTAATATTTTAATCTCGGATAAAGACAATTGATTGCATGATTTTTAGGACGATTATGAAAGATTATTGGATAATTCGGTGGTGTGATATTGACCTGAAATTTAACAGCCCTGAGAAAATCTTGCATACAGTTTTGTAGTCACTAAAATGTTAAGTTTTAAGGTAATGTTAAATGAGATTAAAAAATATCAGTTTTTACCAAGCGAGGATTTAATAATGAAGACTATTTGATTTTCATGAATCTTCAATTATGACGACCTCAATGACTCAGCACCTTAATAAATGAGATCATCTTTTAAAATAGTGATTGGCATACTTTAAATAGTAACATGTACAGATAATGCAGTAATTTATTCACAGGTATTATGTTTTCCATGTTTTATACAACGGCCACTATCTTTGATCCAACCTTTTGAATGTAATGATATGCAAGACAGAAACAGTAAATGTGCCGACACATCACATGGCTTGATTGGCTGATTTAGTGACCATTTGTCGGTCATATTCCCAAACTGTCAAAAAGAATCATTCTGTCCTAAATAAATTCCAAAAATTCAACAAAAATTAGTTGACTTTCCAAATTAGGAGGTATGTTATCTATAGACATAAAGAATTAGACATTGTTCTATCCATTTAAGTGACATTTATGTCAGCATTTTATGTTTTAAAATATTTTAATGAATATTTAAAAATGATATGATATATTAAAAGTAAATTGTTGCTAAAATTCCCAAGTTCACAGGTATGTCATATTCCTAAAATGGTGAAAAAAGACCTGTGTCGTTTATGGCATTTTTGGACCTCGACTGCTGAGGCTTGACATGCAACTAGTATAAATAATGGTGTGTCACTGACCATCATATACAAACGATGAACTAGCAAAATACATTTTTTCCAACATAGGATGTAAATCATAGTTCCTTTAAAATCACATTTCTTAATTTAGCCAATTGTATTTATGAAGTTGATTAGGCAATTTTATAGCTTGAAATAATTAAATTGTAAAAAAGTTCCATAACTCTTTTCAGTGCAAATGGAAAGTGACAGCATTTGACATGCATCATCCTCTTATCTTATACTCTGCAACTCTGATCGCGTTTGAATCAAAACTGCCATATAAGATTTTGCCGCATGGGCACTCGTAATGTGCAATGTATGTTGCCATGATATCCTATCATTCACAAATACATGTATACCCTACTGTATCGATTTCTGCATACATACTGCTTTTTGAGCATATATATATATACACTGCAACGCCGATATATCGCGGTTGTTGGGATCCAAAGATCGCGAGCGCGATATATCCGGCGCGCGATATAATTCGAGAAATGTCTAACTAAATTGTATTGCGGTTAATTTGTCAAATTTCCCCAATGTTTTCATTTTATATACGGCGATGCTACATATTTTTATAGTAATAATTGCAAACCAATTCTACAATAAACATTTTTAATAACTACATACGTATCTGTATTTATCATAAAAACCAAAATGTAAATTATTGTTTTCATTTTCTTGAACGATCGCTCGCGAAACAGTTAAAAAAAAATTCTTGCCTTAAAAAAAAGTCTAAAATATAATTGTGCATAGATTCGAATTTACCCTTATAAATAGTCCTAATGAAGGAACTGAAACAGCGTAACGGTAACGATACAGCGTGTTTGAATGATATTTTATTAAGAGGAAATGTCAATGCCACATAATTCGCGAGATACCGCGGTAGTTTAGTTGAAATTTACAACGAAACTTTTTATGGAAATTAAATTATCTCAATGTTGTACCCGTAACGAAACTTTTATTTACAAATAAATACATCCACGCCAATTTTCGCGCGCTTTTTATTAGAACAAAGAAATTCATGACCAGTACCGAAATTAAACGATTTATATACCAGTAAACTGCCATAATTACCTTTGAAATGACACTTATTGGTTATTTGTTAAGTGTTAAAAACAACCCCAGCCGTGTGTACACAACACTGTCACTTATCGACTGTTTTTCACGCTTCACTGCGTGCCATAGTAAGCCGTGACATATAGGGTGTTAATACTTGCAAGAACCGGTTTTTTTTGCTCCAGTTAGCGAATTCTCAGATTAAAACATGACATTTAGTGATTATGCTTGTCGGATTTTTGGGAGCCATAGCCAAAGCGCGATATATTGGACAGCGCGATATAACGGTCCGCGATACATCGGCGTTGCAGTGTATATAGGTATTCAATTATCTCATGTGTTACAAATTTGTCATTTACTGGAAATGTGACTGTATAAAGAGGTGGGTGTATCAGTCAATGTTCAGACCTTATTATAACAACCAGTGCAAGAGTGAACATAAATTTAGATTGAATGCAATATGAACACCTTTTCTGAAATCAGGCATAATAAAAAGTCAGTTTCTGTTCACAAAAAACATGCATTTGTATGTATCTTAATGGTCTTTATTAATTATTTAATATTTATGTTTGCCTGATAGGTTTTGAATTACATTTTTGCAGACAATATTTAAATTTAAATTTATAGTGTCTGCAAATAAAAATGAAATGAATGTGCTTAGATAAACCTGTAAAAACTGTCGAGGATGTCAATTTCAAAGATTGATCAACACGTGCTATTTTACAAACGTTTATTCGATTCAAACAACTGATTATCACATTTTAACTGTCCAATGCCCATTTATGGTAAGCTTCTTTGAGTGATTCACACAAATTTATTGTTCAATGTGGAGTGTTGTTTAAATTCTCATGGATCGAAATTGGTAAAACAGACTATTTAATCAAGCAAATACGATTGCTTCCTTTTTTGAAGTTATCTGAAAATCCCTGAAGTTGTTTAACATGGATTTGAATCAAAAATGGAAATGTGGGGATAAAACAAGATCCAAGCTCCCCCGCAAAGATATAGAGGATATTTGTTCATGTCAGTGTAAGATCGTTTGATATTTTATGAGTGATCATAGAAAATATATTATCACAAGTGGCGCAGTGAAATAACAAACGATCTTACACTGACATGAACACATTTTTTGTTTCTTTTATGCCACTTTTTCAAGAAAATAATTTTACAGCTGTTTCCCTTTGGCTGAAAAATTACCCTTTCTTGGAGTTTCTCCCGTGACGGGCCTCAATACATTTCAAAACACAAAATGACGTCATTAGTGTGACGAAATGACGTCATTATACCACCGAAATTCTCCAGTTGAACTCTTTTACAATGTAAATAAATGGTGAAAAAGCATAAAATAAAAAGAAAATTTGTTGGATTCGGTGGAATGTCGATTTTAATTCAGTCGTGATCATAGAAAATATACATAAAATTATTTATGATAATCTTAAATAGAAAAAGGAGTTCCGAAAATGTGTTCTTTTCACCGGTGAAAAGAACAATTTGTTTATTTTCACTGCTGTTCTTTCACTGCAGAAATGTCATATTTATCATTAGGTATACAAGAAAATGTAGCGCCTTTTTTGGAGTTGCAGTATATACACTCATATCAAGTTTCAATGAAATTAGTCCAAGCTGTTCTGATATATTGCTGACTGGACACAAAAGTGTTTCGGATGCACAACACCAAAATAATATCCCTATGCCTTTTGGAACTAGTTTTTGAGTTGTGGCACTCTGTCTTGTTATGATGATCACTTGTGGCAAGTTATGTAAAAATCAATCCATGCTGATAAACATACCTAAATTTGACCAATTACCTTTTAATTGTGACCTTGGACCCGGGGACCTTGTAAATGAGACTCTTATGTCACATTACTGATCACTTATGTCAAGCTACTTATAAATCTAGCTATGCTCGACAAAGTTATGTTTGGGACAAAGTTAAATTTTTAACCCAAAATTTTGCCTTTGACCTTGAGTTATGACCTTTCCCGCAACATCAATCGGTCTGGATATAAATGGGGAAAAAGTATCTGAAAATTTATGTGCAAAACTATGACAAATTATGTTAAAATAATTTACCATTGATTTTGCCATTCATGAAGGTGGTATAATAAATGTACCAGTAAAATTCCCTTAGTCATTTTTTTAACGGGACATACGAGTTTTCTCATCTGGTTTTATCATTTGCTATTTCATTGTTGTTTCGTGTTGTTTTATCAGACTTTTTTCATCGTTGTCAATATTATTTATCTGTTTAAGTCTATACCGATGTTTTAAATCGTTGTCGACTCGATAATAGCTTACAAACATGCACTGAACCAAACAAATGTCTGTGAGTAGGTTGGCTACAATCTCACATGGGTTGGCTACTGACAATAACAAAACAAAATTATTAAGAGATAATTCGTGTACATTATAGTATGTTGTCAAATAACCCACGGCCGATAGTTTAGATGTGTAGGGATTAAATCAGGAGAGCGAAGCACGAGTGATATTAAACCACGCATCTAATTTTCCGGTGGTGGGTTATTCAACAACAAACTATAAAGTAAACGAATTTTTTCGATTCTAACGCGGTTTATACTAAAGATTTATACAATGTATATTATTTTTCTTGTGTACTATTTTATGTGAAGTTCCGCCCATAAAAATAACATTCGGCTGTTCTGTCGATCAGATCCGCGACTTTCATTCATAATCATATTACCGGATTATTACGCTGGTGGAAAATATATCGGCATGTTTTGTTTAGTTACAGCGCGTGCTTTCAGTAATGTATAAGGTGCACAATTTTCGACCACCCTCGTTAATTTCGGACGCGTCTTTAATCCGCTGTTCACAAGTTTTTGATTCTTGGTCTGACGTGCAATAAACCGGTCCTGACTGGTTTAGAGACTGCAGCGAATGGTTTATCACACCTAATCGAGATAAGATATGAATGTCATTAGGGGGTGTTAGCATGTGCACTGTGTAATCGATTTCATGACATGGGAATTTTAGCAAACAAAATCAGACCGACTGTTTAGGATTTTCAATCGGTCTTTCATGACCCCAATCGGTCTAGGACCAACAAAACCGAAAAAAATATGATCCCTGTTTGTTACAATATTTTAATTTATTATGTTATCAAATAAGTTTGGGATTTTACACGTAAATAATGAGGTCAAAGTATTGCACAATTCTTTATGAAACGCTTATGATGTTATGAGATTATTTGGCAATTGTGAACAAGTTTATGAATTAATCCTAAAAGCTATCTAGTTGTTCTGATATGATTCATGTTACAACTTAAAATACAAATGTGCTGTAAACTAATTTTAACCCTGTATCATGTGATGCAAGATAAAGAAATCAAACTTTGATTGACATAATTTTGTTGATAATTCTCCCACAAAACTGTTCATTTAATAATTTGATGTTTCCCTTCTCAAAATAAAATACACTTTTTAACAAAATACGCTTTAAAAAGTGTATTTTTTCTGCATTTTTACCGAAAAGTGTCTTTTTTCTGCATTTTTTCATAATAAAGTGCACTAAAGTGCATTTTTTCTGTATTTTCATTATCTTTAAGTGTATTTTACTGTACTTTAAGTGTATCTTCTGTAGACAAAGTGCATCTTTTTATGCAATAAGTGCATTTTTTTAATGAAGTGCATTTTTTGTGCATATTAGTGTATCTTCTGATTTGCAAAAAAAATATTCTTTCTGTACAAGTGTACTTTTAGTGCATCTTCATAAAAAAGAGCAAGACTATAGCAAATAACTGAAGTTAAAGGACAGAGATATAGTGTTTAATAGGAGGATTGTACTGAATTCTTTTTTATCTTCACATAATGTTTATGGTCTTATTATTACAATTTGTCTGCTCATAAAATATGTGAATCAGTAGAGCAGCTTTTAAAGGGAAAAGTACAACTAAACAAAGACCTATAGATAAGAAGGATAAGAAACTCTCGTTTTACCTATCGCGTTTTTCTATACTGCCTCCCAGCAGACGTGATTCCGCGAGAGTCAGGTGCGCGTAGTTTGGAGATGCCGGAAATGGAATTAAATCCGCCGTTTATCGCCATTTTGTTTAATCGAGTGCATCATTCTACATCGTATTTTTCTTACATTTAGCTATATATATATTCTCCTGACTTGAATTGGTAAGTATTTGACACATTCTTGTTGATATTTATAATTTCAATGTCTTATTTGCTATTTTTCGCGACCGATTAGACTAACTCTGAGCTGATTTAGAATTAGTTCAATAGCAGTTAAGTTTCCATTGTTTTGATTTCAATTTCTGTCGGTTTCCGGTTAGTCGCCTGTTATGTTAGAATACAACGGAAACAAGAAAGGACATTATATAGGGTTTTTGCGTCATAAATGCTAAAGTGTACGATTTCAAACGCTTTCAATCATGGATGTTTTAAGTCGACGATGTTGTTTTTTTTAGGAATAATTTCGTCATTCGAAAAATTTGTAAGCAAAGGTATTTTGTGTTAGGAGCAGTTTGTTTATTGCTATGATAGTATTATCCATTAAGCTAACCAATATGGTTCATTTCAATACTGTGCACTTTGACAATTGGCAACAAACCTTATAATTTTTATTTTTTTTGTGTCATCTGACATTGTGAGTTTTTTTTAAAGAGTTACTTGTATCAAATGATGAGGTTTCAGAGGTGAGTCGTTTCTGCTGTGTGAAAATTTTAGCCGCTGTTATAAGCTCAATACATGTCTGGTACAAATCGCATTAATGATTAATTTAATAACATTAAATGAATTTAGCAGATATATTGCATGGTGAAAACATATTGTCCAGCGGATGAATTTCTAATTTATTTTAAAGCCGTCATTATGTGCGTTTTTTGTTAAACTTTTTTGTTTCATATATAAAGTATATGAAGCTACATTTTTTCTGCTAAGGCAGATGTTAAGTTAGTGGTACAACATAATAAAGTTTGAAAAAACTTATTTCTTGTTTAGTTCTCAGGCCTTCATGACATAGCAACGGTTCTTTTTGTAAAACTTTTTTGTTAGTCATGCATATTGAATGAAGTAAAAATTATCTGCTAGTAGAGATGGCAAGGTAGTGTTAAAATAGAAAAATAAAAGAAAAAAAGCATTTTTAAGGATTTTAGCTCGATACAAGATGTTGCACGTCGAAAATTTCAAGTGATGAATTTTTCTCTAAATTTTAAAGCCATTATAACATGGCTTTGGTTCTTTTTGTAAAGCTTTTTTGTTTGTCATGCAAATTGTATAAGGTAAAGTTTTTCTGCTAGGGGAGATGTTAGGCTAGTGTTATAACAGAAAAAATGTTTGAAAAAATGCATTTTTAAGGATTTCAAGCTAAATATATTATTTGTATGTTGAGCATATTCAACGGATGAATTTCTTTCTAAATTCTAAGGCTGTGATGACATGGCATTGGCTTTTTTTGTAAAACTTTTTTGTTTCTCATGTAAATTGCATAAAGTTAAGTTTTTCTTCTAGGGGAGATGTTACGTTATTGCTATACCAGAAAAAGTGTTGAAAAATTGCATTTTTTAAGGATTTTAAGCTTAATATATTATATGCATGTTGAGCATATTCAACGGATGAATTTCTTTCTAAATTCAAAGGCCATCATGACATGGCATTGGCTTTTTTTGTAAAACTTTTTTGTTTCTCATGCAAATTGCATAATGTAAAGTTTTTCTGCTAGGGGAGATGTTAGGCTAGTGTTATAACAAAAAAAATGTTTGAAAAAATGCATTTTTAAGGATTTCAAGCTAAAAATATTATTTGCATGTTCAGCATATTCAACGGATGAATTTCTTTCTAAATTCAAAGGCCGTCATGACATGGCATTGGCTTTTTTTGTAAAACTTTTTTGTTTCTCATGCAAATTGCATAAAGTAAAGTTTTTCTGCTAGGGGAGATATTAGGCTAGTGTTATAACAGAAAAAATGTTTGAAAAAAAAGCATTTTTAAGGATTTCAAGCTTATTATATTATATGCATGTTGAACATATTCAACGGATGAATTTCTTTCTAAATTCTAAGGCTGTCATGACATGGTGTTGGCTTTTTTTGTAAAACTTTTTTGTTTCTTATGCAACTTGCATGAAGTAAAGTTTTTCTGCTAGGGAAGATGTTAAGCTAGTGTTATAACAGAAAAAATGCATTTTTAAGATTTTAAGCATAATAAATTATATGGTGCATGTTGAAAATTTTTAACTGATGCATTTCTTTTTAAATTTGAATGCTGTCATTACATGGCCTTGGTTCTTTATATGTAAAACTTTTTTGTTTGTCATGCAAATTGTATGAAATAAAGTTGTTTCTGCTAGGGGATATGAAAAGCTAGTGTTATAACTTATAACAGAAAAATGTTTAAAAAAAATGCATTTAAAGTATTTTTAGCTTTATGCATAATGTTGCATGTCGAAAACTTCAATGGATGAATTTCTTTCTAAATTTGGAGGCTGTCATGACATGGCATATTCACCAGAATCAAAACAAATCTTTTAGGCAAAAGAAAACAACATAACAATTTAAATGTACATTTTTATTTTGTATTAATTCACTTATGAAGCTTGTAACATTTGTACGAAAATCATTATGGTAATTAAACAGCACTGTAAATGACTGTAAAAAGTCACAAGTTGAAACAAAGAACTAGTTGGATGCGATTTTGTTCAACTCTTACTTTCATTTTCCATCTCTAATGACTCAGCTTTATGCTTTACTCATATATACAATGCATGCTTGTTTGATTAAGCCTCTCTTCACACATGCAGACACAGTATGGTTCATGTACATTTGTATATAACTACATGTATGTTGAAACTGTTCTAGCTGTTAAATGATTCTTAAGATGAAAACCTTTTAAACATGCATGTATGCTAAGTAAAAAACAATAATTTCTATATTCAAGATTGTCTCAAAGACTTCAGTCATGTTATAACAGGTAGAATGTATTAAGTATTATAAATGAAAAAGATCAATGCCCACTTTTGTAAGTGAATGACTTGTAACCAATCAGATTTACATTCTAGATAGATAATGGTAGACATGATTATGAATTTATTATATAATTATATACACAGCGAATGTGTTTACTTGTATATATCAAAGATAGTGAACACTAGTTGACTGGGAAGCCAATTGATCTTTCTCTTCAAATTATCGGCAGATGTTTCTATTTTCTTGTAGCCCCTGAGTTCTTGTTAACTGATTTTTGGTTCACATTTAAAGTTTTCAATGCATCTCGCAAGCTAGCTGATGTCTTTTTGTTTTCCTTGGCACTTTGCGCAGTCTGTTTGTTCACAAGTTTTGCCACTGCAAAGCCTCTCACTGTTAAAAAATAGTCTATACAGTCTTCCAAGTAGTGCTCTTTTTCACTCTCTTCATCGTCTTCACTTTCAAAGAGTATGGCACTGTAATGTTTCACCATAAAGGAGTCCATTATATTGTCCATCAGTTCTGTTTTGAGGAATGACTTCGCATGAATTTGGGTGTGATTGACCTGTTTCCGGACCACATTTTCAAATTCTCTCACCATGAAGAAAAAGTCATCACAAGGTTTCTTTAGCCCACCACGGTCTTTATATTTGTACATTGCACTGTACTTCTCAGTAAACGTTTTTTCAGTTGTTCTGCTGACAAGATTTTTGGCCACACTCATTTTTGTGTCACGTGTTGACCTGTTTGTTATTTTCCCATACTTTTTCATGAGCGCCCCAATAATAAACCCACAAATGTAAAATAACACTTTTGTATCATTGTCACTTATGACCTCGCTGGTGGTTTCAAATGATTTCTGTGCAAGACTGGTTAGGCTTGAGAAAATCTCCCCAACAAGTTCCAAACAAAATGCTTGGAGGAAGTCATTTATATCCTTATCACTCAAGTCTGTTGTACCGGCGTCCTTTATGATCAAGGTTAGCTTTGAAATTTCACTAGGTGTTGTTCTGAATGTGTGCAACTTATTGAAGATTTTTTCTCTTTCATTACTTGTGGCTGCACTGGTGTGTTGAAAAGTGTCCTGAATGAATGCACTGAATTCACTGTTAAGATTCACATTATTCCTGCAACACTTAGCAACTTTAGCCTTAGCTGATTCTCCAAAGAGGTTGTGCATGGGTTTTGTTATGATGTTGTTCATACTGATGCTGTATGCCTCATTGAAGACCTTCTTGACATCTTCATTGATAGATGTAGAGGCTTTTGGTTGTTTAGAACCACCTTTCTTGTGCTCGTGCGCTGTAATGAAAAGAAACATATTTATTGTATGCTTTCTGTTGGTTTATAGAGAAATATCAGTGAAATACATGTAAAACTGGTATTTCACTGTTTCTAACAGTGAAAAATAACGATATTTGTCACTGTTTTACTGTGACATGCAGTGTTTTTTTGTCCAATTGGGAAGAGTACCCGTACCGGTCCGATAGGAAAAAATTGAGTTTGATTTCATGCTCCCAAATACTTAAACATTGATAACTAAGTGTTTCCATGCTGTCAATATTATATTTTCCTAGGTTTAAGCCATAGATCTGCATAGGGAAACTACCTAAATGTTGCATTTAAAAAATCATTTTTTTTTCGTAATTTGAAAGTGCAATTTACCGGTACTTTATAAAGAATAAAATCGCTGAAATGAAATCATTTTCAACAAAATGACATCATTTATGACAAAATGACGTTATATATCGAGCGAAATTATCCAGTTAAACTCTTTTAACTCTTTTAAACTCTTTTACAATGTAAATTAATGGTGAAAAAAGCATAAAATAAATATAAAATTTGTTGGATTTGATGGAATATCGATTTCTTTTCACTAGTGATCATAAAAAATACATATTTTATATGAGCACTTGTGAATTAAAATCGATATTCCATCGAATCAACCAAATATCCTCTGAAATATCTGATTTTAGCAGTGAGATTTAATATACTCTGTGAATGATATGGCTTTGCCTAACATTTTGTCTATGGCATGAAATTAATTTTCATTTTAAGTTTTGCGTACGTTTACATAAGTTTTGCGTACGTTTACAGTACACACATACATTATTTATTGTCTAAGCCCTCGTGAAATTATTCCACCGAACATATAACCTCTTCGTTGTGTTATACATGTACTGCTCGTAAAACACTGCTTTGCTCTAAATTATTTCATAAATGAACGTCTTGAATTTTCATGTTTGTATATATAGTTGTTATTTTCATTTCAGATCACCATGCCCAGGAAGAAGAAACAAAACGTGCCTGGTCCTCGTCGAAAATACCACTATGCTAAGCAGGTGACCACTGACAAAAAAGAAGAAAGTACAAACAGGACAAGTGATTCATGTATGTGTAGCGCTGTAAGTCCCACTGAAAAAAGGGATTGTGTTGACATTGGTGTACAGACAGAAGTGTTTAAAGTTGTGGAATCATCAGTTCAAACTGTGTTGGACGTTGTTGATTCATCAGTGCAGACTTTAATCACAACAGTTGATGGCTGTGTGCAAACATTTGAAAGTGAAAGTGACCATGCATATGCGTATTCAGAATGTTCATATGATGATGACGTTATGGAATTTTCTCATTCAATCAATGTGCTAAGTGAATCTGAAGCGGAAAACTATTTTCATTCAATTAATGTGCAGGTTGATAAGGTTGTTGAGGAGTGTGATATTGTCATGGATCATGCATGTACAAATAGTTCAGGGGATAACCTTACATTTCTCAGTGATGATCTTGAAATTACATGTATTGAGATTGAGGTTGATGAAGTACTTTTAGAAAGCCTGTCTTTCAAGGACTTTGCTACAGAAATTAGAGAACACACTAATGACAAGTATACTATTCGTGAAACTGAACGATCTTTAACGTTATTGCAGTTTTATAAAGAAAGTGGGCCAGTCGAATCTGTGAAATTAGCAATTGAGTTCAGTGATGATTTCAAATGTAATGTTTCAGTTCACCGACAGAGCATTCCAAAATCACATCCATTATGGATTGGCTCACCTGAAATATTTCATGACAAAGACAGTGCTTTGAAACTGATTGAAAAGTTGCAAACTTATACTGTGTGTTGTGGAAATCCTGAGCAGGCATATCAGAAACTTGTTCCAGTAGGAGTTGGGCTTACTAACAGTGGTAGCACAGACATAGTTGCATACAGGTATGTACATAAGTGTACTTTTTTCCTATATTATTATTCATCAGCCATATGGAATCAATAAATGCTGATAGCTGGACGGTGACAGATGTTCTTATCTTATACACTGTAACTCCAATATAAAGCGCTCCGTTATAACGCTGAATCCATTATAACGCGGAGGGTGCTTGGATCCCATTTTTTCTCCAACCTTCCATTTGATTTCTGATTCAAATCCGTATTATGCAACTTCATGTATTTTCAGACAATTCAAAGATGGCGGCAATCACAGTCATGTTGATTGCTTTATTCAACCGTCCGTTGAACCGATTATAATCGCCTCGAGGTTAAACAACACCGACAGCTAATTGGTGTTAATCTGTTGTTTAATGTCAATAAAGGTGTGAAAAACTCGCGTGTCAGTGTTTATTACATGTATTCCTCATCAGAGTGGTTCAGTGCGATAATTTCCATAAGTTAAGTGCAAGCGGGATAGTTATACAATTCAAATAATTCAAAACGATTGAAACATTCTTACTTTGATATGGTTGCAGTTTGACTATATTAAATGAGCGGCTGTGAAATATACTGCCTACTGTATAAAACAACTTTTTCTGTCATTCCATTATCATTCTAGTATTATGTCATTTAATCTTTCAGTTCGTGTATACGAAATTAAATAATGCAGACGATTTATTTACATGCGAATGCAGTGTACCGGCAATTGTTAACAGAGTTTCACTTTTATTTTCGCGCGGTATCAAAAAGTCTCCGGGAAACACGTTTTTGCATGCGTATGACGCAATAAAACAATTTTTTGTACACGAGTGGTATTGCATTCAATCTAAATTTTAAGTCGCTCGTCCAATGAAAGCTCTGCCCCATAATGCACTGTACTCTTAACACTTCTGAAAATGGCATATATGCGTACGGTTGTGTTTACGAATTTCTTAAACATATATCGTCATTAATGTTCAAGATTATTTTTTTAAGTGATGTTGCAATTTTATTGGATTATCGGATAAATGTGCACATACGAAAAGCGGTATGTATACTGTTATCGATACGATTTGGTTTATATGCATGTATTCGCGTCAACACAGCATCGCAATATACATGACCAATATTATAGGCTATTCTATACCTGTTTTTTTATAGCGCCCTGCAGTAAATGAGCTCAAAACCTATAACGCGGATCCGTTATAACGCTGTTTCGCGGCTTGGACCCCATTGACCGCGCTATATTGGAGTTATAGTGTAGATATATGCTGATAAGCTGGACGGTGACAGATGTTCTTGTCTTAAAGATATACATCTAAAGGAAAAAACAAGTTTTTTAGAAGGATAATGTTCTTTGAACAAAAACCCTTGTCTTTTAACCTCTTTTTAAAATAGAAAACCATAGCATGAAAATATAAAGTTAAAATTTGGGAGATTCTAAATAGGTATTTGTGGGAAAAAATCTCATCGTGCCAATTTTGCTTGAATCAGTGTCAAATTTAGCCTCCAATTTCAGAAAGTTGAGGAATTCCAAATTATCCAGTAATCTTCTGCAGTTGCTACAAGTTAAAACATTGTATTATGAAATTCCTAGCACTAAAAAGTGTTGTTTTAACCCTTTGCATGCTGGGAAATATGTTGTATGCTAAAATGTCGTCTGAAGAATTTCTAAAATTAGCATTTTCTTCGATTTTTTCAAAGAATACTATTAGAATAGCAAACAGTTTGGATCCAGATGAGACGCAACATTCTGTGGCGTCTTATCTGGATCCAAACTGTTTGCAAAGGCCTTAAAAATTCGGTTCCGGCACTGAAGGAGTTAATACATTTTCGCGATGTTGATACCGAAAAAAAGACATTTTAAATGACATATAACTCCGCCCAGGAAGTTTTGATTAAAATATTCCATCAAACATTTAGAAAATAATTCAAATTAATAATTATAATAAAGCGACAACATTACAAACATTGGCATATTAAATATTTGTTTCTTCTGATGAAACCAAAATTAAGTGTGAAAAGTTATAACTGTCATACTGACGCCAATCAAGATATATTATTATGTAAACAAAAGTAATTGCAGGCCAAGAGTGTCTCTTTGATTTTGTCAATTTTCATGCAAAATCAACATAAGAATTATTCAATAGGATCCATGGGGACACTATTAACCCAGAATTGCCAGTGCCATTCCCGCATTTGCCAATCAGATTTTATTGTTTACTTTGCATAAACTTCGACAAAAATCAATTTATTTCTTAATTAAATATGCATATAGTAAAATAGAATTTTCGAAAATGTTTTATTTATTTTTCAGGGAAGGAGACTTTGGAGCCGTGACATCTGTGGGTACACGTTATTCGTCAACTATCAGGTCATCATCGTGTGAATTGTTAACACCAAGAAAACTAAATTGCATCAAATGCAAAAATTACAGTTATGCACTTGTGAAAAGGAAAAAGCGCTTGGATAATAGAATAATTCATCCTAGGAAATTCAGCCATTCCAGCTTTAAACACTCAGATATGACCCGGGATGAATTGTGCCTTAAACTAAAGGAGCAAAAAGGAGAAATTAGTGACTTAACAAATACTGTATGGAAATTAAAAAGACAATATGAGAATTCGATAAAGAAGGAGGGTGTTTCAGTTAAGGAGCATGAAAGTTTGGAATTAAGCTCGTTAATGGATTCCTGTAGTGAACAATTTAAGCGTGGCTTCCCAGATAGTAATTCACGACAAAGGCTTTTCTGGGAACAACAGGAGCTTTACGCAAACAAACCAGACAAACGTGGTATGCGGTGGCATCCAATGATCATAAGATGGTGCCTTTTTCTTCGCCAAAAGTCACAGGCAGCTTACGATGCAATTTCTGAATCTGGATTTATAAAGTTACCATCATCCCGGACCCTTTATGACTACAGTCATTTTTTGAACAGTGACTTAGGATTTCAGAAAGATGCGTTTGAATTGGCCAAGAAAGAGGCAGAGAAGAATGGACTGTTTGATGTAGAATGGAGAAGATATGTTGGACTGCTGTTTGATGAGGTGAAGATTCACGAAGATTTGGTATATGACAAACACACGGGGGAATTGGTTGGCTATTGTAATTTGGGTGACATAGCCAACCAGATGATGAAGTTTGACACGGCACAAAAAGAGACAGGTGCACAATCTTTAGCAAAGCAAGTTTTGGTGGTGATGTTGAGAAGTGTATATGGGAATATGTGCTATCCACTGTGTGCCTTTGCAACAAACACCATTACTTCTGACTTTCTCTATCCCTTGATTTGGCAAACTGTTGATGCTGTACAAACTGGTCTTAAATTAAGAGTGCTGTTTTTTACGTGTGATGGTGCTAGTCCCAACCGACGATTTTTCCATTTGCACCGTGTAGGAAATGAGGAACTTGTATTTAGAACAGTAAATCCAAATGAACCAGACCATTACATTTATTTCATATCAGATGTACCCCATTTAGTTAAAACCCTCAGAAACAACCTGAGTAATTCGTATTCGCATAACAAGTCTAGGACCTTATGGCGCAATGGAAAAGACATCTCTTGGATGCATGTGGTGCGTCTCTTTGAAGAGCACTGTGAAACCAGTTTATATAATGCCTGCCCAAGATTGACAAGGAAACATGTTTACCTTCAGTCATTCAACTACATGAAGGTAAATTTGGCAGCGCAGGTTCTGAGCTCATCGGTGGCAAATGCCATGCAGGACCTTTGTGGTCCCGAGACTGAGGAAACCGTTCTTTTTTTGAAAACTTTTGATAAGTTTTTTGACTGTTTGAATGTGAGAAGTGTTTGGGAAGGGCGGAACTCGAGGAACCCAAACATGAACCCATACCGTGATCGTGACGACCCCAGGCTTGAATTTTTGACAGTGGAGGTAATAACATATTTGAATGATTGGGAGCAACAAGTTAACAACAGACGCGGACCATTCACAAAGACCCAAAGAGCAAATATGCTACTAAGCTATCAAACATTAGAAGGTATTAAATTAGCTATACACGCTATTAGCAGTTGTGTTAAATTTTTGTTGGAAGAAGGGGCAGATTATGTTCTGACAAATCGCTTCAACCAGGACCCCCTAGAGCAACATTTTGGGCACTATAGGTTAAAGTGTGGTTCAAATAGAAATCCCTCTGTCTATGAAGTACGCAATGTGTTGCGAACAATTCGAGCCGTCAATTCACAGGCAATAGGCACCAAACGAGGAAATACTCAGCGTGACCCTGTTGATGTGCAAACAATAGACAATGCCAAAATCTCACGGAGAAAATAACTTTTTGTTATAGGTAGTAGATAAGGACTTCATGAGATTGAACAATCGAGCATGTTCTTCATTTATCCAAATTGCTTTCTAAAATGAACATTACTTGAAAATAAAATTAATCATACTGTAAAATTTTCTTCAGATCCATGATGTATATATGTCCTGCATATGTCAAATCAAAGTGATTTCTACTTCTAGGGAAAAGCATGTAGACTATAAATTGCAAGTAATTCTGATCCAGAGCAGTACTTATCTTAAACAATTTTCAGATTAACAGAAACGTTTAATCCTGTTCATACTTCAATTGCGTGACTATGTTTGTGTTGTGAATGTCAACATGTACATTATAATTTTCTTTGAAATATCTGTATCAAATTGATATTTTTATCACACCAAGCATAAGTCTCCCATTGGGTATTGAGCACTGAACATGAGAGTAACATTAAGGAATAGGTGCTTTTAATGTAGATTTTTACTAAATTTCAATCATTCCCAATTTCAGTGAAGAAAACATGTCCATTTTCCCTATTATAGCAATAATTGCGCTTATAATATGAATTTATTTTGATGTCAGAGCTTAAATTGCTGCTTTACATTCCATATCTTGTGTTGGTTGACTAGGTAAAAAGTAAAGGTAAATGTGACCTCTCTGTTCTGTTCTGCTGAAACTTTCAAAGTTCATGATTTATGAATAAGCATATCTATGCGCTGTAAGATGCAGTTTGAAAAATATCTGTATCAGACTCTTTTAGAAATAAAAATCTGAAATTTGAAAATTGTACAGCATTTAATAAAAAGGTTAACCGATAAAAAAAATTATAAGAGTATTTCTTTGTGTGGTGCTAGTCTCAATGAGTTATTTATAAATTGTACATATCCTAAATGAAGATACACGTATATTTTGATTCACAGATGAAATTTCAATTGTCGAAATATACTGCCTAAATATCTATCGGTTTGTTTGGTAACATTTGATCTTTTTGTGTGGAGAATTTTGCCTATGAAATTATTATTTTTTAAATCTGTCCGCAAACAGTTTCCCATCCCGTTGATATGTATTTATGTAATTGTTTTGTTGTAAACTAAATTTAGATAAAATGTATAGAGGATATTACATGAGTGTTCTTTCATATTTAATTTATAATTTGGATAAAAGGATAAATTGCGAGGCTTTGCGGAGCTTTTTATCATTTTATTCGACAAGTATAATAAATTCCATGTGAAAAGACGGGAATGTAATATTCTTTCTATATCACGTCACTTTTATTACTGAAACTTCGACATATCGTGCTTTTTTGCCCTATATAAACGCAGCAAATGCCAAAAATGTCCATACGCTAAAACAATGTAACGTCAAAATTTTTATTACACTAGTGAAATATGAAAAATATGTAATGACTTTATTCCACTCCTGCGAGTCAAACGTGATAAGTATAATTATTATGTTGTAATCTGATTTTAAAATATATTATGTATAGAATTACTTTGTTGTTATCTAAATGTTATTTTATGTATATAGTATTCTATATGTAGTTTGCATTGCATGTAGAATAGTATCTATAGTTTATATGTGTCACGTTCTGAGAAAACTGTGCATAATACCTGTGCGTAAAGCGTTATCCCAGATTAGCATGTGCGGTCCTAACAGGCTAATCGGGGACGACACTGTACGCCTTATTAAGATTTTTGGTAAGAAGGGACTTTCTTTTAACAAAAAATACCATAAAAGCTGAAGTGTCGTCCCTGATTAGCCTGTGCGGACTGCAAAGGCTGATCTGGGATGACACTTTACGCACATGCATTAAGCTCAGTTTTCTCAGAACAAGGCTCATTTCTATCTCTTACAAATTTATTACTGTTCATACTCATGATAATATAAAAGAAAAATAAAATTATGTTCTCCTGACTACTGTGTTGTTCACTTTAAAGTATTAAACTGAAGACAGCACTCATACTTAATAGCTAAATGGACCTTTTGAAACTAGCAAGGTTTTCTTATTACTATTGTAGGCGAAAGACATACATCCATTATTAAAATTAAACACAGCAAAGAACATATATTTCAAGAAATTATTTCTCATTACATACCTTTCAAGTTTATATCATGTTTCTTTGTAACATGACCACGGAACCCTGCGACAGTCTTGTATTCACGTGAACACTCTGGACAAACATAAATGTCAGAACATTTCTCAACACTTGAACTAGACTTAGAGACACTAGATATATTAACATTCTCTTCGTCGTTTGTATAATCGCCTAAAAGATCGTCAAGATCAATATCACTCTCCCATGATAAAAAGTTCGGATCTTTTTTACGTGACATAATTACAGCTCACAAAATTTAATTTAAATCCAAACAACAATTTTTATCACCGATTTCAGTTAGACAAGAACAACAAATGGAAGGCGTATGTAAAATATCATTCTTAATATAATGTTATGATTTACGAATGTAGAGTTGTACCTATTGAGACCAATTACAAACAGCGGTAATTAAATGCGTGAGAATCTTTAATATGTATTAAATGAAATTAAAATAATTAAAATATAATCTGCTTGATGTTGCGGTTATGAAAAACAACACAACAAAACATGCGTGAATTGTTTGTAACAAGTAAAAAGTCTCATCAAAGACATAATATGAGCGGCTGAATCGGCAAATTTTAGCCGATAATTAACACTTGTTTACCAACACACACAACAAATACACAAAGCATCTTAAACATTTTATTTGTAACAAACAATCTCAACTTCAAACAATTATTTTAACAACACAACGTGATAATCGCCTGAAAATAATTCTTTAAGTAATTTTTTTAACCGACATCGGCGAAGCGAGATCGGTTTCCATACACGCGCGGCCATTTTGAAAGGTACGCGCTTGTAGCTAACCACGTGACCCCGCCGCAAGATTATTGCGAGAAAGCGCGAGGTTTCCTATCCTGTGTATTATAGGTCTTTGAACTAAATCAGGCTGTGGGTAAATAATTTAAAATATTGAAAGTGTCAAAAAAATTATGTGGGCTTGCCATAATCAATTATATCTCCACAACATAAAAAACAAGTATTTGAACTTTCTTACACTGATATTTAACCCCAATTCAATTAATGTCTACCACATTGACTATTAACATACATTTTAAAAGACAATTTAAATAATATTTATAATATTATATTTATTTCCTAACACCATTCAGTATGTTATATTGAAATATTCACAATTAAATATAATATGCTAAGTGTGCTGTGTATTATTCAATAAATATCAGATAAGATCAGGATCAGATAAGAGATCAATTAGCATCATAAACACAAATCCCTATCAGTGCTCCATCTAGCCAAAACAAAGGGGTGTTTATAGAATTTTGATTGGTTCTGGGACCATCTATTTGAAAACAAACCACTTTTGATTGGTTGGAGCACAGCAAGTTATTTGGAGCACAGGAAGTTATTTTTGTAAACAATTTGGTTTCAGCAACTTAAATTGAGCTAAATTTTTAGGTATAATTCAGCAACATTAATTCTAGTGTCAAATGTCTTGAAATTCTTTCAGCACATGAACTATTGTGTGATGAAAACAATGTGTATTTACTACAATGTGTAAATCAACAATAAGTTTGTTGCAAAGAAGATTCAAAGTGGGTGGTTAAAGTGATCAACAACTGCCGTTTTTGTTTTTTTGGAATGCTGAAGAACAGCTGTAACAGGTTTGTATTTTCATTTCTGCATCTCTTTTTAATTAAATTAATTATGATCATTATCATATTTATGTATTGTCACTGGGAAATGTAACTGGATGAGTAAATGTAATGCAATTTTAAGGAAAAAAACACAATTATTATGGCTGTATTTTATGGTTATTGTCATCTTAAAATTTATTTATACCTATTTCTTGTCATTAATGAACAGATTTCTTTCCCCCATATTTAATCAGAACTTTAATATTTTATATTTGAAGGTTAAACCCCAAGGTGAAATTTACATTGATCGGAAGATCCATTGGACAGAATGTGCATCATCGCCTGCCAAAAAAGGGAGCCAAAAGGGGACTACCTGATGTATGGACATGTATACCAGGTTTTACCCTGCACGAGCAGGCCAACTTGAGGGGAACAGGAGTGGGAAACCGTGCCCTGTAGCTTGTCCTTGACCAAGAAAAGATGGATTTGTTGAGAGGTAAAACTATATAATAAAGGTTATTGCAATTCAAAGACGTCACACTTCCGGCCAATCCACACAGCCAAAGGAGACCACATATATTAGTACATTTATTAACAGTATTTTCTATCAAACGTAATTTCTTTAAATTATTTATGAAAAGCGTTAAGTCACATGTGATCACAAGATTAAAATTACAAAAATAAACAAACAAAAACAACAAGCCAACAAACTTGTTTTGATTTAAATTTATGATATTTATACCAACTGTTGAACAAGATTACCATAACATCAATATTTAACACTTACATTATAAAATATCTTTCAGGACCTGATCTCAAATGAGATCATGCACGAGAAGGGCCTCGCAGACCATGACAGTAGTATTCAGACCTGATCAGCTGGTGAAGTGCTCTATAAAGGGTTGTTTATGAATGCATTCTTTGTAAGGAACAGTTTATAACAACAAATATAGTGACAGGGGCTAAGCTGCTAAATATTGTCAGCATGTATGCAGTGATTTTCTTTGGAAATTCAAAACAACCTGTACGTACTGGCTCTCAGAAGGGCATGTTTTAGCGCAATAATGAACAAAAAAAGGAAGATCTTAAAAATAAGGTATAGATTTATATAAATTTCATGAATACTGTTCATTTATCATATATTAGGATCCAGAATATGATTGAATTAAATGTGCTGCTTTTGTCCATATTAAAAAGGGATTTGGAATGAATGTAATATATACAAGAAATATCTTTAAAAAAGATATACGGCGTAAATAGTTTAATGAATGAGATCAAGTATAGCGAATGTCTTTTTCTGTGCAGTTCTTAGCTGCATCACACGCAGTACGGGATGTTACGGGGAGTTTTCGCGGCTTATTTTACATTATAACATATTGCTGGTCATAAACCTATAGATACAAAACAGAAAACCAAAAGAAGAATGGAAGTGAAATTTAAACATATGAGTCAACCGGCCACACGAGAAGTATCCGTATTTATAGGCGCGTTCTTCGAACAAACCTGTTTTAGTGGTTTGTCGGGCATTGCTATTTGATTCGATTATTAACAGTATCAATTATCATCGTGCTAATGCTTAAAGTGATATTATGGGCATTTTGCACTGTTGAATTGAGCTGAAAAGAATTAACAGGTCAAAATAGTTAGTTAAAATGTGGTTACTGATTAATTATCTGCAACTCACCTTGCTACCAGTTGTTTATAAAAATATATTTTATATTCGATATTCTTACGTGACCCACCCAGTCCTGTAAGCTGAAATGATCCGTAAAACAATTTCGTGTCTTTGTGTCGTATGAACAAATCTGCACTAAAACTAAATTTAGGTTCAACTCGTAAACGCATGATCAGTTGTCAAACGAAAGTACGGTTGATATTCAAATGCATTATTTTTCTCTTTCTGGTATATTGTTTTAGTATGATGATGCTGCATTAGGCCTAAATTAAAATTGAGTTTGTTTGCCCTTTACCGACCGACCCACTTTTTACCCCCCGACCCAAAAAATTTTATTGCGATTTCTGAAAACGTATTTTTTTTATTTTCGTTTTTTTTTCGACGATCATAAAAGAGCCGACAGCAATATTTATTCGTGCGCGTATTTATATCCCTGTCTATTATTATCGCCCCTGACCGATCTAGGTCACTCCGATGGTTGGAATTTCATACGCCACAATATAGGCAGTAATGCAAGCGTCTATAACCAGCATCGCGATCGGCGGTGTTCCGTGAAAATGACCGAACGACATCATACTTAACTATTGGTTCGCGAAGTAGTCGGACATATACGAGTTTACGTTCGTTGTACACATGCTGTTAACATGATCTAAGACGGCGGACAATGAAAAGAAATAACGATGCTCAGCGAGGACAAATGACTATCGAATTTACGACGGACATCATATAAATAGTATGGATTAATGAAAAGAGCGTGTCATTCTACGATGGAGCATACGTTTTAGATACAAATAAAACTCTCTTCTTTTTTTGGAAATGTATGAACTGAATATCACAGAACAAGTGTTTGAAAATTGGAATGCAGTCTACTCGCAAGGAAAAATACATCTAACAGTTACAGGATTATTGTTCGAAAATGCAAAATAAAAGACAAACATGATTTGATTTATATGCAAGTGGATCTGTGTTTAATCAGATTCATGTGCATATTCTGCTTTATTATGTTTGCCACACTAAACAGTTTACTGTAATGGCATGTTAGTGAAATGGATATGTAAAGGTAAACTTATTTAAAATATTAATGTCTCTTAGCTAAATACATCGACAACACTCAAGTATATATGTTTAAAGCGTTAAAATATCCACAAACTGAATCTAACACCCTTAATTTATTTCCCAAAATCAAGTTTTCATGCTTATGTTAGTTGCAATAATACAACTCCCAGCTATTGACCCTCTGAGCTGTAAGTATGTACTCATAAAGCTCAGAGCATTCAAGAAGAAATAATGCTTTATAATAATGTTCAGTTTGCCCTTTTATGAATTTACTTTGCCATGACGAGACTATGCACTAACCGGTCAAACACTTAAAATTGAGGCCTGTAAAAATTTCAACTGGCCTGTGAATTGTTTCTCCTGGTAGGCAAGTCTGGCCTGTAAAATGTGACGGTCTTTCGCCATGTCTGAATTTTTCCATTAAAGGCTTTGGGCTGTCTTTCTACACTCCTTCAACGCTTGTTGCATGCTAATTAAGCGCAATTTAAGGGAAAGGTTTAAGTTAAAAATAAAAGCTGTCTGGCTGTTAAATAATTACAAATGCATTTGAGCAATTAACATCATATAATGAACAAATATTTAATGTAATAACACACAAACATGCATTTGATATTAATATATGCAAGAAACAGCAAACAAGATAATGTTAAGCTACATAGGGCTTCGTACACTGCAACAGTGCTTTAATAACAGTGTTTTAAATATTTATAGACTATTAGTGTATAAAAAATATAATTTCTCAAATAAAATAAAATAATTTTCCTACCTACCTACCCACCTGTAAAATTTAGGGTCGGTAAAGGGCAAACCAACAATATTTTAATTGTGGCCTTAATTAATATAAGTGTATATGAAGTAGAAACATAAAAAATAATCAACGGTTGCGATAGACACCTATAAACTGTTACATGCTCATAATATCACTTTAGTACATTAGGCAATATGGACGAATAATTATTGTTAAATTTATCAACAATAATATTTATCATTGTATTGTTGAAAACACATTAAGAATCTATTATTTACATACCATAATTATATTGCTGAATATCTTCATTTAACATATTTCTGGTCTAAAGAAAATTCCAGGTCACCTAGTTCACGGATAGCGTCTTTATTATATAACGATTATTTTACTGGCCGCCAACTCCGGTGATGACCTGTATATAAACTCTGAATGTCCGCGAATTGACCCGATATACCTCGCGGGTTGAAATGCAATGCTTTAAAGTGAGGCCTCGCTTCCATTGCTCTTTATACTTTTACATGTTAACATGTTGACAGGAATAAGGAAGTAAGTACTAAATATGAGAACATAGCCTTTTAAGTATAAACGCTCTTGCGCTGGTAATACTCTGAAAATAAAAGGTGTACGCACAAACTGTATTGATGTCGAGAATTGAGTGTAAAACTGTTCTATCTATTAAGCCTTTTCATTCGAGATAAAATTGTTTCATACAGTAAAACAGTGTTACAAAGACGCAGATATGTTTCCAATGTTCTGGTGGTATACTCAAATCAGCCAATGGAATAAATGAAGTGTATTCATTCGTACCTAGCCGCGGGAAATTTTATTGGAATTCATTGGACACTTACAAAGGTCAGGCTAAGGTGAAAAGCTGGCTTAATACAGCTTACGCCGAAAAAATCTAGTAAATGATAGGGAAAACATTTCAGCTTAAGGAGGGGAAAACTTTAATATTTTTGAAGTGGAAACCACCTGTATTTGGCTGTTAATCAGTTACCGGTAATCAGAGGGGAGAAAAATCACTGGTATGAGCTTGATATTTTCAATTGTTAATTCCAGATAGGCAATAGCCCGTTTGAATCCTCTCTTTTATGTAGATATGTAACATTTGTTTTTGTTTTTTAAGGTTTAACATTCTAATAAAAGTGTGTATTTATCTATTGAATTGTACTTTTTGTTTTTTATGTATGTGTTTACACTAACCTTTCATTTAAAGAATGAATGCTGACTTCAAAATGCTGGGATTTTTTTCAAATTTGGTTAATTTTTAAGCATATTAATTTGAAGTGATGAAAAGTACACTTGAGCGTATAATGCGCTTAAAAAATTTACTTCCAACACTTCAAAAAGTGTATCATTTGTATGACTGAAAATGCACTCAAGTGTATTAATGCGCTTAAATTTCACTTTTAATATTGTAAGGTGTATTATTTGTATGACTGCGAATGCACTCAAGTGTATTAATGCGCTTAAAAAAATTCACTTTCAATTTTGTAAGGTGTATTATTTGTATCAGTGGAAATGCACTCAAGTGTATTAATGCGCTTACAAAAATTCACTTTGAATACTCAATGAAGTGTTTTATTTGTAAGTCTGGAAATGCACTCAAGTGTATTAATCCGCTTAAAAAATTCACTTTGAATACTCCATGAAGTGTATTATTTGTATGAGTTAAAATACACTCAAGTGTATTGATGCACTTGAAAGATTACTTTAGTTACTGATAAGTGTATTATTTGTATGACTGGAAATGCACTCAAGTGTATTAATGCGCTTAAATAATTTGCTTTTAATTCTGTAATGTGTATTATTTGAATGACTGGAAATGCACTCAAGTGTATTAATGCGCTTTAAAAAATTTACTTTGACCATGAAGTGTATTATTTGTATGTCTTAAAATACACTCAAGTGTATAAATGCACTTAAAAATAAACTTAAGTGCACTTATTATCATAATAAATGCACTTAAGTGTATTATTTTGTGGAAAAAAAAATACACTTAAATGTATAAACACACTAGTAAAAAGTGTTTTTTTTTAACAGATTAAAATGCACTTGTTAAGCAAAAAATACGGTGCCAATAACATGCGCATTAAATGCGCATTTAATGTGCATTGAATGCGCATTAAATGCGCATTTAGTGCACTTTTTCGAGAAGGGTTGTTATCCCCCGCCATAGGCGGAGGGATATTGTTTTGGCGTTGTCCGTCCGCAGCACTTTTGTGCCTGGAGCCGTATCTTGGAAGTGCTTTGGCGTATTTCATTGAAACTTGGTATTAGTATATATATCTACGTTAGCGTTACCGATCGCCGAAATCGCCATTGGCGATTACAATTCCTAGCTGGCGATTAAATATAAGATTTTCATGAAATTGGCGATTGAAAAAAATAGACCATATGCTTTACAAATGCACACTATAAATGCCTGTTTTCAGGCCGTATAAATCACCAGAAACATCGCTAAGATAATTCACATGGCTAATGTCTTAATTAGTCATGCTTTACACTGCGACCAGACTTTTTTTAAACTGAATCACTGAAGCGTGTTGTGTAATGACCTATGCTATAGAGGTTACGATTCAATGTTATCGAATCGACCAGTACGGAATTGCCATTTAATCAGATGGGCGGAGTTATAGCATTGACATAGCCACTATAAACTAATTTCCAAAGAAACAACGATTTTGATTGGCTAAAAAAGTAGATTAGAGTAACTTCCCTTTACGGTCGCTATGCGACTTGAAAGACCAATTTAGAAAGTGAGTTGCAGATTCCGGGAAAAATGGATGCTGCGAGCGAAAATGGAAAGTCGAAGTAACAGAAATTAACACAATTCTTTAAAAAAAAGAAAGCGAACAGAATAATGTAAACTCAGGAAATTACCGAATGTTAGGTTTGCAATCGGAGGACGTCTAAAATAGAGCAGATGTGAATGCAGAATCAAAAACGTCTACCTGTCAAGTCTCACGGTTTCGTCGTGTGTCTCACGGTTTTTGACATGCGATGACGGTCTCATGCTGACTAAATAATTTCTCACGCAAGAAAAAAAGTAATGTTTGGATTTTATACATACATGCCATACGTCCCGGATTGTCCGGGACAGTCCCGGAAATGAAGAACTTGTCCCGCGGTCCCGGAAATCTGTCAAATGTCCCGGAATTTACAAAATCCATATATACATGTACCTTATCTTAGGCTTAACTGCACCTCGAATCTGTGTATATCTGCAGCGTCTCCATGACAATGCCTACCCGAATAGGTAGACTACGCTACGTGTCAAAATCGATCAATTAACAGGGGTCCTGTTATCAAATCGATTGTCTCACGTTCACGGTCAAACCGAAAAGGCGGCATTGTTTAATGTGGTTGTTAATTGACTTTAATCTACTACGTCATTATTTCCCACTGCGTAAGGGCAAAGGATAGTTGTTCACACATCTGAAGTCCAACATCGCTGAGTAAAAAAGTAAGCATATAAAAATGTTATTGTGATTGGTTGTATGTATTGTGAATTGATTTGAGTTGACGATCTAACGGTATTGTATTGTTGTATTTTTTATTATATAAATGTTATAAATGAATAAAGGCGTATCAACAACTACGCGTTACACACCGGTCTTAATAACAATAACGCAGTGACGTCACCATCTATGTTTAGAACGCTTACACTGAAAACACGTGGCTTGTATCTAGTAACGGAAGTAGTAATGTTTAATTTGACGTTAATAGATCAAGTGTATTTTGGATCGACTTTCGAACTTTTGCAATTAATGATGCGAAACAAAAAAACGTACCAAAAATGCATATGTCTATAATTATCGCTACATTTTATGCATGTCCCGGAAAATTGGCAAAAGTCCCGGACAATTTAACTCAATGTCCCGGAATTGGTCTGAAAAATTATGGCATGTATATTTTATAAAATTTCGTATAATTACTACCGAGGGCTGTTTTAGTGGTTTAAAACCTAAACATGTACCACATGTACCGAAAACTGTTTAACGGTGTTAATGTATCATTATCACTACGCCACTGGTGTTTATGTAAACAAAAAAAATCGGCTGCAAAATGTCAGCAAGTGGCTCACCAGCAAAGAAAAAATTTCAAGCAAAAAAAGGGCTAATTTCAGAAAAAATAGTCTTAATTTTGCTCAGAAAATAGCCCCAAAACCCACAACAGACGATCTAGAATCCAAAAATTTTACGTTGGGGGGGGTGGGGGGGCATGCCCCCGGACCCCCCTAGATTTGGCAACTAAGTTTTTTTCCTTAACGCCAATCTAGTATATATGGATAAGAGGATGATGCACGCCAAATGGCCGTGTACACCATCTGTTAATAACAGAGTTATGGCCCTTTGTATCTTGAAAAAATGCCACTTTTGTGTCCAGAGCCATATCTTGCATGTGCTTTGGTGGATTTCATTGAAACTGTATGAGTATATACATGGATAAGAGGATGATGCACGCCAAATGGCCTTGTACAACATCTGTTAATAATGTAGTTATGGCCCTTTGTATCTTGAAAAAATGCTTTTTAATATAAGCTTAGAGCTTTATCTCCATACATGAGCCAGACCCATGAAACTTGCCATAGTTGTTCTCAATCATCTGGAGGTGCTTCACATTCAACACCCATAATCCTAGGGACTAAGGTCAAGGCCACTCATTGAGGTCAAAGGTCACAAATTTGATGAATTATTTAGTCATTCCTTTACTATGCATCAAGAGACTCTGTAATAACTGTCCAAAATTCTTCACCAGTATCTGTCAGAGTGTCAAATTTAAGATCCAGGTTGATAGGGTCATGGTCAAAGTCACACACAAAGGTCAAAATCACACATTTTGATTCCATCCAGAACACTTTTGTGTCCAGAAGCATTTATTGGGTGGGGGGGGGGGGGTATCAATTCAACGAATTTGCTTGTTTACCAGGTTTTTTAATGAAAATCCTTGTTAAAAGATTGGGGTATGACAGTCAGGCAGTCGAGCTGACGGCATCAATCTGTTTTTTTTTGGCTAGTTAAGTCAAGGTCAAAATCACTGTTCTGAAAATAGAAAACAGTTTCTGCAAAATATCTTTCCATGAAGGTAATGCTATGAAATTTTGTTTGTAGGTAGCGTATTTGAAGACCTAGATTTCGGACCTGGTGGGTAATGTCAAAAGGTCATTAAAAATCCCCCCCAAAACATGGGTCAATAACTTTTTAAAATTTATTTACCAATCTTGATAAAACTTAGGATATAACAAGCTTGCGTGACAGCCTCACATGAGAATGTTTTTGGGCTGTGTTGACTGAAACATGGATAAATGGCTTTATTTCAATATCATGAGTTTGGATGGAGGTATAGAGTCCTCTGAAACAAGGCTTCTCCTGTTCCTCACAAAACCACTGTTTGGATAATATCTTTTCAAGCAAGCAATACAACATTTTCTTGAACTTTGTTGGACACATACAAATAACAACTCTTTATTTCATTAATGATCTTTCACACACACCTAAACATGTTTAAAAGCAAATAAATAAATAATAGTATAACAAAATTTACATGTGGAATACATGGACATACATATATAACATTTTGAAATATGTAATTATGAAACTAGAAATGTTTTGGCCAAATTATTTTTGCGCAATTTATGTAAAAAAATGCAAAATAATCATAGTGTTTATTTTTCAATATTTTGCTTATGGGACTTGGGTGCTTTGGATTGCGAAAAATCACAATGTTTTCACTAAAATAGGGGAAAATGATGTTGTTGCTTTTTTACAAACATTTTAAATAAAGAATAAAAGTGATTTTAATATCATATATAATTATTTAATAAAGTTTCAATTATATAGCTGGATGGGAGATGAACTAAAAGTTGAGACTTATTGAAAAAAAAAAGTGCTTTACTTTTGTAGAAACTTTCTTTTGGGAATTTTAGGCAGCGATATTAGAAAATAAACACAAAAAATCATATTAATGAAATTTATTTACTCTAGTGAGCATTCTTTATATTGTTCAAAGTATCATGTTGCCTCCTTAATTAGTTCATCTTGTTTGTTATCGCATGATGACTTGATCATTACTTAACTCTTAATACTTAATTATACTTCTCCATTTTATTGTGGCCAAATAATCAATTCTTCATCTTCATTTATGCATATAAATATGTAAAATTAAATGCCACTACAGTTGAAAATAGCATATAGAAACAACATCATAGATTTTCGTAGTTCATGCTTTAAGTTTGTCTTAAGATCCACACGTGTTATGTATTGTCATGAATTCAAACTTCATTTTTACTGTTTACTGTACAATACTAGTGTGCATGTTAATATCATTTCAATCTTAAAAAAACAACCTGTAAATGTGTTTCCAGTTGTTCATACTTTTCTCTAAAGTTTTCACATTATTAATGCTCAACTGATCATTAATTATATATATAGTGTGTTTAAGTTTGTTTAACTTTCCGCCTCTTCTTTGTCTTCCTTGGTCTTGGAATCATTGACTGGCTCACAGTAGCTGCAGCCCCAGCCCTACCTTGGGCTTCAACATTACTAACAGATTTACCCAGGCTTGCATTCAATGCTCCAACATTTTCACATGCTTCCCTTAGTTCCCTCTTCGTGGTTCTCAACTCCACTGTCAGGTCTGCAACCGTTATTCTCAACTTAAAGTTCTCAGTTTTGTGCATTTCTAAGTTTTTGTCTACTTTTTCCTTCTCAGACTGAAGTGAGGAAAATTTCTTTTTTAGTTCTTCGAAATCATGTTCCATCATGGCTATTTCAGCAGCAGATTCTAGCTTATGGTGCTCTGCCACAATGTCCTGAAATTGCTTTAATCTTGCATTGTCCTTTTCCAGCTTTTCAATCTTGTTATCATAATCTCTGCATTTTGTTTGCAATGCTGTCACCTGTTCATGAAGCCTGTTTTTTGTCTTGTTTGCATTCTCGTTGTCAGTTTTCAGATCAAATATATGCTGTTTGAGAGGTTTGCCATATGGCTGCACCTTCATTATTCTGAAATAATATAGGCCAAATTTAAGTTTGCAACAAAATATTTTAGGCTGCTTGGATAATCATACATATGGAAATGTATGAGTAAGTGTTAGAAAGTTTCAAAAAGATCGTTTGACCCAAAACTGTCTATTAAGCAAAGAAGCTGGGGGAAAAATCATAAAATGCTGAACAAAATATCTGAGACAATTAGAGTTTACATTCTTCATGACTTTTTAGCTCATCTGAGCACAACGTGCTCATGGTGAGCTTTTGTGATTGCTTCTTGTCGTGCGTCGTCCGTTGTCAACATTTTGCCTTGTGAACACTCTAGAGGCCACATTTATTGTCTGATCTTCATGAAATTTGGTCAGAACATTTGTCCCATTGATACCTCATGCTGTCTCATGCTGGGTCAAAAACTAGGTCACTAGGTGAAAAAAAAAAGAAAAACCTTGTGAACACTGTAGAAGTTACATTTGATGCCCAATCTTCATGTCACTTTGTCAAAATGTTTGTCTAAATGATATGTTGGTTGAGTTCAAAAATGGTTCCGGTCCGTTGAAAAACATGGCCGCCAGGGGGCGGGGCAGTATTTCTTATATGGCTATAGAGAAACCTTGTGAACTCTCTAGAAGTCACAATTTTTGTTTTTTCCCAATCATCATGAAACTTGGTGAAAACATTGGTTTCATTGATATCTCGGACAAGTTCGAAAATGGTCCAGATCGGTGAAAAAACATGGCCGCCAGGGGGCGCGGCAGTTTTCCTTATATGGCTATAGTAAAACCTTGTTAACACTCTATAGAGGCCACATTTATTGTCCAATCTTCATGAAATTTGGTCAGAAGATTGGTCTGTATGATATCTTGGATGAGTTTGAAAATGGTTACGTTTGCTTGAAAAACATGGCTGCCAAGGGGGCTGGGCATTTTTCCTTATATGGCTATATATGGCCATAGTAAAACCTTGTGAACACTCTAGAGGCCACATTTATTGTCCAATCTTCATATAATTTGGTCAGAAGATTGGTCTCAATGATTTCTTGGATGAGTTTGATTGGTTACGTTTGCTTGAAAAACATGGATGCCAAGGGGCGGGGCATTTTTCCTTATATGGCTAAATATGGCTATAGTAAAATCTTGTTAACACTCTAGAGGCCACATTTATTGTCCGATCTTCATGAAACTTGGTCAGAAGATTCACCCCAATAATATCATGAACGAGTTTAAAAATGATGCTGGTTGGTTGAAATACATGGCTGCCAGGGGGCGGGGCATTTTTCCTTATATGGCTATAGTAAAACCTTGTTAACACTTTAGAGGCCACATTTATTTTCCGATCTTCATGAAATTTGGTCAGAAGATTTGATCTAATGATATCTTGGATGAGTTCTAAAATGGCTTGGTTGCTTAAAAAACATGGCCACCAGGGGGCGGGGCATTTTTCCTAATATGGCAATCATGCTTTAGTAAAACCTTGTTAACACTCTAGAGGCCACATTTATTGTCTGATCATCATGAAAGCTGGTCAGATGATTTGTCCCAATGATATCTTGGATGAGTTCGAAAATGGTTCCGGTTGGTGGAAAAACATGGCCGCCAAGGGGGCGTGGCATTTTTCCTTATATAGCTATAGTTAAACCTTGTTAACACTCTAGAAGCCATATTTATTGTATGATCATCATGAAACTTTGTCAGAAGATTTGTCCCAATGATATTTTGGACAAGTTCGAAAGTGGTTCGAGTTGCTTGAAAAACATGGCCACCAGTGGGCGGGGCATATTTCCTTATATGGACTTGATGAAAGTTTGTCAGTATATTTGTTTAAATGATTTCTTGGATGTGTATGAAAATGGTTCTGGTCTGTTGAAAAACGTGGCTGCCAGGGTGTTCACTAGTCATGAAAGTTGGTAAGAACATATTGTTCTTATGACATCTTGGGCTGCACAGAAAAGGTCAGTTCCTTTGAATCTCAGGTGAGCGACTTAGGGCCTTTCAGGCCCTCTTGTTTTCTAATTAATTTAAAAGTGTATCATATTCTGTTTTATGTTATGAACCATATCCACATGGCATCTCCGATTTTAAAGTGAGTCCTTTGACCATAATGGTCCCCTTTCTTAATTTAAAAAAATGACTGAACCACTCAAGTTTATTTTTATTCTGATTAAATACATGACCTCCTTAAGACAGCTGACGATTTGGCCCAGTATGGTTCTCTTGTTTATAACATTCTAAACATGTAACTATCCTCATTTTTTGTCTGCATTACTTGCTAATAATATTTATTCTGATTAAATGCATATTTACTTGTAGCAACTCTCGATCTTGCTCAGTAGGTCATCTATAAGTGTTTCCACACCCTGGAGCGTGGCAGGCTCAGGCGTCTTAGGTGCGAGCTCCTTCTTATGACCTTGTGCGAGATGGGTGGTTAGTTTGCTGTATATTCGATTTATTTGTCCCCGGCTATCTGGCGGAAGATCATCATCATTCCCACTGGATTGCCTTTTGTCAACTAGATTTGTTGGGCTTGTTTCTATAGATAAGCAGTCAAATTAATTCAGGTGAAAACACTAAGGTTAAAAACCATATTATGCAATAAAATGATGAACTTATATCTTGCAAAAAATCTTGTCAGTAGTCATTTCAGAATGATAAAACTGTTATAAGTAATAATTAATGAATTTAATTTATAGTAAACCTTAATTGAATATGCTATTATAAGAGGCCCAAGTATATAAGAAGAGAATGTTAATTTTAGTTATTTTGTAAAGTAACTAAGGATAGCCGATGCAAGTTTGAACAATTTTTTTCTAATGGATTCTTATCAGTCTCTTACTTGTTGGACCACTTTCTGTCAGATTCTTGGTTCCTTGGCCTGGCTGCACCCTTGCTGAGAGTTGACCCTGGCGATTGGTGAGCTGTGACCCAGGCATGTACTCCTTCGAAATGTCTGTTGCTGGTACAGGACGTGGTATAGTCAGGTTCCAGGGTTGTTTCATACTAGTGCAGGGGTCCATGTCTGGCTCTAAGGACACCATGTCGGTGTCACTCTCCGGAGTCGACAAGCTGCCTCTTTCTGTAGAAAGAAGAAACCATGTGTATTGTGCATAATACAATTACCGTAACTCTTTCTTCAATATTTAAAGAGCTATTGTCCTTTGTTAATGTTCTTTTGCATTCTTAACTGAATTACAATTGGTGATGAAACTTCATACATCTACAGGTGTGGGTAAGTGTGAGGTTCAAGGACTATAACCCTCTCTTCAGTGTTTTTGCCTTTGGTAATTTTTCTTGTACAGAGCTATATAACATAGTGCAATTTTAATGTGAAAGAACCATATTTGATAGTAATGTGTGTAATTGCCCTTGGTTACACCCCCCAGTTTGTTTTGACATTCTGACTGTTGGTCCATCTGGGTGCATTTCTATCAATAGACACAAACTTGTTTGCAGTATTTCTAATACACTTTCAGGGTGTTTTTTTTACTAAGAAAGTGACGCCGATAGTCGGCGTCTTCCCCTACCAGAATTTTTCCCCTCAAAATACAATTTCCCCACCAAGAGTATCATTTTTTAGCATTTACTTAAGCTTTAAATCGAATGTTGTTAATTTTGATTGCTTAATTATCCATCGTAACACTAGCTTATTGTTTCAATGAAAACCGGTCTGCACCAGAACATGAGCCATCGCTTGACCTTGCTGTAATTGAAGCGCACATAGTAGCTGGCCAATCAACATTGAGTTCGCTCACACATAGTCTAATGGGTCATTCATGCGCAGACACTGTTTACATGGAATACACAGTTTATATTGTCATCTGCCAACAATATAGCGACCGATGGCAATCGTCGTTTTTAAAGATAAACAAACGAAAAAGAAGCGTAACAATAAATAAATAATTTCTAAGCTGATCACTTATACACCTTTCTACCGACTATCGATCTGAATTAAAAGAGGATAATTAAATAATTAGTTCTATGTCGATGATTGATGTAACACCTTTCTTAGTTTTTTCCGATTATTGTTTGAAATTAAAAGGTGATAATTAAGCTGTTTTTTACCCACAAACTATGCTAGCTATTGTAAAGCAATATGTCAATAAAATTGTATATTAATTACGTATTTGCTAGGTAACTGGTTTTCATTGTCTGTAGTCAAACGATATGCACATTTTATTTCATTTCCAAACGCACACAATTTTTCGGACGGTCATTTTCGGATACATTATTGTTTGTTGAATATAATTTATTTTCCAAGTTCTTTATAGAAGAAATAGAATACACATGCGGTTATACGGACGGTGTGGTTTATACTATTTTGAATTGTATTCACCTGAAATTGCAATTGGAAATGCTGTAAAAAAGAACAATTAGTAAGGGCTCTGGGTGGCTTTGCCCTTTATTTCTTATGGGTTCCTACGGCTGCAATTCCAAGACTCCCGGCCAAATTTTCAGGATTTAAAATTTGAGACAGTCGACACCACTGTTAAATGAACACGTATAAAATAACTTATGTTTGCAATTTGACAAGTGCCATAATCATTATTTCTATATTGAAAACTGTATGTTATATTATGATTTGTGATATGCCTTTGTTGTCATTAAAAGAAATATAAACCAGTTGATAGTATATATATAATATAGACATTGACGTTTTTATTTTCCCCCCAAATATGTCTCTTTCGCACTCTATTTTCCCCTTTCACCCAGCGTCTTCAACTTTTTCTTTTAAAAAACCCTGACTTTTGAACTTAACATGAAACTGGCAAACATTCTTCCTTATGATATAAAGTAGATAATAGATCTTATCTGAGTGATGATTTCATTCATTGTTTGATTATATAAATATTACGCACTCACCCTGGATTATTAAAAAGTGTAATTGGACACATTAAATACACAATTACTTTCGATTAGCTGCTTAGTATTATTAGATAAGACGTTTTTCCAGAATGCAGAAAATATTCCTCGGGTATCTCGTGATTTACGAATATGTATATAACAGTCGAATAGCGAGCGATGCGAGTGTTGGTAAATTCACGTGTTTCATGCATAATGGCGAAAGCGTTTTTGATTATTTGAGAGCAAGTTACAATTATTTTGACCATATAATGCATTTCTGCGTTCAAGATTTTAACGAATTTTCACATCAATAGCACTAACACTTTAATACAAAAATATCTGCTCATCATATAAACGCTGAAAGTTATTACGTTAAATGGGAAACTAATTTTGATTTGTGAAATATATATTAAGTTCGAAATAATCAATGATATGTTATTATGATTTTTGAACAAAAAAATATATTTTTCGTGATAATAAATAATTGAAACGTTGAATGTTTCGTTTAAAATATATCCTTATTATTAATATCCCAAAAAATGTCAACTGCCAGTGCAAAAGCCCTCAGAACCATGACTAAAAGGTCACTTAAACATGTCTGAGATATTGAGGAAATTTACCCCCCGACTTATGACAGAGTCAAGGCAAAAAACCAAGTTTTTCTAGCCACATTATACCCCTCGACTTATGGCCGAGGTAGACTTATGGCCGCAAATGTACGGTAATGCATGTCAAACTTTTACTGACAATCACAAAAGTTATGCTCCTTTTTCAACTAAGACATTTTATCAAATCATTCTCCATATGACAACATAAGGGGTTGGCGGGGGTATAACTTAGTATAGCATTGATTGTGATGGTAATTTATTTGTCCAAAGGAGACATTGGAATGTCTCATTTTGATTATGATACTTCAGGGGACAAGTTTCGCCCTGAAAATATCAGCACTACTGTTTTTAATTCTATTGGCAAGTAATCAAAACAGTTTGTTTTTTGTCTTTTAAAATAAATTTTTTGTTGTTACTTGCAAGAGTGTCCTTTAAATAATTATTGCCAAATTATCAAAAATAATATAATAACTTTATGTTAATAAACCTAGTAAAAATGCCTTTACCTTTAGGTTGCAGCTGTTTCAATTCTGTTGTATAGAATTTTTCAAGCGACTCAAAAACATGAGAGAAATCATTCTTGATGGCTTCCAGAAAACAGTTGAAGCCTTTTTGGCCCTTCCTTGGTAAAATAAACAGTAGTTTGTTCAACTGTTCAGTTGGTCGCAATTCCTGTTAAAATAATCAGCTAAAAGTTAAAAAAGCGAGCACCACAGATAAATCAAAATGTCTATAAAGTTTATTGCAAGCCAATAATGTTTGTAATATAATGTATTAAACATATATTTTCAAAAATTATTGAATAACAATTACTTAGGCATTTTTGCTGATTATGGTACTTGGTCATGAAAATTAATATAATGCTCTCAAATTTTTTCATCAAAATTGTTCTGTGATTCAGACACAAAACTATTGGACTTAGGTTGTAGAAACAAATGTAGTCTGCTAAACAAGGACCCAATAACATTGGCGACTTTACATGTTTAAAAGGCAAAAGTTTGCAATTTCAGGACATTATCAATCCCCCTCCAAAACATGTATATTTTATTAAATATTACAAACCATAATATTGGAATTTAAGAGAGATATTAACCTGAAATTAAAAATTTGCTGATTATTAGAAATCAAAAAGTGTGTATTTACTCAGTTTATTTTATTTTTTTCACAGATCATAAGAAAGTAAGAATTAAAGAATGACATGGCAATCAAATAATTAATATGTTACCTACCCTGATCTGTTGCACCTCAAACTCTGTCAGGACATTGACTTCCTCAAGGTGATCCAAGTGGTTGTCATAGAGTATGAAATTATGCTTTATATAAGCCTTGTATTTCCGATACACCTCTTTCACAGCCATTGACAGGTTATCCATTTTGCAGAAATTGTTTTTCAAGTGATGTTTGTGTAATACACTTTCAATTGTTATTTTTTTAAAGTTACATCATATCAGGTTACTTTTGTGAGTGTTCATAATGTTTCTTTATTTATGACACTGTTAAAGTTTTTGTTGCTGATAGCCATTGATCTGTACGGTGTACTTACTAGAATAAGCACATTTAAATCCTTACATTAAATCATATTGTACTCAATTAACTATTACCAGTTTGCTAATTAAAAAATGCATGTCATAACGAGTCAAAAGTTATAAACATGGATGAAAAGATAATCCATTTACTTTAATTTTGCATGTCATAATGAGTCAACAGTTAGAAACATAGATGTAAAGATAATCCATTTACTTTAATTTTCCTACTTCATTTTTCTATTATTTTTTTGTAAAATTTACTAAACTCTATAATGCATACAACCTCTTAGTTCTTTTTAATATGATCATAGCCAATTAGAAGTGTGATCTTGCCAATCCAGTCTGCATGTGTAAATGAATGTAATCAGTATATAATATCTCTAGCAATTGTCATGAAGCATGGTTTGCAGTGTGTGAGTGCCAGGATTCCTAATTGTGATAAACACATGTTGCTTGTATGGGAAGTCAATAAGATTATATACTTTAAAACAGGCAACACTTTTTGTAAGTTAAAATTGTTTATTATATCTTGTTAAGAGCATAATTAGTTGCCATCCCCAAAACATCCACATCAGCAACAATGCCATTATATCTATATTCAACTTTAACAATTTACAAAAATACTGCATTGGAACAGAAACACATTTGCACATAGAATATACATGTTTTTTACTTTTTGCATAAATGATTTGTTAATCTTTTGGATAGTAATTAATGTAACTTAAAGAACCAACACTTAATGCAATTGTATTCTATTGCAAACCACATTTTAGTTTTGAACAGTTTTACTGTACATGTCATTAACTAAGATACATAAATTATATTATACACATCCTATAGACCTAAATACGTACATAACACTTTTAAATAAAATACACTGTACACAATTTGAATGCAGTAATATTTTCAAATATATTTATGTGTGAATAACATTTGATATAAAATAGAATTAACACCATTTGTTTCAAGTTAACAGATTTAAATTTATGTTTAAGTTGCAGTACACTGTTACAAATATTTTCAAGAATGCCATAGTTGACCATGTAATAAGATAAATAATGTTTGTCTTACATTTTGAACTCTACATGTTTTGGTTATAAAAATATTACCAACAAAAACACCAACACCACCAGCAACATCCCCCATACAAACAATAACCTGACATAAACCATGATATATAGATAATTATAATTGGTAAATTATGTCTATTAATAACTTGTTTATAGGAAGTTGAATTGTACGACATTTCATCATCTTTCATGAAGTCTTTACTTGTAATCATCCTTTCTGGTTCTATATTTATGTTTTTTACTGTAAATGCAATAAGTTTCTGTAGTTAACATCTTTAAAGATATTTGAAAATGTTTTTAAAATATTGACAATTTCTGTTTGTTATGTATACCTGCATAATGTTCTTCTGCAATTTTATCTATGTTTAGGCCTTTTCTTTTTTCTTTTTGTCTGTGTGTTACCCGTAGGCTTTGCACTCTTAGAGTGTTCGATAATAGCACTTGTGCTTATGTTTCTTTTCGGAAGTGTTCCGTGTTCTTGAGTTCCTCAGGTGTGTTCTTGTCTTGTCATGTCCTGTTCTGTTCTTGTTTTGTCCAGTTCCCTTTGCAATTTCTCACTTGCAGCCTTGAGCATCTCTATCTCTTTCTCAAGTTTGTCAACTGTGTTTTTACTCGTCTTTTACATGTCTGCTTATTTCTCATCAATTGCATTTAATTCATCTCCTGTTGCCATTCTATGACACTCTTCCACTTTTCTCTTCAAGGCTGTCAAAGTTTTATTTTCTGTCTGCAGCACTTAAATTCTCACTGATTTGTCCAGATCTGTTTTTCTTACAATAACACTCTATATGGACTTGTTTCAAGAATCAATTTCCAGTGTCCAATTTCAGTTGAAATGTAAGATGTTTTAGTGGTCTTTTGTATGGTTTCTCTTACAAAATCCTAAAGTAATAATGAACATGGCAATAAAATGTAAAACAAACATTTGAAAAAACTCCTGATCAAAATGGGAACACTTAATTAAAACCAGAGTTTTTGCCCTTGGTTGGTGAGAAATAAAGATAATTTGGAGTATAAGTGCTTTATTTATTGTATATTTTTACCAAACTGCTCTGTTTGTTTGCCTATAATGGCTCAGATAATCCAACCAGCTCAGAATATGGCATTCTCTGTGTTAGCTTGTTTTAGGCATCATTTCAAGTGAGTTTCTGTTTTTCAAATTTTTCGGCGTAAAGTGCATAAGCCAGCTTTTCACCTTAGCCTGACCTTTGTAAGTGTCCAATAAAATTCCAATAAAATTTCCCGCGGCTAGGTACAAATGAATACACTTCATTTATTCCATTGGCTGATTTGAGTATACCACCAGAACATTGGAAACATATCCGCGTCTTTGTAACACTGTTTTACTGTATGAAACAATTTTATCTCGAATGAAAAGGCTTAATAGATAGAACAGTTTTACACTCAATTCTCGACATCATTACAGTTTGTGCGTACACCTTTTATTTTCAGAGTATTACCAGCGCAAGAGCGTTTATACTTAAAAGGCTATGTTCTCATATTTAGTACTTACTTCCTTATTCCTGTCAACATGTTAACATGTAAAAGTATAAAGAGCAATGGAAGCGAGGCCTCACTTTAAAGCATTGCATTTCAACCCGCGAGGTATATCGGGTCAATTCGCGGACATTCAGAGTTTATATACAGGTCATCACCGGAGTTGGCGGCCAGTAAAATAATCGTTATATAATAAAGACGCTATCCATGAACTAGGTGACCTGGAATTTTCTTTAGACCAGAAATATGTTAAATGAAGATATTCAGCAATATAATTATGGTATGTAAATAATAGATTCTTAATGTGTTTACAACAATACAATGATAAATATTATTGTTGATAAATTTAACAATAATTATTCGTCCATATTGCCTAATGTACTAAAGTGATATTATGAGCATGTAACAGTTTATAGGTGTCTATCGCAACCGTTGATTATTTTTGATGTTTCTACTTCATATACACTTATATTAATTAATGCAGCATCATCATACTAAAACAATATACCAGAAAGAGAAAAATAATGCATTTGAATATCAACCGTACTTTCGTTTGACAACTGATCATGCGTTTACGAGTTGAACCTAAATTTAGTTTTAGTGCAGATTTGTTCATACGACACAAAGACACGAAATTGTTTTACGGATCATTTCAGCTTACAGGACTGGGTGGGTCACGTAAGAATATCGAATATAACATATATTTTTATAAACAACTGGTAGCAAGGTGAGTTGCAGATAATTAATCAGTAACCACATTTTAACTAACTATTTTGACCTGTTAATTCTTTTCAGCTCAATTCAACAGTGCAAAATGCCCATAATATCACTTTAAGCATTAGCACGATGATAATTGATACTGTTAATAATCGAATCAAATAGCAATGCCCGACAAACCACTAAAACAGGTTTGTTCGAAGAACGCGCCTATAAATATGGATACTTCTCGTGTGGCCGGTTGACTCATATGTTTAAATTTCACTTCCATTCTTCTTTTGGTTTTCTGTTTTGTATCTAGAGGTTTATGACCAGCAATATGTTATAATGTAAAATAAGCCGCGAAAACTCCCCGTAACATCCCGTACTGCGTGTGATGCAGCTAAGAACTGCACAGAAAAAGACATTCGCTATACTTGATCTCATTCATTAAACTATTTACGCCGTATATCTTTTTTAAAGATATTTCTTGTTAAAGATATAAGCCATACGTTAAAGCCACTTGGAAAGCACAGAAATGTAGTTTGTTTACTTTTTAATAAATTTTTGTTTGAAGCTTGTGGTATTAATTCATGAAGCTTCAAAACAACTAATGCAATAGTGTTCCACTGCAAACTGCAGTTTAGTGTGTTTCAAAGTTTTTATGTGCATCTCATTGAGGTAAATAAGAAATCTTTACATCTTAAAGACTTATATTTGTACATATTTTTTTTAATAAAACACTTTGTACACAATTGTTATGCAGTACTATTTTCCAATATATTTTTGTGACTAACATTTTATTTAAAATATGATTAACATCAATTACTTCTAGGTAATAAATTTAAATTTATGTTTAAGTTACAGAAAAATGTAACTTTCATTATAAAAAATGCCCTCAGAAGAACATCCAATTATAAACATAAGGTTTATCTTGCAGTTTTAAATCCAACATGTTTTGGTTATAAAAAGATCAGCAACAAAAACACCAACAACACCACAACACCCCCAATAAACAACAATAACAGCAAAGACCTGGCAAATATCGTGATTTACAAAGCATACGTTATTGGTATGTGATGTTTCTTAACAACTTGTATATATGTAATAGAATTGTATGACATTTAATCATCTTTCACGAAGTCTGTATTTTATATCATTATCTTGAAATATATTCCATTTACTTCTATATTCTTGTTGTTTTCCACACAACAAACAATGTCTTTGATGCATTATCATCTCTAAGCTTGTAAAGAATGTATGCATATGTTCTTCAAAAAATTATTTATGTTTTTGCCTTTTCTTTATTTTCTTTCGTCTGTTTGAAAGTGGTATGCTACTATTTCTCTCTTGAGGTGATTCACTTTCTTGAGATAGCTTCATAAGCTGTGTTCTTGTTTTGTCCAGTTCTGTTCTTGTTTTGTCCAGTTCCCTGTGCAATTTCTCACTTGCAGCCTTGTGCTTTTCTATTTCTTGCTGAAGTTTGTCAGTTGTGTTTTTACTTGTCTTTTGCAGTTCTGCATATTTTGCTTCCATTACATTCAATTCAGCTCCCGTTGCCATTCTAGGGCATTCTTCTACATTTTTCTTGAAGTCTTTCAAAGTTTTAATTTCTTTCTCTAGCTCTTTAAGTCTAAAGTTATTATTCCTCACTGTATTTTTCAGATCTGTATTACTTTGAATAAGTTCCTGTCTGGACTTGTTGGAAGATTCAATGTCTATTTTCAGTTGAATTATATGCTGTTTTAGTGGTTTTGCGTACGGTTCCTCTTTCAAAATCCTAAAGTTATAATGAACATGGTTATAATATTTACAAAACATTGAAAACCAAATTCAAACTAAAGTTTTTGCCCTTTGCTAGTGAGAAATAAGGACAATTAGCAGTATAGATCTGATGCTTTATTTATTGTTTATCATTACCAAATAGTTAAGAAATAAAAACTTACGTATAACAGCTCTCAATTTTGTTCAGTAGGTCATTTGTAAGTCTTTCCAGACCATCTAGTGTAGCTGTCTCCGGCGTCATATCACTGGGTTCTCTCTGATGTCCATGATAAAGATGAGCTGCAAGTTTGCTGTACATTCGATTAAGTTGTGAACTGACCATTGGTGACTCCTCCCAATCTTTTAGGTCACAATAAGAATTGTACGGATCGAGAGTAGGTTTTGGTTTTTCCAATCTTACGGCAATTTCTGGTGTGATTTGCAGCCAGTTAACTTGTGTTTTGTAGTCACCTTTTGGTTGTGGTTGTGTTCTTCTGTTTTCAAGTGCTGGGTATAAAAAGTCCAAATACAAAATAGAGTTATGTGGTCGAAGGCACATGATGATGGAGTTGATGATAAAATAATTTTCTAAGATTCAAAAAGTGAATTAGTTTTATGGTATACTACCATAATTACTCAAGTTCTTGGGCATTTTTTTTCTTTCTGTGTCCTAAAATGTATATAGAAATCAAATTAAAAATAAGGTGTCAGAAAATTAAGAGACAAAAACCAGTTTTTGAAAATTGAGAAACACTTTTAAAATATTGCTTTGATGATCCGATTCGGGTTTGCTATGTGTATAGCGTCAAATTGCTTTCAATGAATAATAGCACTTGCTTGTTAAATACCATAACTTGAAAATATAGGCTTCTCTTTAAACTATTTGGTGAAAACATTGCCAATCACCCGTTAACATAATTATGTACCCAATTGCGCAAATGCAATGGTCCATTGCCTTAAGGCATTCCTTTGCCAGGTTTTATGACCATAAACTGGTCATAAAAACCAGATAAGCACAACCAAGTAGAATTCTGATTAATTAGCATTTCAAAATAAACTGTCCAAAAATGAGAGTCATTAATTTTGGACGAAAACCATATATCCAAAAATTTAGAATCACAAAAAATTAATTATTTTTGCTAAAAGCAAGGTGTCCGAAAATGTAGGGTGTCCGAAAACTAAGAGTTATTATGGTACTTTAACTTTTGCATTAAAACTTCAACCTGAATATCTATGTAAAAAAAGGATATAACTATAAGAAAAAAAAAGAAGTAAATAAGCAAAGTTTTTGCAGAAAGTTGCAATCTTAATTTTTTAATAAAAGCTTATTAAACGATTCCAACAAAGATTCTGATGGTAATCCTCAGTAGGAAAATTGTACATTAAAATTCCAAGTGCCTAGAGCTGATAACAATGCGTATTTCTAACTTTCATACCTACCGTTTTCTTCCATTAGCCTGATTTCTTCATGATAGTACTGTTTAAGCTTTTCATGGATGAATTGGTTGTCTTCTTTGATACTTTCTAGAAAGCAATGGAAGGCTGTTGGCCCCTTGGTGGGTAAAATCTGGAGTAATTTGTTTAGTTGCTCAGTTTTGACAAGTTCCTGTAAATATTACACATTAAGGTAAGCTTTTGTAACACAGTATTGATAACATTTTAGGGTTATATGATGTTTTATAACAAATAAATACATATAAAATAAGACCAGATGATAATTGTTCAATTTGTTGATGCACAACAGGGGCGTCGGCAAATTGACATTGGGGCGGCGGAGGGGTTGGGTATGGGAGGGGGTATCCCCCTCCTGTTGTTGGGGGTCCGGAGCCTCCCCCAGTTTTTGTTCAAATTTTAGCATAAAATGGCGCATTCTGGTGCGTTTTTATGCCTGATACCTGACCTTATACATGTCTATTGCAGGCATATTCTTAATGACAAAAGTTGTGACAGACAGACAATCGATGGAGAAGTGATCTCTATATGTCGCAGTTTTACTTTGTAGCAGGCGACACAACGATAGGGATCATGTGGGTTAAAATAACGTTCTTCTGAAATTTTTTCCCGCAATTTCGTTTTGGAAATAAGAAATTCGTTGGTTTGGAGTAGACATATTATAATGACACAAAAAGTTTTTTAGAATTATCGATTTACTTTGAGTTACTTCAATTAATTCAGGTATCTTGAGGTATCTTTAATTTTGTGATAATTAAGGACTATTGGATAACGGCACATTTGTTTCATGTCATACTTTCCTTTATATTAATAAAAAGAAGCAATTAAAGATTGCCAGGTTTAATTACTCAAGAATAAAGGGATTATCGTTATAAAAGAGATCGATCAATTAACAACATAATTGACACGTACACTACCGCGAACAATATTCAATACACGTGTCATAACCCAGAAAGCGTGATTACCTTGCTTCGTGGTAAAGATATTTTCAAATACGGGTATTGAAATGGAAAAAATATATAAAAAAAGGTCTTTGCCGAAATTTCCCTTTTACCGAAAATATTGGGGCGGCGGCTGCCGCCCCAGCTCCGACGCCCTTGCACAAATACTTAGTTTGTGATTTTATGGGCTACTGGCTTCTATAATACTGTTGGTTGTTCATGTATAAACCTCTGTCAACAAACTCAAATCTAGATTTGTAAATAATTAACACATTTGTGTATCATCTCTAATTGTAAATTTCATTTGAACTATTTTTAACTTGCAAAAAATAAAATAATAAAAGTAACAAACCGTAATTTGTTGGACTTCAAGACAGGTCAGCACACACTTAGCTTCCAGGTGATCCAGATGGTGAGGGTAAACCAGAAGATTTTCCCTTATGTAAGCCTTGGATCTAGTATACACCTTCTTAACTGCAATTTCTTCAAAATCACTATCCATTTTGGTGCACTATTCAATATTTATTTTGTCACTTTGTTCATCACACTTAACATTCATAACAATCAGGTGTTAATGATGTTTTATCACATGACATCATATGATATTTAAAAAAAAGTAGATTTAGAAACAAACACCATGAGTGTTGCAGTTTTGTTTATTGAAAAGTCCAGCATATATCTCAATATTTCTTGGTATTGACCTTTAAGAGCACAACTTAATTGGCATAAATGAGAAATGTTTCATAGCCTTGTACAGACTTTAAAATAAACTTGATATTTTTGCAGTTCCAATTGTCATATTTATAAACAAACTTTAGAAAATAGTGTTTATGATCTTTTTGGAATCTTTTTGTGTATGTTAACTACAAAAGATTATCTGATTGACGACTAAGATATATTAGGTATTGAACATGGTGAGAATCTGCAGTTCTTTAAGAAATGATCAAAGCTATTGTACTGAAAACAGTAGTTGTTTATGTGTTTCTGTGAATAAAGAATAAAGCTATAATTGTGTAATGGCCAATGAAAATGCACACTGACTAAATTGGTATAAATGTTGGCGTGCATGAAAACACGCTCCTACTATTTAATGGTTTGTCTGTATTTTACTAATTTTTTAAAACATCTTTTGAAGAATCTAACTGTTTAAATTTATTGTAAAATGAAAATCTTAATTCTGTATGCGTGGAAATGTTTCAACTGAAGGAGTGTGGTAATCTGGTAATGGTGGTGGCATTTGCTGTGTTGGTAGAAATTGTAGTACAAGTGAACTTGACTTGAAGCAGTATGCCATACTAAACCTGAATGCAACAATTGTTTCTCTCACATTTGGTAAAATGAAGAGATAAACATCATTTGTAAAAAATGTATACATGTATTTGATTAGCAGTTTTATACATGCATTTATTAATGATTGGTTGGAATGTGTTGACATGCTTCATGTCCAAATACATGCCATTGCTGTGAAATATTACCAAAATCCAAAAATGTTTTTAGCTCACCTGAGCGCATACTGCTCATGGGGAATTTTTAGAATTCCATGTTATACATCTCTGTCATATGTCACTCTGTGTGTCAGTGTGTCTGTTAACTTTTTTTTTGACAACTTCTCCTTTATGAAACTTTCCAAGAATTGTCATTACACTCTTTCAAAGCTGTTCAAACTGTTCTTGTTGATTGCATATGTAGTAACAATAGCTATATATAGATTTAAAAATAACAACTTCAAAAATCTTCATCCTTGAAAAGACAGGAGTCAGGGCTTGAATATTGTAGCGTCCAGCTCTATAAGGCTTGTAATTGATGTTTCCTTATATCAGTATACATGAAGACAAGTCTGTTTGACGCTTTACTATTTATTGCATTGCTGTTTGATGGCTTGTGATATAGCTAAAAAATTTAACAGTTCTTGGCATATAATGTTAACAATCAACAGTGTGTTTAATGATTTGAGTGTCAACATCGTCTTGTGAAGATTACAGTCCACTAATAAATTAAGTGCAATGACACAGGCTTGTTAGATCTATAAAATAGTAGCAAAGAGCAAAAAGGAATTACAGTTTAAATAGGTTTCTTATTCTGATTCAAATTTATCAATAAAAAGTACTTTAATAATAATCGTATCTGTTTCTACAATATGTCCCATTCGCTCAAGATGTTATGCAGCCAGTGTGTCTTAAGTTATGAGAGTTTTAAGTCTGCCTGAATCGTGAAAACCGCTCCTCTTATACCCATGGATGAGCACAAACCCTAAACTGGACAAAAGACCAAATAAAACCCGATTAAAACCCTTTTTGTCACATACCAAAAAAACGCCCAAATAATGACCAACAAAAAGAACGCTCAGTCCCAAAAATAACCCATTTATGAATTGGCTCCATGGATACCGTGAGGATGTGGGCAAGAACAGTCGCCATATTGAAAATAAAAATTACTTAAACAATCAATATTTGACAATAAAACCTACAGAATTAAAAATAGAGAACGATCTTTCCATGTTTTCTCCGCAACTTACAATAGTAAAGACGACACAAATATAGTAGAATTTGACCTACGTCCCAGCATTCAAGACAACATGGTGGAACACATGTTTGCAACTATGAACTTTCCGACAATAAAATTGGATTTAAAAGGGTAAAATACAGTGCTTTACAATAAATACTGAGCGGTTATTTTTATGATTATAACGTAGGAAGAATCTTTATCAAATAACAAGTATATAAAACATGAAACGACAAAATCATTGGAAAACATAACACAATTCACTGTACTTTTTGCCTAAATGATTGATTATACAATATGCTCATGAGGTAAAAATGTATTTGCGAGTTGTTACTATCAACAAAATAATGGAGATGTGGACACTCAGACGAATTGGATAATGTTTAGCTCAGGAAATTAAGTAAACAGGTAAGTACATTAAAATAATGAATGTTACATGTATATGAGTTACATATTGTTAACTGTTTAACAACAACAATATGCGGGGCACATCATTACCCCCTCCTTAGGAAAACAGGTTGGCGCTCCGTTGCCAAAGTTCAAGTTCCATTTTTTTAAATATAAGTAAATTATCAATTTTTTAATACTTAAATAAACACAAATTGCCACTCAAAGTTAATGTAGTAAACACTTGAAACTGTCAGTCAAAAGTCACATTTTTATTTCTTCCTGTTTGCTGCAGAAACCACACTTTTCAGCATTAGGGCCCGTGGATGTGGAATCTCAACTTTGCGTTCCAAGGATGTTAACTTCTGCACAATTTTTCTGACATTGTTCTGCACCTCCTTCATTACCGTTACCAGGTTCGACTGCAATCCATTTGTTGGCTCGCTGGTCTCGATTGATTTGCCCAATGCGGTGAGTATAATCTGGGAAGCCTCACCAATGGCTTTTGCGACAACATTGCTTGGATCTTCATGGCTTGTGTCGTCGCTAGAAGTCCCTTCCACCCTGGCTCTTTTGCGGGGTACTTCATCAATCCCCTGAAATAGTGGGTCAGCACGTTACTTTCAGGCAGAAGCTCAGGCAACATGTTTTCGTCCATTAGTGGTGTGGCGTCACTATTGTGGTTGCTGGACGTACGACCAAATGGAATGTCGATTTTGGCAAGACTTTCCAAAAGGTCCAGAAAAGGCACCACCCCACTTACTTCTGCAGCCTTACTCACAATATCAATGGTATAGACATTTCTTTGGGTCTGTGTTTGACCTACTTGGACAGGCTTGACTAGTTGTAGTCACGCTTCGAATGCAGATTTTGGTAGGACTTGCCAAAAGGTCCATGAAAGGCACCATCTCACTTACTTCTGCAGCCTTACCCAGAATATCATTGGTAGAGACATTTCTTTGGACCTGTGTTTGACCTACTCGGACAGGTGTGGCGGCAAAACCTTGACTAGTTGGAGTCATGCATTGAAATGACTGTAAGGTTGAGAGTGCTGCAGGTTCTGGAGAAGAGGGAGTGGTGGAATTGTTGAGAAGCAATGCTGGCAGCACATCCTCCTCCTGAGGCTCAAAGAGGCCATCTTCGTCGCATCCTGCATTCCCTGTTGTTAGTGACTCAGACATGGTAGAACACCCATATAATCCTTGTACTGGCTCCATGTCCTTCTGGCTCACCCAGTATGGGTTCTCAAACCGTTGCAAAACTCTGTCTAGACTTATTCTGCCTTGCCGGTCAGGCTACCTCCGTAAGGTGTTTTCTGTAGTTCTTTAATGGCCGACCAGAGTTTGCTTGTCGTTTAATCTGAAACTGCATAGACTGGTCAAATGCCACAGGGTGCCTAAGGATGTGGCCCATTAGTCGCCCCTTCCAATCTTCTTTGCCGCAATGTTTGCATCGCCAGGACTTCCTTTTGTCTGTCTGCGTTTCCATCATCTGCCCCTGGAAAATATAATTTTCACCTAACCATCAACAGGTGTCACTTAAACTATGTCAGTGCACTTTGAATTGCCTGTTGTTTCCTGCTTTTATGTTATAGCTCAACCGTCCTGTCAGTAAATTTCATGCAAAAATATTTTCTGTGATATTTACAGTCTATGATACTATTAACTCGCTGTCCATGATATTCACTGTCTGTGATACTCTGTGATATTCACTGTCTATGATATTAATTAACTGTTATATTAATGATTCATTTGTGATACTGATTTGATTTAAATAGTTCACTGTGATAAGTTTTAGAAATTAAGAAAAACAAGACTATTGCCAAGCAATATATGTCCCCTACCGGCTCCACCATTGTCAGAAATATATAAAAAAATTTTTTAAATATTTGTTGCCATAGCAACCCAAATTTTTTACGTAGGAACAAAATGAAATGACGTGCATAATGTCCTTATTTCCGTCTATCCATGTTTTACGTTTCATGAAAAAAATATCAAGAACTTTTAAAGTAATCGCAGGATCCAGAAAAGTGTGACAGACTCACAGACTGACGGACACACAGAGCGCAAACCATAAGTACCCACCGGTGAAACCGGTAGGGGACAATAAGCAAGGTATTACTAAAAGGCATACTATTTAAATATTTGTGGAACAGTTTGATTCTACAAAACAATTGACACTGGCACAAGTTTATGCTCTTTATTGTTTCTTTGGGATTTTATTTAACTTTGTTTGCACACTGTGTATCCACTTGGGTTTTTCCCATCCACGATACATCTTGAGTTTATCATGGTGAACCAGTCTTACTTCGCCTTTCCGATTTAATTGAATAATGACATTTTAATTTGAAAGTTTCTTCACTATGACAAATGGCCCATCATAGGTTTTATATGTCCCCCACCACTATAGTGGGGGACATATTGTTTTTGCCCTGTCTGTTTGTTGGTTTGTTGGTTGGTTTGTGTGTTTGTTTGTGCAAACTTTAACATTTGCAATAACTTTTGCAATATTGAAGATAGCAACTTCATATTTGGCATGCATGTGTATCTCATAGAGCTGCACATTTTGAGTGGTGAAAGGTCAAGGTCATCCTTCAAGGTCAAAGGTCAAATATATGGGTCAAAATCGTTAATTTAATGTACACTTTTGCAGTATTGAAGATAGCAGCTTGATATTTGGCATGCATGTGTATCTCATGGAGCTGCACATTGCGAGTGGTGAAAGGTCAAGGTCAAGGTCATCATTCAAGGTCAAATAAATTGGGACATAGTGTTTCACAAACACATCGCTTGTTCAAGCTTAGAATTTACTCCTACTTGTCTTGTTTCGTGCAAGCACCACACAGTATCCCCCTTTTCATATTTGTTAAATGATTATTTGACATCATATGTTAATTTATTTCTAGAAGTGCTTGATTTCAACTGTCTTCGTGCCACCTGATGTGCCTTCAACATCCGTGCTTGAAGCTCCTGCACATATTGGCTGGTGTTGTCTATTGAACCCGGTGTTGCCTTTGCATGTGAGAACACTATGTCTGCCGGCAACCTCACATCTCTTCCAATTGCGATCAAATTTGGAGAAAGTTTGGTACTTTCATGTTTGGATGACCTGTAAGCTCCGGCTAAACATTGCAGATGTAGATCCCAATCTTCTTGTTCGTCTAAGAGGTATGCTCTTATCATGGCAAGTAATGTCCTGTTGAACTGTTCTACCTGACCATCACCTGATGGGTGTCGAGCACTTGTTCTCGTTTTCTTAAAATGCAGCAGCTCACAGAGTTGCTTAAGTAATGTACTCTCGAACATCACTATGGATGGGCAAGGAAATGCCCCATCTAGCCACAACTTCATTCACTATGATTGAGGCACAAACTTCAGCTGTCTGACTCGGCACGGGTACGATTTCAACATAATTTGAGAAAACATCGTTTAACACCAATATATACCGGTTACCCCTGGGTGTTAGTGGAAAAGGACTTGTGAAATCTACAGAGAGTACATCCCATGGTGCTTCTGCTTGAATTGTTCCTAAAGGGGCCCTTGGTTTCATTTGAGGTCTCTTGTCTGCATCACAAATGTCACAAGTTTCAACATAGAAATTTATGTTTGACTTAACGTTGTACCAATAAAAACTCTTTGCCAGCCTTGACCTGGTTCTTTTCATTCCTAAATGGCCTGATGTGGGGTCATCATGTATATGAGTTAAATCAGATTTGCGCAGCTGATGTGGTACAAAACAGATTTGCGCAGCTGATGTGGTACTATCATTTGAAGAGATTTGTCAATATCACTACACCCGCTACTTGCTGGGTACAGTACACCATCCTTCATGGTAAGCTCTTCCCAAATGACCCAGTAATGCCTCGTCTCTGGACTATCAGCTAACATTTCGCTTCCACTAGGTTTATCTCCCCTTTGTACCGCCATATATATTTTGCCTTTGTATGTGTCTTCTAATTGCATCTTGCCTATTTCTTCTCGGGGGTACATGCTGGCCCATGTATTTGATGAATGGTTGGTGACGAATGGTGCACTGTCATTTGAATTACCAGGTTGTGATTCTGCGTAGGTTTTAATCACTTTGACAGATTGACATAAGGTTATTTTCTCTTGCTTTGATGAAATTGCGTGATGTTGGGTGCTATCATTTACACATTGGTAACTTTTATCTGGTTCTTCTTGTCTGTTAAAATTTTCATTTATGTGTTCTTCATTGCCATGCTGATCTTTAATTATTATTTGCATCATTTCAGCTCTACGTCTACATTTTCTGCATGGGCCCCATTTGAGGGGCTCGCTCATGTCTACATCACTGCAGCAACAGTCACGGGGGGACTTACTCCGGGAATGGGCATCACAATGGGGTTGTTGGCTTCCTTTACGATACTCTATCTTGAAGTCGAAATCTGCCAAGATCTTGATTCAGCGTGCAACTTTGCCACTTGGTTCTTTTAAGCTGAATTACCACATGAGAGCCAGGTGGTCAGTACGTACAATGAAGGGTCGACCAAGGAAGTACTGGCGAAAATACTGTATAAAATACACTGCTGCTGGCAACTCCTTCTCTGTAATGCAGTAGTTCTTCTCTGCTTTACTGAGTGCTCTGCTGACATACGCCAATACCCTTTCTATGCCTTCTTGACATTGTGCCAGGATACCCCTATCCCCTGCCTGGATGCATCTACATCCAAGAAGAAAGTGCCACCATCATAAAATGGATATCCCATGACTTACGGACTGGTGAGGGCCACTTTTATGGAATTGAAAGCCCGCTCACACTCTTCATCCCAGATGAATTTGATAACAAGTTTTGTAAGAGCTGACAGTGGTCTGGCTATCTTGGCATATTTTCGGATAAATCTTCTGTAATAGGACCCTGTCGCAACAAACTGATTAACTTGCTTTGCATTCTTGGGTTGAGGCCACTTGACTATCTTCGCTAAGTTCAAAGGATCTGGGTGAACACTGTCTTTCGACACAATATGGCCAAGGAAAAAGACTTCCGATTGAAGAAGTTGGCATTTGTCTGGTCTCAGTTTAAGACCGGCTGCTTGAATTTGCTCGGCAACCTCTGTTAACCGTTCAATATGCTGCTGAAAATTGGCACCAAACACCATAATGTCGTCTATATACAGTAGACAGGTAATCCATTGAAGGCCTTGAAGAGCCAACTCCATTGTGCGTTGACATGGCCAAAAAACCTTTTTTGAAGAAGCCGAATAACGGCCGCTTCCCCAACCGAAGTAACCACTGTTTTCCCCTAATTTGACCAAAATTTCCATATACTGGAAAAATTCCCCACCAAAATTTATATCTAAACTTCGTATTAAAATGAAAATTGTTTACTTGACGAGCCATCTATTAGGCTGGAAAAACCCAGAGCCGTAAAAAGACTCCTGGGGGGTGGAGTTTTCGTATTGGTTGAATATGCCTTTCATTACCTCCCATATTATTCTCCTAGAGGGGTATTCGTATTGATCGAATTTAAAAGCTATAAATAGATTACATTAAAAGGCTATTACGACTTAAAATACTTTCAGTCATGTGAATATTATTGTATCAACTAAGAAATACCGGGTAAGTTATTCCTTTTAGTGTGTTTATGGCGTCAATTTTCACACGCTTGATTTGCTCTTATTTTTACACCTGGCTTCAATTTTACTACATATATTTTTTATACAGACGCTTTACAACAAAGGTCACTGAAGTAAATACGAAAACCAACAAAAATTTCACATAACTGGGCTCACTATTCCAAGAAACTTAAAGTTTCCGACGCTTAGAATACTAAGAGTATCACTGGATTTTTCAAGAAATCAACAGTCACTGTCACGAGTGTGAGTACAAAAACAATTTTTTTATTTTCCCCAAATAAGAAAAACTCGCGCTATTTTTCCCCTAAAAAAAAGGATGAGGCCCCTTCCCCAATAAGGGTGTTTTGGCCCTGGTTGAAAAGTAGCATTGATAAGTTTAATGGGCATTCTTGTCAATTCGAAATGATGCAACAAAACGCACTTTTTGCAATGTCCCCCTCTTTTAAAGGTATTTGAAAGTAGCCTGATGTAAGGTCAAATGTACTGAAGAACTAGTAGCTAAAACCTGAAACAGCATCAAGGCAGTCTTGGACCCCGGGGAGCGGAAAGCCATCCAGGTTTAACAAGAGCGTTTACATGACGATAGTCAACACATGGACGTATAGCGCCTAATTTCTTTTTCACCATTACGATTGGACTCGCCTATGGTGAGGTGCTCATCTGTATGACCCCTTTTTGCAGCAAGTCATCTTGTTTTCTTTCTTTTCCTCCTCTGCATACGCTAAAAGAACACTCCTTGGACATTGCTTTACTGGAATTGCATTGCTTGTGTTGAATATATGCTCTGCCAAATGGGTCAGCTCGAGATCCCACTCGTCTTTTGAAGAGGTGTCTCAGAATTTCACCAGAAGACTAGCTACTACTTGTTTTTCTTCTTCAGTTTTATAAACAGTTGACTGTTCAAACAAGGGTTTCAGATGTGGTGAAACATAAGTTTTGTTTGGAACTGGTAAAGCCATAGAACTTTAACATTATTGAGCTTTATACGTCGAACTTTTGCTAGGTTGCCTTCTTCTTCTATGTTCTCTTCTGCTGCTATAACTCCTGCGCATTTCTCAATCTTTTCAGCTTCCCCAATTTCTACATCATGCTGCAATATTACATTAGATGAAAATGGATTGAGTACTCTTACTTTGCATGTAAGAGCCCTGTTAACGTTCACAAGTGTCGCTGCCATTATAAGTGGATAAGTGTGTGAAAACCCTTTAGCTGGCTCGATGACATAATTTTGCCTCCGGGTCATAGTCATCTGCCATCTGGCGTTCCCCATACACATCCACCAACGCCTCTGAGAGCGCTGGAACCGTAACAACCTCTGCAACTGTAACCTTCCTCAGCCTTTTGCTTTTCTTCACCAATGGGATCTCTTTAATGTCAGCTACTACTGCTTCTTTGGTCACCTCAACACGTCTTAGGGTAATACTTAATATGCCTTTTCCTCTCTCCTTGATAAGTGAACCTCCAGAACCATGCAGCTTTGCTGACCCTGTCAAGACTGGTTTGTACTCTGGAATTAGTTGGTCATATACTCGACTGGAAACTACAGTTCTAGATGCACCTGTGTCGGCCGTGAAAATCACTGGCGTTTTACCAATCAGACCTTTGATGTAAATGCCAGAACTCAACACCTCTCCATCTTTCACTTCTAAATAGGCTGCATCCGCCTTTGCCTCGCTGACCTTGATTTGCTTTTTGTTGCCCTCAACACTTTTTTTAACTTCTTCTAAAAGGACCTCCTTCTGGGCTTGAGAGAAGCCCCCTGCATGTTTAAAGCCGGTTTCTCCTTTCTTGGTTGGCTCCATAATCTTTTAGGACAATCTCTGGCGTATGGCCTCCTATGTCATGACACGCAAAACACTCTACATCTCTCTTAAATGTTGACCTTTTCCTGTCTTTGGCTTGCTGTGCTTCCTCTAGTTTCTCAATCCTTTTAAGAAGTTTGGCTATTAGATCATTCTGGGTTCTTGTTTCATCCATTTTAACGGTTTGATGTCTGGGATTCTGCGTTTGTTGACCACTGTTTGACTCCGTCTGTTTAAAGTGTATTATATTCACTGGTTCTTGGTATTCGCTGTCACCGTCTTCAAGTCCATCTTCAGTCATGGCTTCTGTTCTCAGAGAATGTTTGTTGCTTCTATCAGATCGTCAAGCATTCTTCGTCTGGATCATGTTGATTACACCTAATACAGCTTTGTTTATGTCTCTAGGTTCTTTGTGGAACTCCACCGTAAACTTAACCTCTTGATAGAGCAGCCCGTCAAGAAATCTATTAACAAGGTCTTCATCTCTTGTCAAACGATCCCTATATCCGTGTGCCTTGTCATACAGTTTCTTCAGTTCAGCCGCGTATTCCTCGGCAGTTTCACCCTGTATTGGCTTCTTCAACTGAACTTGGCGTCAAATGACCTTGGCGTTTCAATCACCCGGTAGCAGCTTGTTATTTTGCTTATCAGTTTTTTATAGTCTGAAAGTGTTCTTGATGGTAGCTGTGTGAATACAAATTCGCTTGCTTCACCTTCAAGCCTTGGTAACAGATTGTCAAGCTTGTTTTTCTCCTCCCAGCCATACCGTCTCGCTATGGCCTCAAATTTGGAGTTCCATACATTCTAGTCCTCTTTTCCTGTAAATGGAGGTGCTGGTACTTTGTTTCTTCTGCTTTGCTGTCTCGCTCTAAACTGGTAATCTCTCCTATTGTAACTAAATGGTCTGTTAACCATGTCTTGTCTATCATTGAAGTAACAATTATTGAAGTCTTGGTCCCTATTGCCATCTCTTCTGTACGACTGTGTATGACTATCACCACGTTCCTCAGTACCGTATCCCAAACCTGTCTGTTGTGGACCTTGGCTGTAAAGACTTTGCTGCTTTAATTGTCTTAAATCTTGAACAACTGTTTGCAAAATACTGGCCACATCAGGCATTGTAAAGGGGTTGGCTTCATTAGTGCTGTGTCCCTTGTTTGTATCACTGCGAGTTTATTGTCCATCTGTTTCAGTTCCCATAGCAGCTTTGTCATCAGAAATGTTTCTGTTGTCATCATTTTTCGTTGATTAATTCCCAGTTACAAAGCCTGATCTTAGTGATCTTAGTGATATTTCACCGTCGCTATCTATTGATTTGTCATAATTCAACAGAATGTTTAAATCGACAGCAAATTAAATTCTTCAAGTAATTTCTTTCAAATTTACAAAATTAAAGTCAATAAGACTTTTCAAACTAATGTCAAAAATGTATGCCAAGTGTTAACTGTCATTTTAATTTGATGTCACTTTGTCACTATGTGTAGGTTCCGATCACTCAATATTTATTTATTATAAAGATTCCTCTTCCAAAACCCCAAACGTAGCGCCCAGCTCTATATGGCTTGTAATTGTTTCCTTATGTCAGTATAAATAAAAGACGTTTTACTTTTTATTGCATTGCCGTTTGATGGCTTGTGATATAGCGTCAAAATTCAACAGTTCTTGGCATATAATGTTAACAATCAACAGTGTGTTTAATGATTTGAGTGTCAACGTCGTCTTTTGAAGATTACAGTCCTCTAAAAAATTAAGTGCAATGACACAGGCTTGTTAAATCTATGAAAATTTCCCAAAGAGCGAAACGGAATTACAGTTAAATTACATAGGTTTCTTATTCTCATTCAAATGTATCAATAAAACGTACTTTAATAATAATGGTTTCCGTAACTATAATAGTTCCCTTCGCTTAAAAGCCAGATCTCAACTGCTTGATTTTGCGGTGGTAAAATGTTAACCTGCATTAACTAGTGGGCTGGGCTTATCTGCCAGTGATTTGCAACTAACATGAGAGTGTTTATAAATAGAAACACGTGTTTGAGCAGACAGCCATTTGGTATAGCATTGCATCTGTATTTACATGTAAACTTGATTTGAGTCATTCTCTAGCTATTGGCTGAGAGAAGTTTATAACCTTTCAAGTGGGCGGTGCTTAGCATTTACAGGGAAATTTGAATTTCAAGCAGACAACAAAAAACTTTTTCTGTAAGTCAATAACTATATAACTTTCAACCACCAAATTACACATACACTTCAACACCGTTATTTCGAAGTCGTCGGGACCGTTAAAAAAACTTCGGATTAACGATAATTCGAAATAAACATTTTACAGAAGACTTCTTTGATTCTGTAAAAATGAAACGTTGTGGAATTCGCATGGTTTTGTTACACGCTTACTTAAAAGCGTAAACTAGTCAGATAGCAAATAGATTTCCACTTGTAACAAACGGAGGAATAAAACGATTCTTTTTCTTGTTTTTATATTTGTCTAATTACAGAACATATAAAATATAAAGAATAGCACAAATTATCAGACATACATACATATGAATACATTTTCGGAAATGAAACATTTTTTTTAACTAATACGCGATGTATCTCTGAACAACGGCGTTCGCGAAGACGACAAAGGTGTAATGATCGGCCTTTGACGCGCCACGACAAAGGTGTAAAATTACGCACCTTATTTTGCACTTTTGACTTCGGATTAAAGATTGATAATTAGGTGCGAATTATAGTGTTGGGACCAACTGAATCACTTCGAATTAACGATTTCTTCGGTTTAACGAAGTTCGGATTAACAATGAAATTTTACATTATACAAAGGAGAACCAAAATCGGGACCTGAAAAATACTTCGAAATAACGGTGACTTCGGATTATCGGTGTTCGAAATAACGGTGTTAAAGTGTACATATTGTGTGTTTACTAAAGGATATGTATGCCAAATTTCATTGAAAAATATTAAATACAAACTTAAATATTATAAAAATAATCATTTTTGTTTTCTGCTGTTTACACACCAGTGTACAACTTAAAAGTAGACATTTTGTGAGTTTGCGGCCCTTTTATACTGCTTCTACGGTCTTTAAGATGTTACGCAACCAGTGTGTCTTAAGTTATGAGAGTTTCAAGTCCGCCTGAATCGTGAAAACTGCTCCTTTTATACCCATGGATGGGCACAAACCCCAAACTGGACAAAGATCAAATAAAACCCAATTAAAACCCATGTTTGTCCCATCCCAAAAAACGCCCAAATAATTACCAACAAAAAGAACGCTCAGTCCCAAAAATTTATGGAACGCGCTCCATGGATACCGGGAGGAAGTCGGCAAGAAAGCATTCAGACAAAATGGTGGAACACATGTTTGCAACAATGAACTTTCTGACAATAAAATTGGATTTAGAAGGGTCAAATACAGTGCTTTACAATAAACACTGAGCAGTTATCTTTATAATTATTAGGTTTATGAAAAACTTGAGCAAATAGTGGCGTATATTTATAACACAGGAAGAATCTTTATCAAATAACAAGTATATAAAACATGAAACAACAAAATCATTGGAAAACTTAACACAATTCACTGTACATTTTGCCTAAATGATTGATTATACAATATGCTCATGAGGTAAAAATGTATTTGTGAGTTGTTACTATCAACAAAATAATGGAGATGTGCACACAGATTAATTGGATAAATTGTTTAGATCAGGAAATAAAGTAAACAGGTAAGTGCATTAAAATAATGAATGTTACATGTATATGATATACATATCGTTAACTGTTAAACAACAACAATGTGGGGGGCATGTCAATATTTTCTATGCAACATGGTCATCCTGTACTAAGTTTGTCTAATGCATGCCCCTGGAGTGAAAAATGGTGCAATCGAATGATTTATGAAGACTTTTATAGCAAAATGACTGAAAAATTGTCAACTCTAAAAACAATAAGGACAAGAGTTTTAATATTGGCATGTAGCATCATATGGTGTTCATCTACTAAGTTTGATCAAATCCTGACACTGTGGTTAAAAGTGGTTCCACCCTGGGGGTCACTTGTTTCCTGTAGAAAGTAAAACTTGGCTAACAATCTGAAACCACAAGGGACAGAGGTTTGGTATTAGGCATGTAACATCTTTTAATTGTCCTCTATCAAGGCTTTTAAAATAATGCCCCTGGGGTCAAAATTAGTCCAACATGTTTACTTAAATGTTTGTGTTGGAAACTAAAAAATATTTCTCTTCTAAATCCACAAGACCCAAAGGTTAGGTTTTAAGCATGTAACATCTAATAGTGGGGTCAAAACTGGCACCATACTAGGGGTTGCTTGCTCCTCTTTGAAATTCTTAAACACATTTATTATGAACCCCCAAAATTTATTTTGGGGGGAGCAAATAGTCGCCGCTTCATCTGTCCGTCCGTGTGTCCGTCCGTGCACAATTTTTGTCCCGGCTATTTCTCAGCAACTAATGACCGGAATTCAATGAAACTTTATGGGAAGCTTTACTACCAAGAGGAGATGTGCATATTATCAGCGGGTTCTGGTCGGATGATTTTTCACAGAGTTATGGCCCTTTGAATTTTTCCATTAACTGTACATATAGTGCAATTCTTTTCCGGGCTATTTCTCAGCAACTAATGACTGGAATTCAATGAAACTTTATGGGAAGCTTCACTACCAAGAGGAGATGTGCATATTATCAGCGGGTTCTGGTCTGATGATTTTTCACAGAGTTATGGCCCTTTGAAATTTTCTATAAAAAAATTATTGTCCCCCCAACTACTGTGCCCTCAAGACGTTTCCTTTTATCTGAATATATAGTGCAATACTGTGACCAAAAAAAACTTTGGGGAGCATCACCCGTCTCCTACAGTTTCTTGTTGTAAATATTGGCCAGAACTACTATTTTTATGCCCCTGGATTGAATGATTGGGGGTATATTGTTTTTGGCCTGTCTGTCTGTCATTCTGTCTCAAAACTTTAACCTTGGTTTAAGTTTTGCGATAACTCTTGAAGATAGCAACTTGATATTTGGCATGCATGTGCATCTCATGGAGCTGCACATATTGAGTGGTGAAAGGTCAAGGTCATCCTTCGAGGTCAAAGGTCAAATATATGGCTTCAAAGCGGCGCAATAGGGGGCATAGTGTTTCTGACAAACACATCTCTTGTTTCAATTTAAGTCCTGGTTATATGGAATTATATGTACTAGAAAGCGGTATGTATCCAGTTATTGATACTGTAGGGTTCATATTCATATATTGGCAAATAACATGATGACAACACAACATGGCAATATAACTAACGCAGTCCGGGTTTGTTGCTGTTGCTTGCACCTTGTCATCTGCCTTATATTGGAGTTACAGTGAATACCTGAAAATCTTAAAAGTTCCATTTTGTATTTCTCTTTAGACACACAATTAACATGAAAGAATTCTCAATAATAATTGTTCCATGTCACTCCATATCTTACAAGAGGTTTGGGATTGTTAACAGTAATTGGTCTGTTTTTTCTTACTTGCACACTTCTAGAAACTGTCTTAAACATTTTCTCATCAGAATCGGTTTCTGTTTTTCCTAGAATTTCACATTCTATATCATCACCCTTTTGAGTCTTCCTGTTTTCAGCTGGAGAAAAATGTATTTTTTGTGTAGTGAGGTTGGCCCTGGTAATGTCTGCATATATGTTCTGACTTGTTCTGTATCTGTATTTAATTGGAAGCAAATTTGTGCGAGAGGGTCAGCATTACACTTGGACTGCGTCTCTCTCTAGGAGTGGGTATGTTATCAGTAGGAAATTTCAGGATGGTGCGGTTTTCTTCATATTTTTCCTTGGGTGTCAGGAGGGATGTTGTATGGTTGACATTGTTATCTATCCCATCAGTTTGGTGTTCACTGAAGTGGTCTCCTTCTCTAAGAGTTGGAAAGTGTGTACTTGTAGTTCTACTGCCTTCACTTTTACTCAATTGTTCTTTTGGCATGGTGAGACTTATTTGTGTGTTCTCTTCAATGCTTGGAAGCTGAAGTTCTAAATTAACTTTACTTTTTCTATTCAAATCATTTTGCAAATCATGTTGTTGACTGCTTTTTGGCAATTGTTGTTTCTGCTGTTTGTAGCCAACAGCAACTTGTTGGTATTCTTTTGTGGTGGCAATTTCATACTGTGCCTCAAGTTTTTTTGCTTGCTGTTGCTTTTTAGGCGACTTAGACATTTTCATTAGCTTGAACTCTTTTAGAAATATTTCTCTGTTCAATCTTCTTATTTCTCTTTGAAGTTCTTCTGTTGGATGATCTAATGTTGCTTTCAAGGTCTCCACTGTTTTCTGTGCTTTCTCTAACTCAGCATGTTTTCGTTTAATTTCTTCCTCAACTTTCATCAGTCTTTCATTCAGACTTATGATTTGAGACCTCAGTCCCTCAGTTTCTGTTTGCATGCTTTGATTTTCAGCAGTTTTGTTTCTGCACTTTGTTTCAAGGTCCACTATTTGTGCAGCGTATCGGTCTGTTCGCTGCTCTGCTGATATTACTTTTTCATTTAATTTGTTATTTGAGATCTTTAGATCTTTTATTAAATTCAAAAGAGATTCGTTTGATTTCTGTGCAGCCAGTTCTCTGAAAAGTAACAACACAACAACAACTTAATTTCAGCCATCATATTCTGCGAATGATTAAGTCTTTAACATCATTATGTAAAAAATTTCATACTCATAGCTTAGGAATTTTTAATGAAAAATTAAAAAACAATACAGGTCATACAATATTAACAGGTACTATTTATATTTGAACTGTTTTAAGTGAAAGCGCATCAGTTTGAATGATTGACATATTCTGGTTTACTTACTTGTAACACATCTGTTCCATTGATATTAGCTCATCTATGAGCTTTTCAACCATTGCAATTGTTACAGGTTTGGGACTTTTGAAGGATAATTCTCTGGTGTTAGTGGTGAATATGTGGTATTTCAGCTTCCTGTACAATCCATCCAGCCACTTCCCAATAATCAAAGTCTCAGAACTCATGCTGGTAAGGTTGTTTGGTTGGATGAAAATGGTTTCTTCATTCTCAGCAAAGAAATCCGCTGCATCTTTGCCTAGGGTTTGTTTGCAATGACTGCACATTTGTTGGCTGTTTTCGTTGAGACGTTCATAGCTTCCTAGGCTAGTTGTTGAATTTCTGTTTGACCTGAGTCCATCGGAACCTATGGATTGTCTGCGATCTAATTAAAAGTTTAATTATTAATCATTGTATAACATGTAATGGCCTTAGTATGATTATAAATGTACTGATTGTGCTACACCAATAAGGTTCTTCACTTACATTTCTGTAAATTAAGTTTGCTTGCTAAACCAACTATGTGCAATATATATGATTTGTGTTATAAATTTTGATATAAACTGTTCATCTTGTTTTTTAATGCCTCACTTCTTAAAGGTAAGATTGACAAATGATCAATGTTCAACTTTTGTGTCAAATCTGTATTACATCTATAGTATAGTTTATTTTATAATACAGTAGGCTATAAGCCCATGAATATACATGAAATGTGACATACAATATACATAAAACAAAGTCACAGGTCATTCAAATTATAAACATCAAAAATAAATCGGTACATTGTAAAACAAACTATTGGGTAGTTAAGAGAAGACAATATACAGTGAGAGGCTGTGCATAAATAAAAAATATATATAAAAATAATAAATATATTATAAATATACAAAAATCCTACCCTAATTGTAATATGTATTATAAGTAAGTATATATTCATGCTTTAAAAATAAACAAAGCTACATTTTTAACACAATTGTTGACATTTTATATTTAATAAATAAATACCTGCTTTGCTTTTGAGTGCTTTGTACTCGTCCATAAGTATTTCAGCCAAAAAATCATGGTGTGGGTGTAAGGCTTCTATGAAGGCATCGAATGCATTAGGTCCTCTTCTTTTGAGAGTGGTCAGAAATACATCTATCTTATCGTCATTGGTGGATGGAGCCTGTAGGTTGAACGTTATGCTATACAACAATATGCAGGAGTTCATTTACCAATTGCTTTTTCAATTTTTAGCTCACCTGATTGCTCAGGTGAGCTTTTGTGACCAGTCTTTGTCTGTCGTCCGTCCGTCCATCCACATTTGTTCGTAAACACTCTAGAGGCCACATTTATTGTCCGATCTTCATGAAACTTGGCCAGAAGCTTTGTCCAAATGAAATCTCGGTTGAGTTTGAAACTGGGTCGTGCCGGATCAAAAACTAGGTCACTAGGTAAAAAAAAAGAAGAAAAAACATGTAAACACTGTAGAAGTCACATTTCATGCCCAATCTTCATGTAACTTTGTTAAAATGTTTGTCTTAATGATATGTTGGATGAGTTCAAAAGTGGTTCCGGTCCGTTGAAAAACATGGTCGCCAGTGGGCGGGGCAGTTTTCCTTATTTGGCTATAGAGAAACCTTGTAAACATTCTAGAAGTCACAATTTTTGCCCAATCATCATGAAAGTTGGTCAAAACATTGGTTTTATTGATATCTCGGACGGGTTCGAAAATTGTCCAGATTGGTAAAAAACCATGGTCGCCTGTGGGCGGGGCATTTTTCTCTATATGTATATAGTGAAAACATGTAAACACTCTAGCACATTTTTGGCCAAATTTTCATGAAATTTGGTCAGAACATTTGTTTCCTTGATATGAGAGTTGAGTTTGAAAATGGTTCCGGTCAGTTGAATAACATGGCTGCCGGGGGGGAGTAGTTTTCTTATATTTATATAGTAAAAAAAGCTTGTGAACACTCTAGAAGTCAAATTTTTTGCCGAATCATCATGAAACTTGGTGAAAAGATTGGTTTTATATATATCTCAGATGAGTTCACAAATGGTCTCGATTGGTAAAAAAACATGGCTGCCAGTGGGGGTGGGGCAGTTTTCCTTATATTACTAGAGAGAAACCTTGTGAGTGAACTAAAGAAATCACATTTTTTGCCTAATCACCGTGAAACTTAGTCAATACATTGGTTTTATTGATTTCTCGGACAAGTTGGAAAATGGCTCAGATCGGTGGAAACACACTTTTTAGCTCACGTGATTGCTCAGGTGAGGTTTTAGGATTGGTCTTTGTCAGCCGTCCGCCCATCCACATTTGGTTTGTAAACACTCTAGCATTCACATTTCTCAAGCATTCTTTATCAAAGTTGCTGAAAGATCTCAATCAAGTTTGATAATGAGCAAAATCTCATAATTAATGCCATAATTATTGCCCTTAGATTGTCCAAATTTTCATTATATTATATAAAATCCTTGTGAACACTCTAGAGGTCACAATTTTGTTTCAGATTTTTTAAATCTTGGTCATAATATTTATTTTTTTAAGCAAAGTTTGATGTTTGGTAAGGGGGGTCAACTCAAAATATAGGTCACCAGGTCAAATCTTACAAAAACAAAAACACTCCATACGCCATAGTCTTGGTTAAAAAATGATGAAACTTGACCAGGATGTTTGTTTGGACAATATCTAGGTCAAGTTTGACGTTTGGTAAAGATTGAATGAACCGACTCCTCTCAGGGGAGCGAACTATGGCCATCTTGGCCCTCTTCTTATAGAGTTCTAAGAATCCTTTTCTTTCCAACGCAATCTTTTAAAATCTACTCAATATAATTTTAATACTTTACCATCAGTCTATGCGTGTCCTTTAGTTTTCTTTCCAACGCAATCTTTTAAAATCTACTCAATATAATTTTAATACTTGACCATCAGTCTATGCTTGTTCTTTAGTTTTCAATACTTAATGTTTTCTCTTATTCAAATTAAGTATAACAAGAGATATTTGCTTCAATCAGTGCTCCATTTTTGATGAATAATTGTGCATTGGTATGAAACAAGCGGTTACAAAAAAAAGTTTTGACATTTTCAGTTTGAAGTATTTTTTGTTTTTACATATGAAGTATTTGAAACAAAATTTATACCTTAATTGTCTGGCTCATTTCTTCTGTGAATATATTATTTTCTTCCAATTTATCCAAAATTACTGGTTCCAAAATAAGATTCTTTTTAATATCTATTTTCCTGTTAGTAAGCACTTGTCTGGCATAGGTCGTCCATTTTGCATTAGTTAAAACTTAACTTGTATGCACATTTGCAAAATCTTAATTTATAATATTTGATTGATAAAATCTTAATTTATTGATTGGTATCGTTTGATCTATTATCTAAGCCATTTATTACAATTTTTCATGATCAATCATTTGAATTGGTGTCTTTTTATTGTTAGCTAATTGATAGTTCAATCTGATTGTGTAATGGAGATAAACATAAACTTCAAATGTTTTGTTGTTATCTTGTTTAATCAAATTCAAAATATGATAATGAGGTAATTATTGCAGGTATTGATTCACAAATTCCCTAAAACTGCTTCCATAAGTTTCATAAAGGTATGGCCTAAACGCTTTCCTTAAGTTAAGTGCGTTATAACCCCACAAAGTTTTAGAGTTGGTTTGTTAGAGTCACTCTGTTGAACAGTTTGTCCCCATTAGGTCAGTATGTCAGCATAAGATCCTCTGATGCAAACTTCTTTCAAATGTCTCAAATGCTTAAATTAAAATTATAAATATGTCATGAAAAGGGGCCTTTTCACAGATTTTGGAATGTATTGAAGTTTGTCATTAAATGCTTTAAATTGATAAATGTAAACATTGGATATAAAAAGCTCTAGTAAAAAATCAAGAATACAATTAAAAAAAACAACAAAAAAACCTTCAACAGGGCTCGAACCACTGATCCCTGGAGTAAAAAGTCAACCATTTAGCCCACACGGCCATCCGTGCTCATATAATGTAGGATGTATTTTATACTTTATATAAGCAATCCTAATAGTTCACAAAATATAACTACAACATAACTCTCCAAATTATTCAATCGTTTGTGTTGCAACACTTTATAATTTTCAGGGTTTTAAATTGTCAAAAAATGCATGTAATGGCTATCTTAGAGCATGCTAAATGTTCAGTATTACTGTTTCCTCACAAATATCATAACTAAGACAAAAATTTGCGAATCTGAAACAACTTTTTTTAATTTTGTCAATTTACCAAAACCTGATGTGCTTTACGTTTCTGGCTAGTTTGGTTCTCCTGTTACATTCAATTGGTAGAAAGCTTCTTGGCGCAATTCTTTCTACATTTTGTGTGTGATTTTCACCCAACAAACAGAATACTTATCTGCAACTGCTTTCGCACTGGTTGTCAACGTTTTACAATTGGGTTATTTTGAAGGATTGATTTCCCTTTGTTTAAAATGAGAAAAAAGAGCTTCTGTGCACAAGTTCGCTTATTTAAATCATTAATTCATCTTTGTCAAATGTTACCAGAATAATTTTTGCCAAGTACTACAAATAATATTGTCAAGGCTTCAAGATTGTGTTATATTTCAAGAGGTTATCTTGATTTGTTCAATGTAATTAATGCAAGGTCTTTGTGGCGGCGATTCTTTCTATCATCTGCGACTGAATTAACAGACAAATCGAAACCACACTGGATTTTATTATTTTATTATATTTCCTATTTGAGAGCCCGTAACAAAAACGTATTTCACAATGTTACACAATTTCACTTACAACAAATAAAGCTATATTTCAAGAAACTTAAATATTTAACACAAATAGTTGCCGAAATAGTTCATCAAACTTTATGATAATCCAACTTTTAAATTAATCCAATGTTTTAACTAAGGTCGAAAACATGAACTCCCAGTGTGACAAGCGTACAGGAGTATAAATACTATTATTACTCTTTCCACTAAAATATATATGAAAATCAGCAAGAATACGAAAAACACAAAATACATGAAGATAGAAATGTAACCTTATGATTGACCTAATTGAAGACAAACTACCGGAGCTACAATGCAGAGGCTCTGCTAAACTCCGCCGGAAGAGTCCAAACAAGTTGAAACTCCGCCATATAAACGTACATGTTTATGTGTATTAGCAATGTTTAATATTTTGCGACACTCGGGCCGAAAACTTAAAGACATTAAAACAATAAAATACTTTTTTTCATTAAAAAAAAATTGTCTTTATAAAATAACATTACATAACATAAAATACAAATTTGTTTTTAAACTAAACTTTCCTTAGCACTGTTTCGGTAATGAAACGCTAGTGTAAACCAAAAGAGGCCTTATACATTTTACTGTGAGAAATCATGAACATAGCTTGAAATTTTATTTTGAACATCTGCAAAAACGTCCATTAAATTTCTGTTCATTGGATTGAACGCATCCGAGTAAGCAACTGAAGCCGTACGGTTGACAGACGCTATATGGCCATTCTGATATTGTGTTGTTGTTTTGAAATTTAAGTTAATAAATTCAACCTTTTCCTTGATGACGTCATTGTCGGTTTTGTCACTGCTGTCTTCACTTATCACTATTGGACTGTTTACTGAACCTGAGGTGTTATATGTAGAATAATCTCCTGTCAATAAATGTTCTCTCTCAGATTGATTGTAAATCTCTTCAAGTGTAATGATGTCTGTGTTCGGTGTTGGAATGTTTTTGTCAATAATTTGCGTATGTAGTAACGGTACAACAGGCAACTGCAGTTCCTGAGATATCTTTGAATGGGATACTTTGTCATGCGGGTTCTGTGACACATGGTCAAGCCAAACTTACACCTCCGTATCAAGGGCGTCCGACTGTTTGGCTGTATGTTTGTTCAAATTCTTCTTCGTCCGACGACATGTCTTCATAGATATTTGTATCAAGGGGTGTGCATAACGGAAAGGCTCTATTGTTTGCGTGTTCCATTTGAACAGCATTTAGATGAGTTGTTGGCTGCGAACAATAATAATAATCATTGTTGTTCATGTCAGCCATCTCCAAAACGAGATCCGATACAAGTTTCCTGGCTTCTTTTTTGCTCACGTTATGAACGTTGGTTAAATGTTTTGACAAAAATATGCTTGATTAGGTGTGAAGTTAGTCCCAGTTTGAGAAACACTGCAAATGTTCATCCTTTGAGAGGTAGATAAAAACTAGACAGTTTTAATGATAATAAATAGTTACCAGAAATTGATAATCATGATAAAATTCAAAACATTCAGTTCGTTGTTTTTTTCATGCGCACATACCTACCTTGTGTGCTATTTTAAATATGCTACATGTACATTGAATATTGTTTGAATATTTTTTATGATATATGTGTTATGTTTGTATGTTGATTAAATTAAATGAATGAACGATCATTCTCATTGTTTAGTTTAGTAAACTGTAACTTTAAGCGATTTTTACAAAGCCTTTTCTTTTCCAAGCACCGTTATACATGTAAATAAAGCGTTTGCGGTCAGAAGTAAACCATCACCAATAGAAATAGTGAAAACAAATAATAACATGGATTACTCAAAACCTGCAATTACTCGAGCATTGAGGTCAGTCCCGTGCTATCTTAAGTTATCGCAGTTTTACTGTAGTATATTACACAATTGTTCGTCATGTTTGAAATTTCGCTGCTTATTAGTATAACATTTATTAAACTACATCTTTACAGTACAACTGCTTAATAGCATATTTTGCTTTATCAGAAGCGCCTCGTTTTGGTCGCGGGCAGTCAAGGTTAGATTTGCTGGTGTGGCTTTCTTTATCAATAGGTGTTCCTGAAACTTCCATGGGATAGAGCATATTGAGTGGAAGACTGAGTATTCACCCAGATGCCATGCGTACTTTGGCTGATCAAAACTCACCATCATTGCGTTTTACCAAACTTTCTAATCGACCCAGCTTCAAGCTTTCACAGGAACGTTATCCTTAACAAGCACAATGTCACCTACATTAGGGGTTTATTCTGATTGTATGCGTCCCATTTTTACTTTAGTTTGCGTCCTTTCTCGAAGACTTAATAAGTACTCGTCCCTCCACAGATTCCAGAATGAATTCAATATTTGTTGTCCCTTTTTCCATGTTTCAAGTAGTCTTTGTGCAGAAGATATGTATGGGCTATAATCATCGTCAGCATCAGTAGTTGTTTCCGGTATTCAGATGTTTGGATTGAACATTACTTGGAGTGAGTGTTATTTTCGAGTTAATGTTGTCTCCGACGTAAACCAGTGGTTGAGAATTAATTACAGCTTCAATTTCTTCCAAGATCGTTTGCATTTGAACCACTGTTAGTAATCTTCGACCAATACACTTTCTTAAATTTGGCTTAACCAGTCCAATAAGTCTTACATAGAAACCGCCAGTCCAGGGCGCTAATTCTACAATTAACTTCCATTTGATGCCTTTGTCTGAAATGTAATTCTGAATGTCATCGAATAGAACACATCACTGAAACATTTGCGTTGTATGGATTGTATCCACGTGGTTTTGACTTGCTGAAGTTCGTAGCTTTTCGGGGCTCTGGTATGGACTTGAGTCTTTCTCAATTTCACAAACTGGATACAAAATGCCGTGAATCTTAATAGCTTATTGACTAAGGAAAACCTTTCACAATCGATTTCAAACGGAGCTTTTACACTTGGGACAATTTTCTCATTGACACTGCAAATTTGTTCAATGACTTCTTCAGGGTAAATACCTCTTTCAGATTCAGGGTCACACTCTATGTCCTTATAGGTGACCCATTCTTTATGTGGTTGTTGGAGCCAAATAGGTCCATTCCACCAGAGGTGGCAATTGTTCAAATGATCAATAGTTGTTCCGCAACTTGCCATGTCAGCAGGATTTTCCTGTGTACTGACATAATCAAAAACGATTTCTTCTGTTTTCTTAATCTCTTTCACTCTATTTCTCACAAACACTGATGACAAGTTTTCAGCTTCAATCCAGTGTAACACACATTGAGAGTCACTCCACATGTGCATGCTTTCAATTGCAATTCTCAGCTGTTCTCGTACAATTAGCCTTACACACCTCACGCAAATTACGACACCCATTAGCTCCAATCCTGGAATTGTAAGCTTCTTTATTGGTGTCAGTCTTGTCTTGGAAAGTACTAAATCAGCTTTTGATTTGTCCTCAGATTCTTGGTGCAAATAAACAACAGCTGCATAGGCTTTTTCAGATGCATCACAAAAACAGACCAACCTATATTTAGGTTGTGTGTTGTGTTTAAGAGCAATGCACTGTACAACTTCAGTTTTCGATATTTTTGACAACTTTGTTGATTGATGCCCATGTATCTGCATCAACATTGTCTAGCTCATCATACCATTCAAGACATTTGCTCGACAATGATTGAAGGAGCACTTTCCCCAACAAAACAATTGAAAAACAATCCAAGCGGATCATACATGCTATCAGGTTACATGGCTAAGCTACCTTTATCTCCAAATTGGAGTGTTTCTCTGAACTTTTGCAATGCAATTTCGTCATCAGTTATTTTTGGATCATCCGTCACGCCTATTGATTCCAGGTTCCAAAGGTCTTGTAGATTTGGCTTTCTTGGCAAAGCACTATCAACTGAGACAAAAGCGCTTGTATTCCCTATGTCTACTTCAGGTGTTAAAATTAACATATTGCTGATATAATGTTCACTTTCTTGTTAACATGTTCTACCAGTGAGCATACATCCTAGCTTTGAACTAAGCAGATACAGACCTGGTTGCAATTCCATTTTTTGTGGAAGTACAATGTCCAGGTAATAATTATTGCCTATCAGTAGCTCTACAAAATTGTTAAGTTTTGTCCATAATTCAATTTGATATTCAGCCTGCGCAGTTGTCAGATATCTGCTAGATCTTGTTTCTGGTTCAGTCACCATTTTGGGATTCATTTTTGGCACCCTCGATCTGTATTGCTCAACAGGTTTTGATAAAGGAGCTTTGCTGGTGTTGTAATCTTTATCCTGCTTTGCTCTTTCATTGGCGATGATATATGTTCGCCGGCGTTCCCTGAGTTCCTTTACTGTCCATCTTTTTTCTGGACCTTTCTGTTTTTCTAGTTGAAGGAGTGTAGCTCTTGGAAGTTTGGAATTTTAACATTGAGACGAACATGTTCTGGTTTGTGTTCTCAAGCAAAATGGTTAAACTTCGCAGATGCTTCTCCAAAGTGTCTAAGAAATGTCTTAGACTCTCAGTTCTTTTGCTAGGTGGAGTAAGGTTCATCATCTTCTTGTAATGAATGTCAATTATATCCTGCTTGTTGCAGTAGTGTTCTTTTAATATTTCCACAGCAATCTTGTAATTGTAATTGATGAGCATTAATCCTGCGATTGCTGCTTTTGCTTCTGCTTGAAGTTTGCTTTGTAGATAACTAAACTTTTCCACATAGACAATTTCATATTGGTGTGAATTGTACACTCAAACTGGTCCCAAAATTCTGTCCATCTTATAGGTCACCGTTAAATGATCTTAATTCAAATTTAGGTAACTTAACAGTTACTGGATGTTCTTTAGTATCTTTCATTTCTTTTATCATCATGTATAGGAGTGAGCTTGTCGGTCGGTCCTTCTGTCTGTCTGTCTATTAAGTGTATGCTCTCTAATTGAAGTTGTTTTAATCCGATCTTCACCAAACTTGGTCAGATGTTGTATCTAGATGATTTCTAGGTCAAGTTCAAATATGGGTCATGCAGAGTCAAAAACTAGGTTACTGTGTCACTTAGTGCATTTTAAACGTTCAGCATGGTGTCTGCTCTCTAATTCAAGTAGTTTTCCTCCGAGCTTCACCACACTTGATCAGAATTTGTATCTAGATGATGTGTAGGTAAAGTTCGCACATGGGTTATGCCGTGTCAAAAACTAGGTCACAGGGTCACTTAGTGCGTTTTAAACATTGAGCATGGTGTCCGCTGTTTTATGTTTAGACAACATGCAAAATATTCTTTGTCAATGTCGCATGTTGGGGTCAAAGCTCTAGTTTTCTTAAAAATTAAATCGCAAATTCTTACTGTAGCATTTCTGCAACAATGAACCTGTGTCAGATTTATTTACGCAAAAATTTCATCCTATGCTATCAGTGTGTTTTGATTAATTGTACTTGTCAATAATGCAATAACTTAAAGCATCATATTGAAGGTGTTTTTATGCATGTAAGTGTATTATAATTAATTCTAGGCTAAATGTAAGGTTCTGCAAGCCTTCTATCTTGAGTAAGTCCTAAATCAGAGCTTCAGCACTTGATGAGCATGGAATAATTTGAGTAAAGCCTCTGAATTTCTAATGTATACCTTAGAATATTGCCCTTATATTATTAAGCAACAATCAGGATTTAAGATTTTTATAACTTTTTGTAATCCAGTGTCAACCTATTGAAAAACATTTATCTCAAAGTATGTTTGTGTAGGTATAAATCATCATGTGACATAATGTTGTCAAAAAGTTATTAGAACAGTAAAAAAAATATCAGCCTCTTATAGATTCAAAAGAGTTTTAAGTAGCATTTAACTGCACATAGAACCTAACAGCATTAAACAATAAATTAAATTTGACTTAGAAATTTTTGACAGATCTCAATTTTACTTTTTAAATGATTAATTGCCTTGATTTAAGATATTTTAAAACAAGATATGCATCAATGTGGCCAATCAAAATATACAAAAATTTCATTTTCTGAAAAAGTCAGTTAGAACCCTTTTGCTTTCATCCAACCTTTTATAAATAATTAATATAATATAATATTTTCCTCAAGAAATAGCTTTTTGTTTTCAGCAAATGCCTATCAATAAACAGTGGTGTTACTCTAAGACATTCAAATTCTCTGCTATTGAGCTGTTATTTTGGGTTATGTCTTTACAAATTATGCAATTACATTAAACAAAATTAGTAGACTTGAAGGACATATTTGTGCCAAAGAGACTTGAAGGACATATTTGTGCCAAAGAGTCAACCTTCCTTGATGAACATTTGTCAAGGCTGTTTTGTTTTACCCATTCTTTATTCATGCCATACAATACTGCTTCCTCAATATCATGCCAACAAAGACAATCCCAAATTGTTTGTATAAGTTAATCACGATACCTTTACAGAGTTACTGTTTGTGATATTTTATTTTTAACATATTGGTATCATTATTGTTTGGGTTCATTTGAAAGAATTGTCCTGTTGTACAAACAGTATTGTTACTACAATTTTTATATTTAAACAGTCATATTCATTAATTGATATTCCCAACCAAACAATTTTTTTATTGATGGACGCAAATGGATGAACATGGAAATAACAGTAAAATAACAAAGAACTATTTCACAGAAATATTTCACATTTCACATAACAATTTATATGGCATACAATCTTTGTACATATGAAAAAAAAATCAGATAACCATAATGACATTTAGGGTATTTTATTTCTTTGCATGTCCAAAGATGCCCAGTGTTTCTAATGTTTTTGGTACAATTGATAGAGCTTGTCTTCTTGGTGATTTTTTATTAACCTCTGAAATGTTCTCTGCTTTATTCTCAAGAGTGTTGAAAATTGTCCCTTTTTGCATGATACAATTTTCAAAGTGCCTTTCATTTGTAAGGTCCACTTTAAGTCGCCTGTTCTCTGGCTGAGCCCTTGGAGTATCATTTGAATTAAAGGGGCTCTTGTTACCATTGGGATTTTGTCTTGGAGTGCAATCTTGTTCTCTAGGCTGGACATGGATTCTGGTGCTAATTTGTGGATACTTCTTCTCAATCTTTCCTCTCTTAGCTGCATATGTTGACTGATATTGTTGTTTGTACTGAAACTTTCCTTTAGGATTGTCAACCCTGGAATCAAACAGTTCATCCTCCAGCTTTTCTACAATCAATTTATGCTCTTCTCTCAGACAATCTTCCCTCTCTCTGAAAAGTTTACCCATTTCTTCAATTTTAGATATCTTCATTTCTATCTCTTCATTTGCTTTATCAAGCAATTTCTGAAGTTCTTCAATCTTCTTTTGCTTTTGATCACAGCTTTCTTTGAGGGATAAATTTGTGCAGACTTGTTTCTGAATTTCTCTCTTTAACCTATCATTTTCGTCTAAGTTATTCCTGCACTTGTTTTCCAGCTTAATGATGTTGTCAGCATATTTATTCTTCTGCTCTTCAGCAAGTTTCACTCTCTCTTTCATTTTTTGTTTACTTGCTTTCAAGCTGATAATGTGTGTGAGCAAGGATGCTTTCCTGTCCTTAGCTCCAATTGCCCTGGAAAGTAATTAACTTGAAATTATAATGTTGGTTCATTAAATGTATTGTAAGAAAGGTTTAATGGCATATATTATAATTTTGGACTTCTTTTAAAATAAACAATCTTTAAAATATAGTAATTCTGATATAATAAGGGATAATATCAGTTTAAAATAAGGTATTTGGTGGACTAATATATAATTCAGTAAACTGAAAATTTCCAGTGAATAGTTTATTTACATTTTCGTTTTCTTTTTTAAACAATTAAATTTTTTTATAATTTAAGATATTTCTTAAATTCATTACAGTGCTTTGTAATATTGTAAATACTCACTCATAGCATTTCTTTTTTATTAACATAATGACATCAATCAAATTATTTGATTTTATGAGAGTAGTGACAGAAGAATTTGGTATTTATTTCAAACATTTTGGCAGTTCATTATGTTGTATATACCCACTTGTAGCATTTCTCTTCCATTAACATCATGTCATCAATCAGGTTCTCCACCATTTCATAGGTGACGGGCCCTGGGCTGTTGAAAGACAGCTCTCGAAGGTTGTTAATTGTCACATGGGACTTGAGCTTCATGTACACATTGGACAGCCATTCCTGTATTATTCTTGTTTTAAATTCCTCTGAGATATGCAGTTGGCCAGTTGAAATCAGCTGACCTGCATCTGATTGGTCAGTCTTATCTCTTAGTTGCCCAATAACTGCTGTTGATTGGCTTGTTTTATTGCTGCCACTTGTAACTGTAACAATAAGGCAAAATGTGTTTTGCAATACTGGAAATAAGAAAACCCAATATGAAATAGAACTAAAGACATCAACATAAAAAATAAAACATGGACAATGAATATCACCGACGATTACAGCATATTGCGTTCTTAACACTGAATTAATGTTTCTTGTAGGCAATCAGAAAGCATATACAATTGCAGTTCACAGTTCAATTCAATATGGATATCACACATGGCATTACAATATGGCAAATGCATATTGAAAACAACAAAACTTATGGGTAACTTATAGCAGTCTTACCACTAGTGTCTTGACTTAGTCTCCGGACTGCACAATCATTACACTGACTGAACATCACTGCATTCATCTCCAGGGACTTTGTTTGACTGTCTAAACTTGATGTGGACCCATTGGTGCTGAGACTGGTTGTTGACATTCTTCTTTCATTTTCTAATTGTACAATTGTTACAAAATAAATAAACAACATAGTAAAAACTAACAGAAAAATAGTAACTTACATCTTTTAAGTACATGTATTACTTTGAGAAGGATTACAGACTTCAAGCTAAAGGGAAACAACTCAAATTATGTTGGCTTATCTGTTTTGTCAATTTATGTTTTAATTATAATACCTCAAATGGCTTTAATAGATTGAAAAATCCAAATACACAAAAAAATTCGTTTGACAATTTTGATGCCGGCAATGTTTTAAAATTATTTCTGGTGTAGAAATCTGTTAAACAATTACCCCAATTTCTTTAACAAATCAAATACATTTCTGATTTATAGCACAAATGAACACAAGACAAGCTAACAATTTATTAACAGTAAGGTTGGGCAAATTATTTTCATACCAGCATCTGCTAAGGCATTGTATTCTTCCATGAGCATAACAGCCACAAACCCATGGTCCTTCTGGAGGGAAGCTATGAAGGCTTCGAAGGCTGTAGGTCCCCTTTTCTTCAAGATGGACAGAAATCTGTCAATTTTTTCACCATTGGTTGATTTAGCCTGAAATTTGACAAAGGATTAGTTCTCTATCAGAGAAAGATTAGTGCCTTATCAGGAAACAATAAATGCAATATCAAAAACTGATAAGTGATATAACAGTGAAAGATATGTACTGTACCAGGAGCAGACAAAAGCTGTAGATTGAACAGATGTAAGCTATATCAGAAACAGGCAAGTCCTATAGCAAGAAAAGGCAAGTGTGATATCAGGAGAATATAAGTACTATATTGAGAGAAGATAAGTGTAATATCAGGAGAAGATGTGTGTGATATCAGGAGAAGATAAGTGTGATATCAGAAGAAGATTAGTGTGATATCCGGAGAAGATGTGTGTGATATCCAGAGAATATAAGTGCTGTATCAGGAAAAGATATTGTGATATCAGAAGAATATAAGTGCTATATCAGGAGAAGATAGTGTGATATCAGAAGAAGTTAAGTGCTGTATCAGTAACAGACAAGTGCTATATCGGGACAAATTATTTGTTATATAAGAACAAAATAAGTGCTATATCAGGTCAAAATAAGTGCAATATCAGGAAAAGATAAATAATAGATAAAGATAAATTTGAGATCAGGAAAAGATCAATCATATCAGAAGTATTCATATATGTACCTGAATATCCAGGCTCATGTCTTCGGTTAAGATATCCTTGCTCTCGAGCTCATCTAAGATGCTGGTCTCCAGCACAAGATTCTCCTTGATAAGTGCTTTCTTTTGCTTAAGCACTTTTCTTGCAGTAATGTCCATATTGACTTTGTCACTTACTTTTTTATATAAATTTTGTTTTATTTTGTCACTAAATTTCGTACATTATTGTCCACTTCCTTTTAAAAATATACACTAAGTACATTGGTTGTTGTTTATGTTTCAATTTTGCAAAATAACATTTCTTGTTGACATTTTAAGTTTTGGAAATTGTAAAATTTAACAATTTTAGTATCTTCAATGTTACCAACATTTAGTATTGGTTTTGTTTTGTTTTTATTATTAAGATTGCACTTATTATTGCCATTAAAATCCCTTTGTGTCATGCAGCTCCAATAAGTTTATTTCAAAATTTGCTGAAACTTTTCAACTAAAAAAGACCCTTTCTGAAAACACTCTGGATTAAAGCCAACAATAAACATTAAGTTAAAACAAACTCATTTTCTGTTTTAAGTTTTGTATAATGTAAGTCTTGTCAATACATAATTATGAACAAAATTATGCGATTTTAAATTAACAATAAAGACAGGATAATACTACTGGTAACAATAACATTTAAACCAATATCTTATTGTAACGACGGTACTATTAGAGCAATTAAAGGCAATTTGTACAGGATAAGTGTTGCATAAGAAATACAAGAACAATACTACTGTTTATTACAAAACAGTGTATTCAAGATATAATTGGGTAACATTCACGTCACTAGTCTTAACATCTTGACCCATACTTGCTGAACCGTACTTAGACTTAAGAATAAAGAATAGACTTAGAACCAAGCAAGATATTTGCAGGGTTTTAATATATAAAGGCTTAATTTTTGCTTGTGTAAAATATATGAGTGTCCTAAATGATAAACTGTGTATTTAAAGATGTTTAATCCAACGTTAATTAAAAACAATTTTACTGATATTCTATTTTTTTAAAGTTTTAAGAATATTCTTTTTTTTTTTAGAAATAAGTCTAAAAATTGGTTGATGAATATGGGCCCTGGTAGTTATGATTGATATTGGTTACATTTGTAACATAATGTCTGTCTTCTAAGAAAATCTAATGAAAGCACTTCAGAAGCATTAAATGTATATGAATGAGTGTTCTCCCTTGAAAGATGACGTTCTTACAGTAAAATGGATAGTGTCTGATAATTTTGTTATTGTTCAACAAATAAAAATTTCATTTATAATTGTTATTAAAGTGTCCTACAATTGATCTTTCTCTCAAATGATCATTTATGTTCTCACTGCCATACCAAGCAAAAGACGTCCGACCTCGGACATTTCCAAACAAATTTCCCGAGGTCTGGTGTCATTTCAAATCTGATGGTCCTCGTGTCAGAAAAAAAAAGACATGTAAAACTTGTTTTGGTTGAAATGAAAAAGAAACTTCGAATCTTTCAAAACTATTTACTGGTATAAGTTTATTGTACTTTTATGGATGGTTTTACTAACAATTATATATAAAATTCTATAAAATTAAACAGTTCTTTACCAACCATTCGAGCCACTTTGCTATATCTGTGCTGGTGACATTAAAAAACTCCAATTGCTATTCTCAGAACCAGTCAAATCTTGCATGGAGTTTTGTGATGTAAGCGAAACACAACATTGTTTCATAAGTTGAAATTTTGTTTAGTGGTTAAATCATTGTGATGATTGTAAAGCAAAAGCAAGTAATAATAAGACCATCCCCTGGACCTTTCCAACATATTATGAGACAGTAAGCATTTCAAGTTGCTGTCAAATTTCATCAAGTACCTTAGTGTATAATATATATGCTGTTTAAAAAATAAAAATAAAGTTTTCTTCACTTTTAATTCAAAATTTTACCATATGTTATGAAGAACATGACTATATTTACTATATTTTGTATTAACACTGTATTATGTGAATTTGGAATAGGACATCAAACTGGGAATGGCTATTTTGGTGATTTTCACAAACAATACTAATCATTTCAAGGTCTAAATATATTTTTGTAATATTTTATCTATACTTCAAGCTTAATAAGCAATTTTCCATGACTTTTTTATTTACACTGATTGTATTTTCATAATTTTAACTGTATTTTAAAACTGTGTTGATGCTCATAGACACAGTTTTCTTTTATGAGGATTAAAAAAATTCATAAAAAATCCACTTGTGTAGAAAAATCAATTTAAATGAAGCTATTATATATGTTTGTCTTTCGCATGGCTTGCTTTAAGCACTTGTAATTACATATTTATTGTTCACTCATTCAAGGCAGATATTGCAAAAAACAATAGCAAAGTAGTTGTACAGGTTCAATTACTCTGATATCTTTGATTCCTCTCACAACTTTGTCCTTTTTTAAACAAGCTTAAGTGTTTGTTTTGATTTAAAGTAAATATCAAATTATACAAGTTTGAACAATGATTGCTGAAGTAATTTGCTTTCTGACATTTAGTTTGCAAAGAGCAGTGAAATATCATAATACTGGGAACACTATTCTCCAATTAAAATTCAGTTTCCCAAGGGTTGTCGAAGGTTTTTGCTTTTTTGAATAAGCTGAGATGACATCTTCAGCATCTCCCTTGAAGCCAGATTGGTGAGTGATGCTGACCGCTTGGAAGCAGCCTTACTTTTCAGTGCAGTTTGTCTCGACCTTCCCCTGCTCATTCCACCCTTGTCCTGTTTATAATTCACGACCGGAATTTTCCCGTTCCCATTTGGAAGGGTTGGACCTGGTCCATTGGCAAGGATTTTCTCAGCTTCTTGTGCGTGTAGAGTACCAAAATGAGCAGAGGGGGACTCCTCACTGTCATTATTTTTGGATATATCTCCAACAAACGTCACTCGTTTACTCGACCTGTCCTTACTGGAACTTCGTTTACTCCCAAGTGACACATTCTGTCCATTGTTTGAAAATTTAAATTCAAGTTCTTTTTCTTTCTCTCTGGTTTCTCTCTCCTTTTCTTTATCAATCGGCCTGCTTCTGTATGGCTTTACAGCCTCAACAATTCTTTCAGAGCTGATATTATCTGCAGAAGCCCGCATAAATGACCTTTCCTGCCCTTGATATAAAAATGATTGTCTCTCCATTTCAATCGTTTTAGCACCTGCACCTCTTAAGACGCCGTGTGTAGGAGAAACAGCAGATTCATGTTTATTTCTAACACTTGAATTCACACTGTCCTTTTCATCATCATGGTTTGCAAGTTGAGCTAAAGGAAGTTCTAATTTAATATGAGTTTGGTCTTCCCTGAGTTTGGCCAACTTCTTCAAATTGTCTGATTTCTTCAGCATTAGATTCTCTGTTTTTAGGTTTTCATTTTCAAGTTGCAGTCTTTTAACCTCATCTCTAAGCTGTTTAATTTCACTACTATTTGAATCGTAATGTAAAGCTAGATACGAACTTCGAAGCTTGTTCTTCTTAGAAGTATCTGCCTCCATGACCATTTTACGAAGTTCATCTATGATTTTCTGTTTTTCCTCTCGTTCACTATTTATAGCTTGAAGCTTGGTGATTTCTTCTTTGAGTTTGTTGACTTCTTCGTTTAAGTGGTTGACTTCTGTAGCCTGAAGTATAAAAGAAACATTTTTTCTTATACTAATTTCATTGTTGCAAGCAAGCTGATCAGTTTTTTTGAAGAGTTATTTTATGTTTTCTCAATTCATATATTATCACTTTCACACCTCTTTTGGGATTTCTAACTCAGTTAGCAGACATGCCTTCTGGGTTATGTGAGTTTCATACTTGGTCCACCTGCTATGTTAATTGTACTGCATTTGTTATGAAATGAATAATATTTCTCCATTTTTCCCATGACCCCTATTCAAATAGGACATTTGTCAGCTAGAGACATATGTCTGTGCTGGTAAACTCCTCGGATAGCTAAGAATGTCAAGGAAACTATTAAGTGACTGCTTTAATTGGGCTTAAACACTTAAATTTAATTTTGTTACAATATCTGGTAGGTGTGATGACATACCCATAATTGTGTGGCGATATGTCATAAAAGCCTTTCTACTGCCATAACTGCTACCTTGCCTACCTGTGGTTCAAGTTTGGCAGTTGTCAGTTACTGACGCATAAGCATGTTCACTTAGTAAACACCCCCCCCCTCCCCCCACACACACACCAGGGAAAGTGTGAGTTGGTTTACTGAGCAACGTGATTTATCTGAAATACTGTTAAAACCTGCAAAAACCACAACTTCACCAACAAACAAAGAAACAAACATACCTGGTTTCTACACCTGTTTTCCAGTTTACTAATGTGATCTGCATACTTGTTCTTCTGTAAATCCTTGGCCTTCAGCTCTTGCTCTAGCTCTCTCTTCGCTTTCTGGAGGTTGATGATATGAGAAACTATTGGGTAGTTGCGATCCTGAAAGATAGAGTGACAATTAGTTAAGTACATACACAAGCTTGGGGGTTTAAAAAAACTAGGTGTTTATTTAGGACATGACTGATGAGGAGAAAAGTTTCAGGGTTTTATTTTTTTTCCCCAAAAAATTCTGTAAGGGAAATTCATTGATTCTTTCAAGGACTATGTATATATAAATAAAGAAACAACAGGAATTTTATCAACAGAGAAATTCTTTTTGTCCCCTACTGGTTTCACCGGAGGGGACCGATGGTTTGCGCTCTGTGAGTCTGTCTGTCTGTCACACTTTTCTGGATCCTGCGATAACTTTAAAAGTTCTTCATATTTTTTCATGAAACTTGGAAAATGGATAGATGGCAATATGGACATTATGCCTTTTATTTCATTTTGTTTCTATGTCAAAAATTATGGTTGATATGGCAACAAATAGACTAGAAATACTGCTGAAAATGGTGGTTTTCTGGATCCTGCGATAACTTTCAAAGTTCTTTATATTTTTTCATGAAACTTGAAACATGTATAGATGGCAATATGGACATTATGCACATCATTTCATTTTGTTCCTACTTCAAGAATTTTGGTTGCTTTGGCAACAAATTAAATAAAATCTGACAAATGTGGAATTTCTGACAATGGTGGAGCCAGTAGGGGACATATATTGCTTGGCAATAGTCTTGTTACTTTTGTGCTAGTTATTGTGTAATGACTTAACGATTGATGACTTGTTACAGGTTCATGGAATTATGCAAGGTCGAAAAAGTAGTCACAAGCGTAATTCGTAATGTAATGTCTAATTGTTTTGCCAGGCTTATGTATATGAAGGTATTAACAAAATGCTTGTTCATATACACAAACATAACTAACAATTACATTATTTGATTATCAGCTATTCTTTAAATAGCATATGCTGTTGACCACTTGTTAATTATGTGACTTGTTTATGAAATAGATTTTTTTTGCTGTATAAAATACAATCCGCATTTGAAACGTCTTTATGATGTGCGATGTTTGGCGGGACTATTGGATGTTGATTTTTGACAGTCGTAGCTGTTTAATCCAGCTGTTTCACGTCTTAAATGACTGTTTAATCCATAAAATGCCATAACGAGATGACCCGAATGAATACACTTCCTTTATTAAATTGGCTGATTTGAGCATAATCCATTAGAACTTTGGCAAAATCACCGCCTCTTTGTAGGATAGGATGTAACAATGTTCAGTGTAGGGAGATGCGGACTACTCTCTTCATGTTTATACTTAACTTAGACAAACATTTTGGCAAAGTTACAATTACGTATTGCCCGTACATTTCATCCCCAAGACTTTCAGGGTCAGTGCTTGGTAAGTTAATCATCAGGGGAAGACGGAATGCACTATTAATCAATGCCTCATGTTGATAACAAAGTATTTCTTTCAAGATATCAAATAACACAAATTTTAGAGAAAGAAATGAATGAAAACCTAAGGCTAAATGCCATATGTCTTGTGTCCATGATAAAAGGGACATCATTTAATTATTTAGCCACACATGTGTGACATCTGCAAGCCAGAATAGACTTATTACATTTGGCAGTGTGCTTTTAATATAGTGTGACTTCAATTTTTTTATTGGAGAGTATTGTGGTTTAGTGTTCCATTTAAAGGACACAGTAAGATTTTTAAAGACCCGTGTGGTGCGTAAATGGGTCTTATGTTATATGCTGTCCGCGTAGCTCCAGTCCAGCCTGTGCATCTGCCAATCTTGTCAGGATATGCCTGCTGAAAAAGCTACTTTGGAGATACCACAAAACATTTGTGTTTTTATAGTGGAAAGCGTAGCCCTAACCAGACTGTGCAAGTGCGCAGGCTGGACTTAAGCTACACTGGCTGCATATGCCATACAACCAATTTACTCATGACGTGGATGAAACAGTGTAAATTAAATGTGTGGAAAGAAAACTGGGTCTTTATCAAATATCAACAAACCATATGTTTCAATGACAAAGAAATAAATGCATTATTGTCCCCTACCGATGAAACCGGAGGGGACTTATGGTTTGCACTCTGTCTGTCAGTCAGTCAGTCTGTCAGTCAGTCTGTCTGTCACACTTTTCTGGATCCTGCGATAACTTTTGAAGTTCTTCATATTTTTTCATGAAACTTGGAACATGGATAGATGGCAATATGGAGATTATGCACGTCATTTCATTTTGTGTCTGCGTCAAGAATTCTGGTTGCTATGGCAACAAAGAAAAAAAAATACTGACAATGGTGGAGTTTCACTGGTAGGGGACCATATTGCTTGGCAATCTCTTGTTAACCATGTGATTACACATATGATGTAGTAAACATTTGTAAAATTATGTGGTTTAATAAAACAGCATATCATAACAAACATTTCATGGGGTGCGGTAGATATGCGACTGTTTAGTGAAAAAATAACACAACAATTCTTTAACTGTTGTGTTTAATTTAATAACTTAGAAATGTCAAGTCTCTACCTTTATTTCAAAGTCAGGATATACGCCAAATATATTTAAAAAAATAATTTTTGTTTATTATTTTAATTTTTTTAATCTGTAAAATAGTGTGAACTAATGTTTTGTTCCTTACATATGAATTTATGTTAAACATAATGTGAATGCGTCCAGGGGCGTAGCTGCTATAAGCACAGCAGGACGGGCCTACAATTTTTTTTTAAACATGAAAAAAATAAAAATGCTGTCACTTCGAAAAACGCATTAAAATGTTGACCCTGAGGGGGTGAGGTGTTGGAACTCTGCATTTCATATCGACATAATCTTCAGACAATGGATTCTGGTCGCGTTCAAAGGACATATCTTCCAATTATCAACTCTACTGCTTTCTATGTGCATAGATTCTAGCTCGCTTCTTTTCAAGGGACTTGAACAAGTTTACGTAGATCTACACGTATCAAATCGTACATGAGAAGCACCATGTCTGGTGAAAGGCTGTATGAATTAGGACTCCTACACATTCACAGAGAAACAGATGTTTCGATCGATGAAATCATCAACACATTTGCCTCGGTTAAGTGTAGAAATATTGATTTCATGTAATTGATGCACTTGTTAGAACAACTAGTGTAATAGATCGACTATAAAAAAGTTTTACACTCAACACGTTACGGTGCCGTTATAGACATGCAGACAGTATTATTGGAAAGTATTTCTATGGTTTGACTTGTGAATAAGTGGAGTGTTACACTTTTAAATGTTTCTCTGTTCCATATTGTTTTAAAATTTAGTTCTCTGGTATAAAGATAATACAGTAAAATTTAGTTCTCTGACATTGAGATAAAACAGTAAAATATCACAGAAAAAACAGGCCAAAGTCTTATATTTTCTTATCTTATTATTTGTCTAGATATGCTTTAAATCTCACCACAGGAGTTATAGGATTTACAAATTTTCAGGGGGAGGACCCTCGGACCCCCCATTTTAATGTATCATATCCGGGCCTACATCTCAAAAAATGCTAGCTACGCCCCTGGCGTCCAAGTAAAATAATGACTGAACTAGGTATATTACAAAAGAAAACAACTACTATAGCTTTACAAGGCTTGAATGTCTAAACCGTATTGGTCATAATTATTTAGATAGGTATAGAATATTTGTTCAGTGTATTTTATATTAAATCCTTGTTTTGGGCCGTAATTTGAGAACAGCTAAATAGTTGCAATCAATGCAGTATATTTTTGTTTCAAAGCAAGCAATATTGAACAAGCAAATTATGACAACTTGTCTGATCTGAATTATGGTTTATCGAGTAAGCAAGTAAAGAAGATCCACTTGATATTTATTTTTTCAGTTATTTGTCAGCAAGCATTTTATTTGAAGTATTTAAATTATTCACATTTTTGGTAAATCATAACTTATTACATTTGAGGACAATTCTGTAAAAGCTTACAGACTTTCCCCACCCAAAGGTCGTTTTATGAATGGCCAAGTCTTTAAATTTTAAAGAATCATCTATTTCACAAATAATATATTTATCGTTTCCAGACCTTTCCATCCAGAAGCATATGCAATTGTGGGAAAAGTAGATTTATTAAGAATGCATACCTCAAGTCTTCAACTTTAAACTATTCATATATTCAGCTGAACATTTTGTATAAAGATTCCTGGGCTCCCCCCACCTTTTTTACAAAGAATTGCATGCAATTATTCACCTCTTTTGTGGCTTCAAGCTGGACATTTGCACCCAAAAGCACATGGCATTGTTAAGAGATCCATCTTTAAGGAATGTTCACATCAAGTTATTAAATTCATTTCTCAAACATTCAAAACTTAAGCAAAAGAGTGGTTATCTATCTTAAATTTTGCAAAGGACATTTTAATAATAGACACATTGAGACTTAAAGAATATCAACTATTCATATGTTAAGCAAAACAATTCAAAACAAGAATGCTTTTTTGTAGTGGATATGGTGTCCACCTAGTGTCTAGTAAATCATATGTTTGATCCCCACCACTTTTTTAGTAGCATTCTTCAGATCTTCATCAAAGAAACCAAGAAATGGTTCTTCCCAAGGAATCGACTCAAAAGCATATTGATAAGGCTTTTAATGCAGTTCAGTTAAAATTAGTAGGTTTTAAGAAATAAGTAAAAACAATCTTTATTTAGCTTGAATAACAAGTTTCAACTGAATTGATATTAAACTTTCCCGTACTTTTCCCCCTAGAAGTGCATGACATTGAGCGAAGGTCATCTCATACTCATCTAAAGCGTGGAACACGTCCTCTACCAGTTTGTCCACCATTTTGAATGTGGCTGGCTCTGGTGTTGCGAAGGAATGCTCTCTGGAAAACATGGTATGATAGAATGGGCGGGTCTTGTGATCAACTGTGATTCAATCCACATTTATAGTGTAATCCTGGAAATGAAAATGGAGGGGTGTTCGGGCAAAGCAGGAGTTGTGTTAACCAGGCCAGGTGGTAGACTGAAGCATATAGAAGATTGATGTGTTTGATTCCCAGCCAGGCATCCTGTTTGGCTATTGTTAATTAAATCATTTATGGTCAATCTTTCCTAACCTCAGCATCAAGTAGGACATTAGCCAGTTACTGAACTTAGTAAAGTTTACCCAGCTTGCTCAGGAAAAGAGTGAGAAGGTTAAGGAACTGTGGTGATATGACTGTTAAAATGGCAGAAATTCCACACAAGCAAACAGACAAAAACATTTCGAGGGTTGGGTATGAGACTTCTCAGAGAACACAGAGTGTAATCATTCTTTGTAGGCAACATTCAGGCGACATTTGAACAGAAAATACCCAAAAGCAGTAAGTGTGGTCATGGATCAGTATTAGAAGACGCAGCATGCTAATCCTTGATGACACTTTTTGCACATGAATTCATTCTGGTTTTCATAAGAAATTCATAGGGAAAACTATTCTCTTCTAATTAAAAAAGTTGCTAGAGCTCCACCTGGAAACTCTTAAGTGAAGTCTGGTCTTAAGATGGTAGTATTTTTAGTATAAGTTAATGCAAAGTATTGTAATAAGATCCCATTTTTCTATTATATTTTAAGTATTATGCATGTTTAACACACAAGCACAGAACTAGGTTACCTTGCACTGCTCATGTGCATCTTTGCCTTCAACTTGGTGTACAGTGTGTTAAGATTCTGTTGCACAATACTGGACGTCATTGCATGGTTGGTGGTAGAGATTGACAGTGAATGTCGCCTTTCCGTCAGCTGATCTCGTGTTGGCTGCTTTGCGAAACTTTTCTCAATTAATATCTCAACATTCATTGGTGTTTCTGGAATATTGAGTTTGAGCTCAGATTTGTCATCACTTGGGTTGTTCTCCACTGGTTTCTGTTGTTCTTTGTGTTCTTGGTTTCCCAGACCTGCAGATTTTGCCATTTCTTCAGTCATTATCTTGAACTCTGGAAACATAAGTTTTGAAAGTAAAAAGCATGTGACTCCAGACTGATCCGATCAATATTAAATCAAATAAAACAATCCCACCATTATTGCCTATACATTTAAATGTGCATGAAAAACATTTAAACAGTATTTTTTCTGTGCTTTTTTGCAGCTTTAAAAAATGTATATTAATGCACTTGGATATATACCTAAACACATTTTAAATGCACTTAAGTGTACCATAAATACACAAATATAATACGCACTTTTTTACCTGCCGAATTTTTCTTCAAGTAAGGGGTGCGTATTATACATGAATGTAGAGCAGATCAACATTTTTTATGTGAAATTTTCAACTAAATCATTGTTATTCGCTGTGTGTCAGCCATTTTGAATCACACCATTACATTTAAGGGGGGATACTGTGCTTACAGTAATTAAATGTTTTCAAAAACAGCGTCTCTGTTTCTTTCTTTTGCAATTATGAGCGCTTGACCCGGGTGTCAGGTGTTATTAATTGCCCAAGTAATGAACATAAAACACAGAAAAGTGCCACTAAAGCTGTGTTTAATGTGTATTTATGCACATTTAATACTCTTTTTCAAGAAGATCACCTTTATCAAAGTCGTGCTCTAGTTTCTCCACTTATTGCCCCTACCTTTGTCATAGTTGTGCTCCAGTTTATCTGCCCCTATTATCGTCCCAACCTTTCTCATAGTCATGCTCCAGTTTCTCCGCCCCATTATTGCCCTAACCTTTGTCAAAGTTGTGCTCCAGTTTCTCTGCCGCCATTATTGCCTCTACCTTGGTCATAGTTGTACTCCAGTTCCTCTGTCCCCATTATTGCCCCTAACTTTCTCATAGTGGTGCTCTAGTTTATCTGCCCCATTATTGCTTGTACCTTTCTCATAGTGTTGCTCTAATTTATCTGACCCATTATTGCCCCTACTTTTGTCATAGTTGTGCTCCAGTTTCTCTGCCTACATTATTGCCCTTACCTTTCTCATGGTCATTTTCTCTGCCTCCATTATTTCCCCTATCTTTCTCATAGTCATTCTCCCGATTCTCTGCCTCAATTTTTGCCCATACCTTTCTCATAGTACTGCTCTAGTTTCTCTGCCCCCATTATTGCCTGTGCCTTTCTCATAGTCTAGCACCAGTTTATTGGCCCCCATTATTTCTCTTACCTTTCTCATAGTTGTGCTCCAGTTTCTTTGCCTCCATTATTGCCCCTACCTTTCTTATTGTCCTGCTCCAGTTTCTCTGCCCCCATTATTGTCCCTACCTTTCACATAGTCTTGCTCCAGTTTCTCTGCCTCCATTTTTGCCCCTACCTTTCTCATAGTCTTGCTCCAGTTTCTCTGCCCACATTATTGCCCGTGCTTTCCACATAGTCATGCTCTAGTTTTTCGACAACTTATTGCCCTAACCTTTCTTATTGTCATGCTCAAGTATCTCTGCCCCTATTATAGCCCCTTCTTTTTTCATAGTCCTGCACCAGTTTCTCTGCCCACATGATTTCCCCACCTTTTTCATAGTTGTGGTCCAATTACTCTGGCCTCATTATTGCCCTAACTTTTTTCATGGTCGTGCTCCAGTTTCTCTGCCCCATTATTGCCCCTATCTTTCTCATAGTCATGCTCCAGCTCCTCTGCCCCCATTACTGCCCCTTACCTTTCTCAAAGTCCTGCTCCAGTTTCTCTGCGCCCATTATTTCCCCTACCTTTCTCATAGTCGTGCTCCAGTTTCTCTGCCAGGAAGGAGGAGTGTTTCCTCACGGCCTCCACAAACACTTGGAATGCCCGCGGCCCCCTCTTGGGCAACATCAACAGAAGCTCAATTATCTTCTCATGCTGCGTTGACTTGGCCTGACAAAAAATATAGAGTCATAGTTATGATTATGAGCCTTGCTCTGGGTAAACAGGGTGCAATTCAAGAGTGTCATTGCAGATTTGTCTGCATAGACTAATCAGGGATGACACTTTCCCCTTTTATTGTATTTCTTGTTTCAATAAAGTCTCTTCTTTGCCCAAATCAAGTTTAGGCTGAAAGTGTCGTCCCAGATAAGCCTGTAAAGACTGCACAGGCTTAGCTTGGAAGACACTTTAATCACATTCATTTAGCCCTTATTTCCCAGAAGGTGGCTGAAAACTCATTATCATTAATTTACAAAGTTATGCTTTTTGCTTGTTTCAGCTGATTTCACCTTTTTAAACGTAAAATTGCTAAATGAGAAGTTGTTAATTTTACAGGATCTACCGGGGTATTTAAAAGTGACGAGTTTTGGATACAATCCTGTAAGGGAGACAATAAGTGTGTTTCTCTCCCTTGAGATGTGTTCAAAATCACACCTCTGATAAAATTACTCAGTGATCTACTGGCTGTAAAGTGTTAGCAATTGTATCAGCAGGTTAAATGTTGAATGCCTTGAAACCTGACATCATAGCCCAAACTGAGTAACCTTTCAAATATGTCATGACACATCTTGGCTGTGAAAACCTTATAGCTATAACCAAAGATTCGTTAACTGTAAAATAGTCTCAATGGATTTCATAGTATAGTGCTATTTGCATTTGCCTAGTAAAAAGCTGTTGTCCTAGGAAACTTCTTGCAAAAATGTTATATATCTGTCAAACATACAGAATGATCATGAAAATGATTAATCATATAAAAAGCAATACCAACAATCAAAGTGCACAACACATTTCCATCAGGACCGAAATATATCTCTTATCCTAAAGACAAGGTGAATATTTGATCAATGAATATGCTTCAATACAAACAAAACATGTACAATAACATATTACTCATTATTTAAAAATACATTAAACAGAAACTACCCCTGTAAGTTGTAAAATCCACACATAAATACACAAACAAAGTACCCAAATGTACATGGCATGATCTCCAAATCCTTAGCAGTGTTTAATACATTTGAATATTTAAAATTAAAACATTTTATCAGTGATAACCATCATAAACATGCCAGCTCATAGGCACAATCATTAAAATGTTGTATATTTGGGTGGGCTATAATAAGCTTAAGTTAATAAAGCTTTTCTGCTTTTTAAATATGATCAAGTTAACTTATAAGTACATGACTGGGCATTGACTAGTTCATGCATACCTGGACAAAAACTGCAGATCTAAATGAGATTTCTATAAGACTTTTGTTAAGGTCAAGTCCATTCTCTGACATTATATTTGCTTGAAATATAATGGCTTTTTCTGAAAGATTGTTCTTATCCATACTGTATCTAACATTCAAATGCAATTAAAAAGTTAGTTGGCATATATTTTATATTGAACAAGACATGGTGTTAAATGCAAAAACCTAAGGGTGTCTAATGTCTAACTATCCAATGATTTAAGGATTTGAACTTAAATTGAAATCAATGCAATAGTTGAGTGTGTAGCTGTTGGTTCAGCCTCACAGTTGTATAGGAGATACACAAGTTGTACATTAAATGGTAGATAAATGTTTAATCTAGCCAGTAAGCTCAGTTGGTGAAGAGCTGCACTACAAAAATGAGGATAGCGGGTTCAATTCCTGACCAGCCACATAACATTTGTTGAGGTCATTAAATCCTTTCTAAGGCCATTCTCCCTCTACCTTTGATTCAAGCAGGGCAGTTGTCAGTTACTTGCATTAGTTCGTGAACTTAGTACTGGTAAACCATCTAGCCCAGGAAAAGTGTGAGTTAATGGTTGAATGAATGTGATGATATGACTGAAATACTTACCAATTGAACTTGCTCAGTGACCCATTTTGAGGCATTTGTAATCAATTAAGACCTTGCTAACAAGACTCAAGATTCAAAGGCTTGCATACACCCATTTCTCGTTTTTGTTAAAGTTTTAAAGAAAATGAAAATGGCGAAAATCAAACTCAACAAACTAAACAAACAATTAAGATTACTGTACCTGTATGGTCTGGACCATGGTCTCGGTGAGAACATCCTTCTGTAGAAGGAAGCCCAGTATGTCAGCATCCAACATGAGATTCTTGAGAATGGTGCCGTGCTGGTTTCTTAACACCTTCCTGTGAGCCTCATTCATGGCTGCAGAATTGACTTACTTAGCAGGGAACCAGTTCTTACTTACCAAGCAGGGAACCAGGTTTTTTTATATCCCATTTGCATGTGTGTGGTAATGACGACAAGCTGTTGTTTTATGCTTTTTTTTTTCAAACAAACTTTTCTTCTTTCTTCCCCCCACTTTTTTTAAACACAAAACCGTCACTTCCTGTGGGCTTCATTCGTGATTGCAGAATACCAGATCCTTTACTTCTCTGTTACATCCATAAGCTTATTAGAATGAGCTACTTTTATGTTTCATTTGAAATACCATTTTCTTTTTTTCTGTGTCAATACATTGTCACTTATACATTGGGAAATGAAAAGCAATGAAATCTTTTTGATTAAAATTCAGTTAATTATTGTCTTTGCACACCAGGTGAAATTGAATCAAAGTGTATGTTTGGTTACAATAAAATAACACATATTGTTGTTGAAAAAATGTGTGCGTGTTTTTCCTTGATCTTTATTTGGCTTCATATGACACCATATTAATGTTCGGTGTAAGTTATTTCGTCTGTAAATAAATGTTTCACCTTTTATGCAGTTTTATCCATTCAGATATAAAAGTATTTCTCTTTTAGAATGTGGCAAGTATTTAACATTAAATAAGGTGCATAACATTAGGGCTGTCACGATTCACCGGTATACCGGTATATCGCGGTGTATGTTGTGAAAAAAATCGCACCGCGGTACGGCGTTGCCGCACCGGTTTTTTTAATATTATTATATTAGCACAGATATAAATACATTACATAATTATTTTGATATAGATATCGTTTTGAAAAATGTAGAAGCGGTTCAAAAGGGCTAAATAAATAATCCGTTAATATCCAGGTCAAGCAAGCGCTTCCACTTGTAGATGTTTAACTTTCATGTTTAAAATACGGCAATGTATGGGTCCGTACCATTTTTGGAATTAGGGACAGATTTCCATTGCAAATAAGTTCATAATTATCCAAAAGATGTTTATTCTATTTCTTATTTTCTTTCTTTAGTATATCGATCGTTCAAAGCATGGCACTTCCGAATCATGTTGTCTTAAGATTCTGAATAAGTCGAGGAAGAGTCAGAACGCTACGGATTTTCAATACGCTGACTCCGCATTTTGAACATGCCCTTGAAGCGTTCGATTTACACAGATCGTAGTCACAGCTATTGTAAACAACGTGGCGGACATTTTAGAAAAAGACGCGAACAATAACAATGACTACTTCTATCAAGTTTATTACAGTTTCTTTTACAGTTTCTAGTCATACTATGATATCAGTGTTTTCTGATTATTGAGTTTAATAAAGTTTGTAAAACTTGTTATTCTGCTGTTTTCTTCACAGATACATATTCTGTAAAATATCGCGGTACGTACCGCGATACAGTGTTGCCGTACCACGATATACCGCGGTACGCTCACGGCGTATCGTGACAGCCCTACATAACATCCACTTGAATCTTCTGGATTATCTCTTTCTGCCACAATTTTGCTTTTGTCCTTTTTTTTTAGTTTCAGGCTTTAAAAAATATTGATATCTCATCTTACATTTATTTTATATTAAGTGGCATTTTTGTAATATTTTCCTATGCACTCAAACACTGCACTTCTTTATTTTTTAAATATATAACAATCCATTTGTTCCTAAATCATATTAACATATCATTTATATCCAAGATGAGATTTTTATTTTCCTGTCAAATTACTTCAGTTGTGCCATACATAAGTCAATTTAGCAGAGAGTCAGTTATTTGATAAAGCAGAGAGATCTATTTGATTAAAATTCAGGTTCATATTGTCTTAATACAACAGATTATATTGAATCAAATTGTATTGATTTTGTGATATTGAATGTTTGCTACAGTATTATGTTCAGGTTCACAGGAGTACCTATGTCTTGCATATTATCACCTTTTTTCATCTCTGTGTTTCAACTGGATGTCTTGTTTTGTCAATGGGAATAACCATGTCGTGATATGACAGTGTGAGAAACAGCCATTTTTCCTCTGGCACTTAAGTTGTTAAGATTCTTGTATGCTGCTTTTATAGTGGGCATTTGTGCAAAATATTGCAATAGTGCCTGCTTGGTCTGCATACAAAATATTTACCCCATAGATTGGAATTGTTAGTACTTATTGTGGTTTCGTTTCAAGAGTTCAAAGAGGCGTGCCAATGGAATTTCCCTTAAATATAGACAATACTTAGTAAAACGGTGAAAAAGACTATCAAAACACACAAATACTTCAAAATAATATTTTGTTTGCTGCTTTTTACCGAATTATTGTGCAATAGTTGTATGCATCCCGCAACATTTTTGTATTACGTAATCAAATTATGCCTACCGGTAGTCTATTCAAATCACCCTCAGTGTGCTCGGCTAGTGGTAATTTGCAGAAAATAATATTTTTTTGTTGGTAGAGTCAAGTTTTATTCCGAAATTTGAGTGGTCATATAACTATTTATGTGGTTTAACCTGATCATTAATTTTGTTGACTGTTGAAACTGTGATGATGAACCAGCTAAGTTGCACATTTGTTGAGAGACCATGCAGAGATCCCAAAGACACATACAATTAGTGTTATTAGGAGACATCAAGAAATTTAGTGTGCATTTTTAATGTTTAAAACATTTGCATGCATTGTTCAAAAATATCAGTATAATTGAAATTTTCCAAAGTCAAATAATACAAGATACATTTTAAGGATAAATCTTAAACTTAATTTGTTCAAATTTATACACTATTATCAACACCTGCATAAATTATATTATTTATTTTTCGTTAATTTTTTTTCTGCAAATCATTGTGAAGATGGAGATCAAGCATTCAATGTGGTTTAATACCTTAAACATAAAATTATAACATCTATTAGTAACAACCTTTTATTGTAAACAATCACACATAAAATGTAAAAATTGCAAAATTTGAAAACTTCAATAATATTTGTGTACAGAGATAACAACATTTATGAATGTACAGGATAGTCATGGCAAGCAAATATGGTAAACATTTGAGCTGATGTTCCACAACAAACTGTTTTAGTCACTTGCTTGATTATGGTGGCAAAATGCTAATTCAACTTTATTTTCCACAACAAACTGTTTGAGTCACTTGCTTAATTATGTAGGCAAAATCCTATGTCAACTTTATTTTAGTAAATGTTGTTTCCATATCACCAAAGAATGAAGAAGAAAATGGATGTTATAAACTTAAAAGACACACTCAAGATAAAAAAATGCCATACATCTGCAAATGTTCTCTTTTCATGGCCTTGAAAAAGAAATCAATGTTACAATTGGTGGAGACAAACGGATGGTTCCATAAGGTGTCAATTTTGTCAAAATGAAATCTGCTGGAATTACGATGTGCAAGCTTTGCCAGAAACAAATCAATGATGGAAGTTTGGGTCTATAGTCTTGGTTGTATATTTTATTATGTTGACAATTATAAAATCAAAAATTGAAAATAACATAAGGTCTTCTGTCGCAGGGATGTGAAACTGACCTTTATCATATGTAGAATAATTAAAAGTCCTTTTATCAAAATTTGCATTCTCACCCCTGAAGATGGGGAATCTGCACCAAATTGAATGAATACATGGCCAACAAAATATGCAAGCAAAAGATATAAAAAGCACTGAAATGTATGTAAAGCAAAGCGTATAAATAAACATGTATGTCTTTGGTATTGCTCTCGAAACAAGTGTGCATTATTGCAGTAGATATTGCAGCAAAGATTGGTAATTATTGTGATAAACAACATGTGATAGTGATCAACGAACATCCATATTAAGGTTCATACAGATGAATTAAAAACTCCTTTTAGGTTCAGTCTAACATAAAAAATTAGTTCAAAACATGGAAGATGATTCAATTGTAAGAATAAGACCATAAGTGTGGCAAATTAAATTTAATTGCAAAGTGCTTTCCTGATCAGCTCTATCTGATAAAAAGAAAAACTTGGATGAAATTTGAGCTTGTAAATTTGTTCTTTGGGCCTTTACGTTTATTCTTTCAAATATGTTTTAGATTTTTTTTAAATCTTTATGATGAACTTTCTCAAAGTTTTTTCAGATTTTTTTCATGAACTAATATTTTCAAGTGCTACTGCTAGCATCTCTTTCTTATCACACATGGTACCCAAAGCAACACCCTTGCGTGTCAATAGACTTTTTACAACATGCCCACTTGTACACTGTCTTTTCCAGTTTCCCATGGCTATCAAACTGCTCCATGATTTCTCTCCCTTTGTGATGAAACCTGCACGACTTGTGGTTATTCTCGGCTGGCTTGAACAGAGCATGGCACCTTATACACTGCGCCACATTATTGGACCGATTGTCCCCTTTTCTCGCAGAGTAAATGTTCTTTCTCAGCCTGTCTTTGATGATGGCGTTCTCCTCCTGCGGGGTGGGATACGAGACCATCTGGTCGCCCTCTATATATGTCCTCTGCCTTACCATTCCCCCATGACCTCCATCGCTGAGTTCAAAGGTTGACAAAGAATTCATGGAAGCCCTCTTGTCCATTTCCCCTCTCATTTCCCCCCTCACTTCGTGCACTGCCTGTGCATCCATATTGTGCAGATGAAAGTTTGCCCCACTGTGACTTTCATTGTACTTTTGCACTATTTTCTGTAGCCTGGTCAGCTGTTTGTGCAGTGATACATTTTCCTTCTGTAGGAAGACTATTTTCTCAGCTTTCTGAGTCAGTTCCTGATCATATGTTTCTCTCTGCTGTTCAAGGTTCTTTACTTTCTCTTTAAGGTCCTTTATGATCACCTTCTGCTTGTTCTGTGCAGACTCATAATCGTTCTTTGACACATCTGTCACCCCAGCCTTAACCTTCAGCTGTTTTACCTGGAAATGTAAAATAATGAACACGATGTTTTACTAATTACGTTATCTTATTCATATGATGTATATTCCTTTAAAGATTCTTCAGGGAGCATTACATTCGTTGATAGTTTACGGCCCAAAAACAAAAAATGCTGAAGAAAGGCAAAAACAAGATATTTTAACAATATTTTAACATTATTATAATATAATACTATTTAATATCAATATTCATAAATTGCATTAACAAATAATGGAACTTAATTCCTCTTAATCAAGTAATGTACTTCTGAGAGCTTCACTTTATTGATTCCACTGAGAGCAAGTTAATAATTTAATTATTTATTGATTTCTGTGTTTGTTTATTTAATTAATGGTACATAACTCTATTGTAACTCATTTCGCATGCAGATATAAGGTCTTTGAATTTTAACATTAAAAATGCCAGTATTCTATTATATTTAATAAAATTAACAGTGTTTTAACATAGATGCAAGCCTTAAAAGCCTTTACAGATTTCACAAATAAAGATTAAACAGCTCTCTTCACTACAGTTTGCGGTAAGGTCACAATGACCTTTGCTTATGGCCTGCTTGCTTACGATAATAGGATAAAACAGGAACCCAAACGCACATGGTTATCAATTTTTTATTTTCTGCTGAATGTACTAGTATAGTTATTTTTCGGGTCCTAATTGTGGTTCTTCTTTGTTCAATGTAAATTTTCATTGTTAATCCGAACTTCGTTAAACCGAAGAAATCGTTAATTCAAATAGATTCTGTCGGTCCCAACACTATAATTCGCTCTTTTTTATCAATCATTAATCCGAAGTCAAAACTGCAGAACACTGAGTGTAATTTCACACCTATGTCGTCTGCGCGTTTCGCGTCAAAAGCCGATATTTACACCTTTGTCGTCTGCGCGTAGCATGTTAATTTTATAATGTGGTAAAAAGCCGACGAAGAGGCCGACAACACAAGAATGAACATGATATCTAATCAACGTGTGACCATATGCATCAACAACGTAAGATAGTTCTGCGGGCGAAATACCGGCGGAAGTGAGTTCTTCAATGTCATTAACAAATTGGAGAAATATAATACACGCGTCCAGTTTAAGTGCTGCTAAGGCCGGTGTTCAGAGAGACATCGCGTCTTATTTAAAAAAAAAATTTAATTCATTTCCGAAAATGTATTCATATGTATTTACCTGTATGATGTGCTATTCATGATATTTTATATGTTCTGTAATTAGAGAAAAATAAAAAGAAGAAAAAGAATCGTTTTATTCCTCTGTTTGTTACAAGTAGAAATCTATTGCTATCTGACTAGTTTGCGTTTTAAGTAAAACAATTATTAAAGGTACACTGTGGCCGAAGCATGTGAATTTCACAACGTTTTATTTTTACAGAATCAAAGAAGTAGTCTGCCAAATGTTTTTTTAACGGTCCCGACGACTTCGAAATAACGGTGTTGAAGTATAGTGTGTTATTAGCTTTGATGACACAACAAAAATCTTCGGATACTGTACATACACTTACGTCATTCAGAAAATGCAACTAATGCAAAACATTTTACATTATTGGAGTATTCATTAATAATTCGGTAAAATCTTACTTTTGTCTTGAAACTTTTCTGAAAATAGCTTATGGAATTCCAAATTTCGCCTAACTTTTATTACTGGAAACATGGTTCTGCGATATAAGAATCATTTCAGGATTTTCGAAATTATAATATGAAAAATCCGAGGACCAATGGTATTTTGAAAGGACTGCATTACATTTTTCTTTTGTGAGGTGTGTTGTTTGTCGTTACATTGTATTCTGTATAAGGCTAAAAGAAAAAGATAATCTGACAATGTAGCTAGTTATTCAAAGATTAATATCCACTTTGTATCTGATTTCAGTGTTCAGGCTTAATCAAGCCTTTATAATTGGGGTTGAAAGTTTGTGCATTTTTATAAAAAAAATGTGTGGAGGGGTTATAAGGAGATGAATTTAAAATCCCATTTCTTTCATAAACCTGAAATTTCAAGTTCTCCATAAGTCTCAGTGCGATGGTTGCGTTGTCAAGGTCTTCATCCTCCTCTTCCTCCTCATCCTCATATATAACATTCCTCTGTAGTGTGTACCTCAGAGATTTCACCAGCTCCTGAAGAGACAAAGAGGGTTTCATTTACATTTTGAAAGCAAAGTGTCCCTTTTCCCTACATTCATAAATCAATAAACTTGTGCTAAAGTGCGTAATTGAAACACTTGACAATTGATTGAAGATAACAGGCATTTGCAAAAGTCAAGATTAACCAGATTCCTGAAACACTCATGTGTTTCTGTTATTGGCAATTGGTCTTTTGCTGTAAATGAAAGACTAGGGGTTTTAAAACAATAATGTCTTGACTAATAATGTTTCAATATTACAATATAGGCTAACACCTTTATATCAAAGTTGTGGAAGTGTCAAAATTGTTCGAAATAGGTTGAAATAAGTTGAAAATAACAATGTCTATGTTGTACTATGTTTGCAATTATATTACAATATACTTAGATAGTTACTTATAATGTTAATTATATAGATATGAACATTCATACATACTATTATAAATATTCTACAAATCAAACTCTGCAGTTGATTTATTTAGTATGAACATACTGAACAGGTAAGCAAACGCTACAAAATTCATCATAATGTAAGCCAATAAATGCTGATCGTTAATACATTATGTCAGTCAGCCCTAATCCGGTAAGCCAGAAAACAATTAAAGGTGCAGAAACTCTACCCAGCAAAGGTGTCACTTCGAATAAACTAAAATGATTAATTGCGAAAAACTTTATTGGGACCAACATTTCTGAATAGAAATGAATTCGAATAAAGAAATTTGAATTAACAATGCAAAATTTAGTCAAATAAAGAAGGAAATCAAGCGAGACCAGTAGCAAATTTGAGAAAAAAAGTAATAAATGTAAATGAGCGTGTTTTTTTCTAAAAATGGTATTTAACTCTGTTTGATTGTGTAAATTGTGAAAGTTTAAGTGTTTAATAAGTTTTGTCACAAAAACGAGCATTTTTTGTGAGCAAAATATTGGCTAAATGTTAAATAAGGATGTCACAGCGTCTAGGATGGCTCAAAAATGTCTGTTGTACTTTCCAAGTTAAGAAAAATATTTTACCAATTCAAACTGAAACTGTCCCTTAAACTATAATAATGCTACTTTTGACTATATGTCCCATAACATATAGTAACAATACTTTTGAACAATACTTGTATACCAGATGGCTCCAAACTGGAACTGTCCCCTCGTTATAAAACTTATTTGTATGGTACAATACCTGTAGACCTGACTGCATGACCAGGATGACCTTGTGGTGTCTGTCTATATTTATAGTACAATACCTGTAGACCTGACTGCATGGCCAGGATGACCTTGTGGTGTATGTCTATGTTTATAGTACAATACCTGTAGACCAGACTGCATGGCAAGGATAACCTTGTGGTGTCTGTCTATGTTTATACTACAATACCTATAGACCAGACTGCATAGCCAGGATGACCTTGTGGTGTCTGTCTATGTTTATAGTACAATACCCGTAGACCTGACTGTATGGCCAGCCTGACCTTGTGATGTCTGTCTATGTTTATGGTACAATACCTGTAGACCTGACTGCATGGCCAGGATGACCTTGTGCTGTCTGTCTATGTTTATTGTACAATACCTGTAGACCTGATTGCATGACCATGATGACCTTGTGGTGTCTGTCTATGTTTATAGTACAATACCTGTAGACCTGACTGCATGGCCAGAATGACCTTGTGGTGTCTGTCTATGTTTATAGTACAATACCTGTAGACCAGACTGTATGGCCAGGCTGACCATGTGGTGTCTGTCTATGTTTAGAGTACAATACCTGTAGACCTGACTCCATGGCCAGGATGACCTTGTGGTATCTGTCTATGTTTATAGTACAATACCTGTAGACCTGACTGCAGGGCCAGGATGACCTTGTGGTGTCTGTCTATGTTTAAAGTACAATACCTGTAGACCTGACTGCATGGCCAGCATGACCTTGTGGTGTCTGTCTATGTGTATAGTACAATACCTGTAGACTTGACTGCATAGCCAGGATGACCTTGTGGTGTCTGTCTATGTTTATAGTACAATACCTGTAGACCTGACTGCGTAGCCAGGATGACCTTGTGATGTCTGTCTATGTTTATAGAACAATACCTGTAGACCTGACTGCATGGCCAGGATGACCTTGTGATGTCTGTCTATGTTTATAGTACAATACCTGTATACCTGACTGCATAACCAGGATGACCTTGTGATGTCTGTCTATGTTTATAGTACAATACCTTTAGATCTGACTGCATGGCCAGGATAACCTTGTGGTGTCTGTCTATGTTTATAGTACAATACCTGTAGACCTTACTGCATGACCAGGGTGACCTTGTGGTGTCTGTCTATGTTTATATTACAATCCATGTAGACCTGACTGCATGACCAAGATGACCTTGTGGTCTATGTCTATGTTTATAGTACAATACCTGTAGACCTGACTGCACAGCCAGGATGACCTTGTGGTGTCTGTCTATGTCTATAGAACAATACCTGTTTACCTGACTGCATGGCCAGGATGACCTTGTGGTGTCTGTCTATGTTTATAGAACAATACCTGTAGACCTGACTGCATGGCCAGGATGACCTTGTGATGTCTGTCTATGTTTATAGTACAATACCTGTATACCTGACTGCATAACCAGGATGACCTTGTGATGTCTATGTTTATAGTACAATACCTGTAGATCTGACTGCATGGCCAGGATAACCTTGTGGTGTCTGTCTATGTTTATAGTACAATACCTGTAGACCTTACTGCATGACCAGGGTGACCTTGTGGTGTCTGTCTATGTTTATATTACAATACATGTAGACCTGACTGCATGACCAAGATGACCTTGTGGTCTATGTCTATGTTTATAGTACAATACCTGTAGACCTGACTGCATGGCCAGGATGACCTTGTGGTGTCTGTCTATGTCTATAGAACAATACCTGTTTACCTGACTGCATGGCCAGGATGACCTTGTGGTGTCTGTCTATGTTATTATAACGATACCCGTAGACCTGACTGCATGGACAGGATGACCTTGTGGTGTCTGTCTATGTTTATAGTACAATACCTGTAGACCTGACTGCATGGCCAGGATGACCTTGTGGTGTCTGTCTATGTCTATAGAACAATACCCGTAGACCTGACTGCATGGCCAGGATGACCTTGTGATGTCTGTCTATGTTTATAGTACAATACCTGTAGACCTGACTGCATGACCAGGATGACCTTGTGGTGTCTGTCTATGTTTATAGTACAATACCTGTAGACCTGACTGCATATCCAAGATGACCTTGTGGTGTCTGTCTATGTTTATAGTACAATACCTGTAGACCTGACTGCATGACCAGGGTGACCTTGTGGTGTCTGTCTATGTTTATAGTACAATACCTGTAGACCTGACTGTATGACCAGGATGACCTTGTGGTGTCTGTATATGTTTATAGTACAATACCTGTAGACCTGACTGCATGACCAGGATGGCCTTGTGGTGTCTGTCTATGTTTATAGTACAATACCTGTAGACCTGACTGCATGGCCAGGATGACCTTGTGGTGTCTGTCTATGTCTATAGAACAATACCCGTAGACCTGACTGCATGGCCAGGATGACCTTGTGATGTCGGTCTATGTTTATTGTACAATACCTGTAGACCTGACTGCATGACCAGGATGACCTTGTGGTGTCTGTCTATGTTTATAGTACAATACCTGTAGACCTGACTGCATATCCAAGATGACCTTGTGGTGTCTGTCTATTTTTATAGCACAATACCTGTAGGCCTGACTGTATGGCCAGGATGACCTTGTGATGTCTGTCTATGTTTATAGTACAATACCTGTAGACCAGACTGTATGGCCAGGATGACCTTGTGGTGTCTGTCTATGTTTATAATACAATACCTGTAGACCTGACTGTAGAGTCGATGCGGCTAATTCCGTACGCATTCGGACAAGAATCAATATGGACGGTTATCGGCTGTTTTCTACCGAGAAATGAAAACTGCAGTGGACGCCGGGACCATTGGGCTATATTTAACTTGCTTTTTATATCGCGAGTTTTGATTGGATACTTCAGAAATTGTTGTCATGTACATTAACCTACACGAGTCTAATTTCGTACAGTGTGTGGGTAATTCCGTACACGCAAAAGAAAGTATACCAATGTCAATCTCGACGGGTTTGTGATAGAAATATCGATACCTATATTGGATATAATTACTACTTTATTTTTTAGAAACTTAAATATGAAATTAAATTTGTTTTAAAATAAAATATTTTCATGTTAAATCATGTTGAATTCGTATTTTTTGTATGTGCATATTAGAAATTTGATTCTGTAATTTACATCTTATTCATAATGTACGTGTAAGCAACACTAAAAGTTTTTAACGAATTCATATTTATATTTGTAATTGTTGTTTTATTTGATTTGTGTTGCTGTTTTAGTAAGTTTAATTGTTTGTTGTGCTAGAGAGTGACAGTGAAGACTCAGTATCTGTTAATAACCGCAATGTTAATCAATGAAAGTGGACCGAATATGGACTTGTCCTAAGGACACAACCACTGGGTTGTGTGGGGTGGAAACGCTAAGAGATGGACATCGTTAGCTATAGCAGCGTCTATGAGACCAAGTGTCTCGTGGGAAGAGTGAGAGTCCACAATTATAAGCTGGGGCCTCGCTGGACCACAGTGTTTAAGAAAATGGCCCCGAAACCAGATCTCACCGAATGTATCCTCCATCCAAGCTCGTTCCTGGAATGTGTAAACGCTGCCGGGAAATCCGTCCTCAGTATTGTAAGATAACAAACTTTTGTACGTTTTTCCCTTTACAATAACCAGAGGGGGGATCTCGCCTCCAGCAGCGTTAACACAGGCCAGGACAGAGACATTTTCCCGCTTATTCCCAACCCTTCCGGGAATATTTTTCGCACCGGACGGCCCAAGCACCCTAGCAGGCTTGTGCAGAAGTGAAACGCTGGTTTCATCAATGTTCCAGATGCGAACAGGCTTGTCCTGTAAAGAGAGAGACTCAAGCAGCCTAGTAAGATTGTTAAAATAATTATTGGTCACAGTTGCATTTAACATCCTTGCTCTGCATGTCGATAAGGCCTGTGGTGTCCTATGGCTTACGTCTGGGTGCATCTTCAAAAATCCAGCAATCCAATCCTTGCCAGGAACGCCATTTCTAAATGGGGACTTAATTTTGAGCTTACGGACGATTCTGCCAATCTTCACCTGCAACATTCGTCTGGTTATTCCAAATCCCTACAACAATAATAATATATGATGTATATGATGAAGATCACCGCATTATATCAATAAATTGATCGTTTAATTTGTTAATACATGTGGGTGCTGTGAAACAAAATAAGATTCGCATTGTCGACCAATAATTAATACGGAGTTTTTATGATATAAGTAACGGAGTAAAGAACAATTAATAAATGCAAATGGTTTATAAATTAAATCCGCTTTATCGTTGGAAACAATTTGCTACTGTATTAGGCACAGTGCTTTAATGTCCGCTTCTTGGAATCGAGACCACATTTTGCGTTGCGTATGTTTGGTTTTAACAACGGCCAATAAGCGCAACAGGACGTTTGAAATGTTAATTTTAAAAATCTTCATTGATTATTATTTAAACTTACCAACATTTTAAAAACATAATGTGTATTGAACATGACGCATGAATCACAAAAACAGTTTCAACAGGCTAGTGTACATAGAAACAGCTACACACCATGTTCGCTGCCCGTTTAATTTTTTCAACTAGCTCCACCTCAACTTCGGTTGGTATGACTGTGGGTCGCCCAGCTTGTGCCAATTCGTCGACTTTGCCGCTGATCCGGTTTTGGATGGTCATGACTGGGACACCGAATTTGCTAGAAGCTTTCCGGTACGACATCCCATGTCTTACCGCACCCACAGCATCGAGGATATCCTTTTGAGAATACATTTTGGGCATTGTGGACTGTAAATGACAAAAAACAAACACAACTCATAATTGGAAATTTATTGATCATTTTACAGAAAATACGGAAGCTCTATTAAAGAGTGTTGGCTCTAATCTCGTCCACGTGGTCAAGCAAGTCACAGTCCTGCAAAACTCATACAACGTTCCATGCGAGATGCACTATGCTAAGTTCGTCCCTATCAAGACTGCAATATGCATTCCATATCACCTGCTGATTATACACATTTTCTGTCAATAGCGTTGACAGTCTGGTGAAAACGTCAAAAATAAGATGATGTTCATATTGCGTTTCACGCAAAAACAACTGGCACAAAAGAACGTGTATTTTCAGGCCGGTCGCCCCAAATCCAATTGATCTCAACATCAACGCATGTGGGGTTGTTCTAAATTGTAAACTCATGTCTGTAAACAAATAAACAACAACTACATAGAACATTTCTTTTCTGTATAAACATTTAAAACACTTTTTTTCATTCCAAAAATTTTAATAGATATATCGACCTTATTATCAATATTGTTTTCATATAAATGCGTACGAAATTACCCGCACATAACTTTTACTGGTAAAAATTAATGCGGGTAATCTCGTACACTTTTATTTTACCTATTACTAAAACAATAATACGATTTTAACATATATGTTGAGCTTAAAAAGAAAGAAAAAATATTTCATAAATTATTTTTAACACACAACCTCGCACACATTTCATAACAACTAAGATAATCTTATTAACGTTGGAGTTGTCGTTTCTGAGCGCTTGCTGATGATGCGGGAGAAAGCGGGAAATTTAAAATTTCGCGCCAAATACGTATGCAGCCAATCGGATGTAGACAGTAACGTCATCGGCAATCGATTTCACAAAGCGCACATTTAAACAAGCGAAAAAAGTACTATAAGCGATATAGCGTAATTCAGTGTTGTGTAACCAAACATAGAAGATATAAACAATAAATTTATAGTGTACGAAATTAGACGCCCGTACGGAATTAGCCGCATCGACTCTATGGCCAGGATGACCTTGTGATGTCTATGTTTATAGTACAATACCTGTAAACCTGACTGCATGGCTAGGATGACCTTGTGATGTCTGTCTATGTTTATAGTACAATACCTGTAGACCTGACTGCATGGCTAGGATGACCTTGTGGTGTCTTTCTATGTTTATAGTACAATACCTGTAGACCTGACTGCATGGCTAGGATGACCTTGTGGTGTCTGTCTATGTTTATAGTACAATACCTGTATACCTGACTGTATGGCCAGGATGACCTTGTGATGTCTGTCTATGTTTATAGCACAATACCTGTTGACCTTACTGCATGGCTAGGATGACCTTGTGGTGTCTGTCTATGTCTATAGTACATTACCTGTAGACCTGACTGTATGGCCAGGATGACCTTGTGATGTCTGTCTATGTTTATAGTACAATACCTGTAGACCTGACTGCATGGCTAGGATGACCTTGTGGTGTCTGTCTATGTCTATAGAACATTACCTGTAGACCTGACTGTATGGCCAGGATGACTTTGTGGTGTCTGTCTATGTTTATAGTACAATACCTGTAGACCAGACTGTATGGCCAGGATGACCTTGTGGTATCTGTCTATGTTTATAGTGCAATACCTGTAGACCTGACTGTATGGCTAGGATGACTTTGTGATGTCTATGTTTATAGTACAATACCTGTAGACCTGACTGCATGACCAGGATGACCTTGTGATGTCTATGTTTATAGTACAATACCTGTAGACCTGACTGCATGGCTAGGATGACCTTGTGGTGTCTGTCTATCTCTTGCATGGACATCTGAAGTCTGTCCTTCCAGTGGTTTCTCTCAGCCTGCAGAGCTCGCCTCACTATCTCGTCATACCCTGTCAGATTTGTATATATGAGTCATGCTCTGTGAAATGGGAGTTTTATGCAAGTGCATAAAGTGTTGTCCCAGATTAGCCTGTGCAGTCTGCAAAGGCTAATTAGGGACAACACTTTCCGCTTTTATGATATATTTCGTTTATAGAGAGTCTCTTCTTAGTAAAAATCCAGTTAAGACAAAAAGTGTCATCCCTGATTAGCCTGTGCGGGACTGCACAGGCTAATCTGGAATGACACATTAAGCACATGCATTAAACCCCTTATTCATAGAGTGCGGCTCACATACTCTTTATTTTCACTTTTCAGTGAGTTAACATACATACAGTGTCTTGCAAACAGACATTCACATACATAAATGTAAGGCATATATACTATTTACATGAAAATTAATATATACTAGGTAAAATGAGATTGAGGACATAGGATTTATTTCCAAATACATCTAGCAGAAATGCCCATGAGTACACAAAAGTATACAAAAGATGTTCCACACCTATCAAAGTCAAGGTCATAATAAAACATGCATATTGTTACACAATGTTATGAAGTACAATATATTCTCTATAAAAATACAGAGACATCTGAACAAGTGAAATGTTTTACAATCCGATAATATAGCATTTGTTATATAATACGTAGTACAGAATAATAAATGTACTGAGAAAAATATAACATAATGTAGATGTTTATTCAGGAAAAGAGGCAATATGCCCATCATTCCGCATGTAACACATGACAAAGAAATATATAACCGGTAAATGGTGAGATATGTTGCATGATCATGTTAGATATCTGTTAGATATATGCTGATACATCAGCATGTAGTTTTGATTGTGAAAATACAATAAAAGATAAATAGATAAATAAACTTGGATAAATTTTAGATAAATTTGGAAGCAATGGAAGGACAAAATATAAAAAAATTAATATAACGTGTATTTGTCTTAGACCAGGGTTATTGGGTCATTTGGGAGAAAAATGTAAGTTCTAGTCCACTGAAATGTAACAGGAGTTTATATATTAAAAAGTGTAAATTTAGATATGAACGGTATAATTAGTATATATTTGAAACACAAAGGTGAGTTAACACGAAATGGATATTAGATCTAGGTAGCCTTTTTTTTTGGGGGGGGGGGGTGAAATTGTATATTCCTTGTTAGAAAGCCAAAAATATAGAAAAACTCACGTAGGCATGCCATAGTGTTTGATTTCAGGTACATGTACATATCAGGTGCATTTATCAGTAAAAGTTATTTACATATATATTTACATACATGTTTAACAGTTTACAAAATAACATTTGTTATATACACACACACACACACGCATATACATATGTATACAAATATTTGGTATCATATAACATTTTTACAACCTTCGTAATGTAATTGGTGCATGTGTATTTTGCGATTGATGTTGGTGTTGTTTAGCCTTTCATATTCAAGCTCATAACAATATTACTATCAGATTATTAACGCGTGATATATTGTGGAGGGAATGCATGGTGATAAAAATAATCATGTGGTATGCTATGTTTGTATGAAATAAAGATCAAGTTTTGTAAAGCTTTTTCAAGCCTGCTTGCGATTGATGACAGCCAAATTCTTGAGATGATATAATGTCAATCTCCCGCAAAGAAACAATATTTTGATGTCTGCTTGAGAGATCTTGAGAATGGGGATTGAACCAGGGGCCTCGTGATGCCTAGGCAGACACCAAAATTATTCCCTTCATTACAACAATCTTTTAAATTTATTTAAACTCTTTCCCACTTAGATGCAAAGTGAAAATGGCTATGTGCAAACAACATAAAACCAGGGGTCGTATTCCAGATACATCTTAAGTCATTTCTAAAACATTTTCACTGATGTTCAAAATTACAATGTTTTGTATTTCTTTACTAAATAAATCCATGCATGTTTTTTTGGTATTACTGAATGACATAAGGATGTTACTTTGATGTAATTTTATATGCCTAACTATTGCAGTATGAAATGAAACACTTAAGAAAAAATCCCAATATAAGGATTAAAATACAATTTAACTTTAGATGCTTCTGTAATATCACCCCAGAACAGCCTGCAAGTAACTTGCAGTCTGTTCAGGTTTTATACTGTTTGCTGCTCATCAGTATCTAAGAATTGAAAATGATGAGCCTTTTAAAACTTGAATTTAGTAAAACAGATCTTTATAAAGTTTAATAAAACTTTCTAAAGGACTACATATGCGTCAAACTAAGAATCCATGTGGTAATGTGTTAAGCAAGGTTGACCATAATATATACAGAGTACTAGAATGATGGCGTAAGATGCTCAGCTGTCTGGTTAGTGGAGTAGTTGGTACACACGGTTCTCATCTCGGGAACAAAGGTTAAATACCCACTCATTGCGAGCTTTGTTGGTGTTCATGTCTGACAGGTGGGGTTTCCTCAGGGTGCTCTTGTCCTCCCCCCCCCCCCACAACACATGACCACACCAAAATAGGAAATTGGTAATATTTAAAAAAAGAATTAGCCCACACACTTTTGGGAGTCTAGTAAATTAATAAGGAAGATGTGTTGGGATAACCTCTAGGTCTTCACATAAGGAATCCTTAGATGTGGAAGAACCTCATAAACTTCAAAATACACACACTGTGAGATTATCATCTAATCAAGTCAGGCTAAATTGATCCGCTTTTTATTTAAGTTAATTGAAATTAAAATAATACACAATTTCAAAATTCCATTTTGACCAAAGTTTTTGGAAAAAAATGCCATACCATAAGTGCGTCCCTTTTCAATCTCGACATTACTTTTTATGCATAAATTTTGGGGGGAGCTTATAGTCTCCACTTTGTCCTTTTGTCCATCCGTCCGTCCGTGTACAATTTTTGTCCGGGCTATTTCTCAGCAACTAATGACCGAAATTCAATGAAACTTTATGGGAAGCTTCACTACCAAGAGGAGATGTGCATATTATCAGCGGGTTCTGGTCGGTTGACTTTTCACAGAGTTATGGCACTTTGAAATTTTCCATTAACTGTACATATAGTGCAATTTTTGTCCGGGCTATTTCTCAGCAACTAATGACTGGAATTCAATGAAACTTAATGAGAAGCTTCACTACCAAGAGGAGATGTGCATATTATCAGCAGGTTCTGGTTGGATGATTTTTCACAGAGTTATGGCCCTTTGAAATTTTCCATTAACTACATATCGTCGCTGTCGTTCTCAAACCTCGTAGCTCCAAAATTTTCAAAATATTTTTTTCGTCTTTTCCGAATATATTAAGTCTGGCGCGTGTTTTGTGCTACATCTCGTAGCTCTACGCCAATCAGAGCCCTTGAAAAAGCCACGTGACGAAATGTCGTAGAATGATTGTTGGCTTTTTTCCCGGCGAAAAGTCGTAGCGACGCCATTTCACCTATAGGTACGTCGTTTCGTTTGGACAAATTTGACAAAAACGTTTTTATAATTTTGTTTATTTGCAACTACGAGGTTTCCTATCAGGACGAATTGTCGTACCTCATAAAAATGACAAAACTGTGGTGACAAAATATCGTAGCTACCATGTCTGACTGTCAGTATGACTTATCAGTATGACTTACGCGTCTACGGCTTATACCGTTTTTTGCAGCTTCATTTGTTTGGTATTTTTACAGAATTTCAATTTCTAAAACATCGTTATAAAAAAATGAGACGGTTTTTCTCTCTCCTGAAAAGTTAGCATTTTGTAGCTACGAGGTTTGAGAACGACAGCGACGATATAGTGCAATTCTTATCCGGGCTATTTCTCAGCAACTAATGACCGGAATTCAATGAAACTTTATGGAAAGCTTCACTACCAAGAAGAGATGTGCATATTATCAGTGGGTTCTGGTCGGATGATTTTTCACAGAGTTATGGCCCTTTGAAATTTTCTATACATAATTCTTGTCCCCTCAACTACTGTGCCCTCAAGACGTTTCCTTTTATCTGAATATATAGTGCAATATTGTGACAAAAAAGATATTTGGGGAGCATCACCCGTCTCCGACGGTTTCTTGTTTGTAACCATAGCCACACCACAAAAGTGTTGCATACCTTCCTTTGGCCCTTTTGTGAGTTTGTAGTTCTGGGGCTTGACATGGGTTATAATTTTCAAAATCTACCAAGTAGACAACAAGTATTATTCATTTGCCTGAAATGGACTTGACAGAAGCTCAAGTTTGTTGATGGTATTGCAAAAAAGGCTTGAAAAAGATATTTAAAAAAAAGTTCTAAATAAAAGAAATGTGTATTCCCATACCTTCCTTTCTTCCTTTCATGAGGTTGTTGGTCTGGGTCTTGACATGGAACAGCCTGAGTACAGTGTGCTGTATGTCCTCATCTATAGGTTCTGTGCCCTGATGATCTACTGAGCTGGTCTCCGTCATGTTCATAGTGTAGGAGTGTGCAGGGCTTGCCCAGTGGCCTGGTAGGTTGGTTTCAGGCTCCACTTAGAACATGGCTTGTAGGATAACTGAAAGAGATCACAGGTTTGGTTGGGTTGTCTTGGTTAGAACATGGCTTGTAGGACAACTCAAAGTGATCACAGCATAGCATTTCGTTGGGATGTCTTGGTTAGAACATGGCTTGTAGGACAACTCAAAGTGATCACAGCATAGCATTTGGATGGGTTGTCTTGGTTAGAACATGGCTTGTAGGACTACTCAAAGATATCACAGCAAAGCCTTTGGTTGGGTTTTCTTGAGTAAAACATGGCTTGTAGGACAACTGAAAGAGATCACAGCATAGCGTTTGGTTGGGTTGTCTTGGTTAGAACATGGCTTGTAGGGCAAGTGAAAGAGATCACAGCATAGCGTTTGGTTGGGTTGTCTTGGTTAGAACATGGCTTGAAGGACAACTGAAAGAGATCACAGGTTTGGTTGGGTTGTCTTGGTTAGAACATGGCTTGTAGGACAAGTGAAAGAGATCGCAGCATAGCGTTTGGTTGGGTTGTCTTGGTTAGAACATGGCTTGTAAGACAAGTGAAAGAGATCACAGCAGAGCATTAATTTTGGTTGGGTTGTCTTGGTTAGAACATGGCTTTTAGGATAACTGAAAGAGATCACAGTATAGCGTTTGGTTGGGATGTCTTGGTTAGAACATGGCTTGTAGGACAAGTGAAAGAGATCACAGCAGAGCATTTAGTTGGGTTGTCTTGGTTAGAACATGGTTTGTAGGATAACTGAGAGAGATCACAGTATAGTGTTTGGTTGGGATATCTTGGTTAGAAAATGGCTTGTAGGACAAGTGAAAGAGATCACAGCATAGTGTTTGGTTGGGATGTCTTGGTTAGAACATGGCTTGTAGGATAACTGAAAGAGATCACAGCATAGCATTTGGTTGGGTTTCCTTGGTTAGAACATGGCCTGTAAGACAACTGAAAGAGATCACAACATAGGGTTTGGTTGGTTTGTTTTGGTAAGAACATGGCTTGTAGGACAACTCAAAGTGATCACAGCATAGGGTTTGGTTGGTTTGTTTTGGTTAGAACATGGCTTGTAGGACAACTGAAAGAGATCACAGCATAGGGTTTGGTCGGTTTGTTTTGGCTAGAACATGGCTTGTAGGACAACTGAAAGAGATCACAGCATAGGGTTTGGTCGGTTTGTTTTGGCTAGAACATGGCTTGTAGGACAACTCAAAGTGATCACATCATAGGGTTTGGTTGGTTTGTTTTGGCTAGAACATGGTTTGTAGGACAACTCAAAGTGATCACAGCATAGCATTTGGTTGGGATGTCTTGGTTAGAACATTGCTTGTAGGGCAAGTAAAAGATATCACAGCAAAGTGTTTGGTTGAGATGTCTTGGTTAGAACATGGCTTGTAGGACAAGTGAAAGAGATCACAGCATAGCGTCTGGTTGAGATGTCTTGGTTAGAACATGGCTTGTAGGACAAGTGAAAGAGATCACAGCATAGCGTTTGGTTGAGATGTCTTAGTTAGAACATGGCTTGTAGAATAACTGAAAGAGATCACAGTATAGCGTTTGGGTGGGTTGTCTTGGATACAACATGGCTTGTAGAACACTTGAGAGAGATCATAACATCACACCCATTGAGCTAGCATATCAACAACCTAACAAAATGTTATAACCTTATTTGTGTTTTCATTTTCAGCTGTTGGTAATTCATTTAAGTCCTTTTTACATGCAGGTTTGTGTTATGACATATCCTGTCCTCTTAATGGGTAGATTTTTAAGAGTGTTCTCAGAAGTCAAAGTTAAAACAAATGGTCTCAGTGTACAAGCTTACAGTGCCTCTTTACATAAAAAAGTATATAGTGCTTTACAGGTGCCGAGTTTGTTTTAGAAGTAACCATAACGCTTATGAACAGTTTACATGTTTATCTTGGAGTTTCTTCCCTTGATTTGAAATTAAGTGCATTTGGGATACTTGGGGTTTTAAATCAGCCAAGTTTCAAGGTAATTGCCATAATTGCTTTAAACCTTGGAAAAACAATTGTTTCATTTATATTTGTTTTGCTATGGCAATAAGTTTATAAGTCTTAATCTTGACATTTGGAATGCCTTTGTTTTTCACTTCAGTAGTAAATGTTGTGTTTTAATTTAAATTCATGTTATAATTTCACAGTGATCAAAGTTGTATATATAGGACTCTATTAGCATTACACGATGTTGACATTTAGAAAACTCTTAATTGGAGATTTTATTGTAACATTACTTGTTTAATGCCATGAAACAATAATCTAATACCAAACTTTATACAGCACCTTTAATAAGAACAACTGCAAAAATTAATGGGGCAGTACTTCTTATTTTTGAACTTTTAACCCAATATTACATTATTGACCATGAACTTTTAAAGACTTGATACACCTTTGTTCCTGAACAAAAGTGACTGTCACTTGTGCAACTTGTGTCTTCCATTGTTAAACATATAATTGAAAAGCAATGAAAAGCACATAATGTTCGCAGTCTGTAGTCTATTTAAAGAGAATACTGATAGGAAAAAAATGTTGTTGGGTGTATTTGAATAGAACATGGGTATTTAGGTTTTTGAAATTTACATACTTGAATGACTTAAAGTCTTCTTTACATAATGGTATGAAGCTTTATGGCATATTTATTACCTACTGTAAAACAGTATATTTTATGGTGATGTAATTTTTGTAGCCATTTTTTGTTATCCATTCATATCAATACCATGAAGAAATTGAGTATTAACTAAACTAGATGTACAAGTAATGCAAAGGTTGTAAGGAACACTGCCAATATGTACACTACAATAAGTATATGACCATGACCCAATTTAGTGTGTGTTTGTGAGTAAAGTGGATTATTCTTAATATTACAAAAGCAAATTTCAGACATAAAAAGAATGATGTAAAAAGCTTGTTCTTTAAAAACTGGGTTTAATAAATGTGCATTAAGTGTTGTCTCAGAATAGCCTGTGCAGTCTGCATAGGCTAATTAGGGACAAGGAATTACGCTTTTATAACACTTTTTGTTTAACCCTTTGCATGCTGGGAAATTTGTCGTCTGCTAAAATGTTGTCTGCTGAGTTTCTGAAATAAGCATTTTTCTTAGATTTTTTTTTCAAAGAATACTATCAGAAAAGCAAACAGTTTGGATCCTAATGAGATGCCACGTTCTGTGGCATCTCATCTGGATCCAAACTGTTTGCAAAGGCCTTCAAAATTCGGTTCCAGCGCTGAAAGGGTTAAGGGAAATCTCTCAGCCAAAATCAAGATTAGCTGGAAAGTGTCATCCCAAATGCTGCCTGCTCAGTCATTTTATGAACAAGCAATAAGCCCAGTTGTCCCAGAATGAAGCTCATGTTCTAAGTAACTTTGCTACTACTTTGCTCTTTGCATTAACCCTTTCAGTGCGGGAACCGAATTTTAAAGGCCTTTGCAAACAGTTTGGATCCAGATGAGACGCCACAGAATGTGGCGTCTCATCAGGATCCAAACTGTTTGCTATTCTGATAATATTCTTTGAAAAAAATCGAAGAAAAGGCTAATTTTAGACATTCAGCAGACGACATTTTAGCAGACGACAAATTTCCCAGCATGCAAAGGGTTAAACATGCTTTCCATTTTGAGCATGCTAACAAGTGAAACCTGAAATAATGTCATTCAAATTATCTTGGGAAGATGCTGAAAATCATACACAGTTCCAATAGCTAAAATACTGTTAGACCATAGTTCAATTTGATTGCTCCAAATTACAGTCAAAATGAGGTTGTGAACGTTTGTGTGGGCCCATGTTCAAATTCGTCCCCAAAAAGTGAACTAAAAGTGAACAGCTGTGTTGGTACCTTAATTGTCCCCTACCGTTGAAACCGGAGGGGACTTATAATTTGCACTTCGTCTGTCTGTCTGTCTGTCTGTCTGTCTGTCTGTCTGTCTGTCTGTCTGTCTGTCTGTCCTGTCTGTCTGTCCTGCTGCCTGCTGCCTGCCTGCCTGCCTGCCTGCCTGCCTGCCTGCCTGCCTGCCTGCCTGCCTGCCTGCCTGCCTGCCTGCCTGCCTGCCTGCCTGCCTGCCTGCTTGCATGCCTGCCTGCCTGCCTGCATGCCTGCCTTCCTGCCTGCCTGTCATACTTTTCTGGATCCTGCGATAACTTTAAAAGTTCTTCATATTTGTTCATGAAACTTGAAACATGGATAGATGGCAATATGATGATTATCCACGTCATTTTATTTTGTTCCTACGTCAAAAATTCTGGTTGCTATGCAACAAAAAATAATAATAATAAAAAAATACTGACAATTGTGGAGTTTCACAGGTAGAGGACCATATTGTCTGGCAATCTCTTGTTTTACTCTGTTTAAATGCTCATTTAATACACTTGCAAATGCACAAATAATCAAAACCACTTTAAACAGAAAATGTTGTGCATTTTTTGTGCTTTTTCTTACAGTAATACACTCAGGTGATTAAATGAAAGTGTATTTCTCCTGAAAAATATGCTTTACCATAAAATAAGTTTTCTTAAATGAATGTATGTGTGTTTTAAGTATACTTTTATGTCTATCAGCACACGTTTTTGCAAAAGATGCAGAAAAATACAGAATAAAGCTTATGAGTGCTTTAATACCACTCTGTTTAATAATGCGCATAATATTTAAAAAAATTAGATGGGAAACTTCTTATCAAAAAAATATATGGGAATTTATTAGATACATAAAAGTTCACAATTTACATTGCTGCATCATATGTATGCTTTTATACATTTGAAATAACAAAATGAGCATATGTCACTTTTCACATAATTAATACCACATCATAATCATGGCTTCCAAATGTAAAGACAGGTTTTTTTATCTGTAAATAACATACAATTATTAATTTACTAGGGTTAAGATCACCACAAGTAGTTTGATGAATATACCAACCCAAACTCAAATACTTCTTGTTGAAAAAAATGAAACTGTTTACTTGAATTCACAAATACATTATATAAAAATGATTGTAAAATGCGTCAAAACATCAACATTTACAAAATGATTGCAAGTATGTTAACCATCATATAGCAAACTGAGCACTTAAATACCTCCAGAATATTTAGGTTACAGCAACATTTTCAGGTGTATTGAAGTGTTTTTTAAATCAATACTTGAAGGTGTATTTTGGTTTGGTTGGCAAAACAGTTATGTATTTAAATTTGCATAATGTGATGAGAGTTTGTTAGACTCAAGGGGTAAGAATGCTTGATTGTGCAATACTCAAAAACAAGTTTACAAAAACAACTTTGATCGTTGTTCTTAATAGGTTGATCATTAGTGGCTGTTTGAGCTTAAAGGGTATTGTTACCACAGTTCATTTCTATGTTGCTGATTACAGGTTGAAACTTTTTAGATGGTCGCTTTAGCGACCGTCTAATGTGCTTGATGTAAAATTCAGGTCGATACGGCCTGGGTATGATTAGCCCAATTCCCGCTTACACTACGCGCGAAGAAAGAGTTGTATAATTTATGCAAGAGGTTTGAGTTCTCCAATTATGTTTATTCACTAATGGAAACATTATATTAATATCGTGTTAAATGCAATAGTTTCGAATGGTGTTTAATAGAAAAGAATTAAAAAAACAATGATCGTATTGCACGTGTCGCGGAGGAGATTGTTTATGAATGATTAAAATAGTCCACTTTCTGCTGTGTCTGCGTGACGTAGTATTTTCGCTCATCTCATTCATAAATCTGAGGCTGGCGATAAACAAAGGGGAGTCCGGGTGAGAATTACGCACTAGTATAAGGTTACGCTTGTTTATATTCACAGGTCTCAATTAATAACACGTTGACCACGAGTTCAACAATTATTACAGGGATACGATAGACAACATAAAAATGATTCATTATCGCTGAAACTGTTAAAAAAAATTAAATATAACAAGAATATTCTCTAAAAAATGTAGTCTTGCTGTTTTGAAATAAGGTTTGGAATTTTGGTTTCTAAATAACTTAATTAAAAACAAAAGTTTAATTATAGTGTTTTTTACTTTTAGTCGCATATTTACCGCATTATAATGTGTGTTATAATAGGCAAACCATACATTAGTAAAATTCAATCTGCCTTCGCACATAGAAGGAATGGGTCAATTAGGTGCTGCGTTTCCTTTGTTTACTTCAGTTAGAGGTCAATTCTTTATGTAAAAGCAATCACAAGGCCCCGGCTTCAGAGGAATTGCGGAGCGTTCTTACATAATTAAAGTCGTAGTCGCATGGTATTTGCGTTTAGCGTCCTATTTGGTCACGTGGTTCTTTTTCGCGGGTGTTTTGGCATTCATGATATGAGGCTATTAATAGATGCGCCTGTCGATAAACAAAGGAAAGTTAACGGGCGATAACAACGCAATAGGTTACGCTCTCACATACAACTCAATGACGTAGTACAGGTCGTAAATTGAGAGATTTGGGAAAAAGTTGACGCTTATTTATATTCTCAATTTATAAAACGTTGAACATAAGTTCAACAATAACTTCAGCGATACGATAGACTAAAAAAATCATAATCGCTTAACCCGAATATAACAAATAATTTATAATAATAATACGAATGACCTGTTTCATAACCTCGTTGAAGTTACTACATCGGGTATTTCTGGAAAGCGTTCTTGGTTCTCAACACATAGCGGCGATCTTTTGTATTTACGGGTGCTAGCAACGCAATAGTAGAAGCTTAGTAGAAGGTTTAGCTTGTTTATATTCACAGTTCTCAATACATTGACAGTTGGATATGAGTTCATCAATTACTCAGGCATACTATAGGCAACCTCGAAAATGCTTTATAATCGCTAAAACCGAAAACAACTAAATATATTATATTAAATATATTTATAACAATTTTAAAAATGTAGTCGGCGTATACGCCGACTTTGAAATAAAGTAAGCAATTTACTTTTCTAAATAATTGAATACAATTAAACAAAAGTTAAACTATTGTGTTGTGTTTTTCACTTGTAAGATGCATATTCACCGCATGAAATGTGTGTTAGCATTGTCAAACCACACATTAGTGTGAGTAAATAAAAAATATACTACGGGAGAGCACTTCATATGTGTCCTCATATGCCTTGTTATGAGTATCTTTCTTCATTATCGAAATATATCGTATGTTTATATTTGATTTAAACGCAGTTTTCTTTCGTCACATTTAAATCACACGCCAATAGCGCCGTCATGCGAAAATGGGTCTTATGCGTTTCGGCAAGCGTTTGTTAAACCCAACATGTGCTCTTGCGCAGTCAGGCCATAGGCGACGCTGTTCGCTTTAAAATCACTCAATATGTTATGTTTCTCCTTACCAGAAGGAGGGATAGCTGAGTGGGCTATTTATATGATGGGCGAATATGGAATAAGACCCATTTTCGCATTACGATGGTCATTACAAATCTCATTGCGAATTGAAAATCCCACATTTAAAAACAATGCTTTTTGATACAAAATTGAATTCAAAATAGCAAACTTGTTAATAATGGCAGCCTATCGACGCATTAAGGAATGATTTCCAGACGTGCTGACCAAGTACGGCAAACATTGTGGTATGATAATAAACGATTTTCTCTTATCGTGACACTATACTATTTCGCTAATGATTGTTTTCTCATCTTGGAGGCGAAATTGAAATTCTGTGAGATGGATTGTAACGCGTAATTGTAACAGGGCCACAATTTGTGTCGTTTGAGCATACAGAGAGTAGTCCGGAATTACTTACACTGAACAGTGCTACATCCTTTGAATTGAGCACATACGCAGTGATGTAGCAAAAATTCAGAGGTTTTATCTCGAATCAGCTTATTAAATATTCGAAAATATTCATGCGTGTCTGTTGGCGTTATGTTAAAGTCACTAAGATGAAAACAGCTTCGCCTAAAAGCGCATTAGTGCTCTATACCTATGTTTATGTTAGCGTTGTTGACAAGTAAAGCATAAACAGCAATGTTTATATACTTTTATTCCTCCATATACAAGATACGAAGATTATTGTATATTTTGAATTTGTATATGGTGTCAAAAATCAAAAGTTTTGTACACGGAACTTTCATTATGAATTTATATTCTTGGTGAGATAGTCATTTGATATTAGAAAAAATATTCCTTTAATATGATGGTGACTGCAAATTTTCTTTATATTAAGTTCTCATTACCATTTTCATCATACTTTCTTTGCTTTCAGAACTTCCAAAAAAGCATGCTGTTTTTATTTTGTCTTAGTTATTTCTATGAAATAATAAGGATGATAAAAAGTGCACACAAAACTCGACCCGTGCGCTATGACACACACTTTTTAAAGCTGAATGGCGTGTGTTCATTTCAAACTTGCGATTGATTTTGAAAAATGAATTGCGTGTTAAATTATGCAATAGCGAACATCTTCAGTGCCTTCAGCGCTTTGATTAACTATGGTAAATGTTTATATTTTAAATTTTCTAAACTTTAGGAAATAAAACTGAATATTAAGAGAGCACAAAAACTATTTTTAAAAATGTGGAGATTATTCACTAGGAAATCAGAGATATGACAAGGATACTTATAACCTGCACCTGATTGTATAAACAATTAAACCGGCGGTTAAACACATACCGGCGGTTAAAGGTCGGTAACTTGTTGGTTACTGGTCGGTAAGCGTTTGTATAAAATTTGGTTAGTTATACCGATCGGTTAAAACCCAGTTAAAACATACCCTGCTTCCCTAGGTGGGTAAGTACGAGTAACTGAGAGGTAACCTACACAAAATGGCCGCGGCGCGCGACATTAAAAAAAGCTAACCATCGACGACCTTCACAATTTCGACGAGTAAACAACAAATTGCAGCGACTGAAACTTTATTTGACTTAATTTACAGGGTAATACAGTTTCCGACTTCGGACGACAAATTTAAGGACGCACAGAACGTGTTTTTTATATTCTGTTATGGGTATGCCGTGTGTGATCCGATGCATCAATGGCCCCCATGTTAAAATCATTTCTCCGAGAACAGGGAACGACAAAAGTACAAACAAAAAACAAAACACGTTCGAACTAGTATCTTACCTTTAATAATCCTTTAAAATCCATAAATAATCCATTTAATTCAATAATTGACGATTTTGCATCTAGGGTCTTTAATAATTAGCAAAGTTAAATAAAGACCCTTATGCCATCCTATCACTATATTCAAATGAGTTTAATAACTCTATAAACTTTCTTCTTCGTCACACGCTACGTCATGTACTCTATGTACATTACTGCTGTTAAAATGAACCGGAGCAGTTTATCAAATAATAGCCGTTGGTGAACTCAGTTGCATTTGCAGATTTCTGCATACAAAGATATATTTAAACTTGAACAATGTTTAATTTGTCTATGGTAAATTCTCTTATTGTACAAGAAATAATTTAATATTTTAATAAACAAAGAATGGAAAACATCCCATTACACAACAGATAAATGAGTGCATTATACCCGTGTACAAAATGGGACATTCCGAATTCCAGTGTGGTGCTATTTTTAACATCTTATACTTTACACATCTCTATGCCTAACGTGAATTAACGTGAATTAAATCGGAAAGCAAATAGTGCATATTATTTATAATTGTGCGATATTTGTATGGCTTGTTGTACATTCTAAAATGTCAAAAGTATATGCACGGGTTATAAACAATGCACATTGAGCGAAATAAGGAAACTGTGATAAATTGACAATTCAAATGTCGTTATGCAATACATTTACATGTGAAATAAGTTGCATTTATAATAAATCGTCAAAAAGACTCTCACTTTTCTCAATTTCAATATGCAATATTGGACTACAGACAGAGTGATTTTCTGATGTAATTTTAAGTTAATGATATACTCATCTTGTGCTTTGAATGTGTAAAAACCGTTATTTTGCTAAAGATATTATTTCCCGTAATATTTTATAACGCAGTCATGAAAACGGGATATAAGCCAAATTAGAAGAATAGGCTACAATATTTCAACGACCATGTATAATTTCTATGTAACATCTAGAAAACGAGAAGAATAGACGTCTTTGCAAGCACTCTCTTGCAGTTTGGAAGCACCAGGGATTCCGCTAAATGATGCAAATCCCGACATCATTATCAATTTGTCCCTGGTCATTTTGATGAACTCATAGTTAAAATGTACACTTTATTTTATTGTGAATTGTAAATGAATTTGATAAAAAAAAAAATATTCATGTCCCTGTTTATTAGCGTGACACTTCGCGCGAAAATTACGTCATTAGAAAATGCATTGTGGGAATGTTTTGGTTAAAGTTACCGGTGGTTAAATTCCACTATGCGCGGTTAGGTTACTTTGCGGTATATTGTGTTTATACAATCGAGTTACCTTGAAGGTTACTGAACCTGAATAACCCCAAACTTACCAAGGTTTGAATGTAACTGAGCGGTAACTTTAACCAGCGTTTATACAATCGGGTGCTGGTGAATAATTGAAATGTATGGTTCTAATCAGAGCTTTAATTACTTTTTGCTAGTATTCATATTAAAATGATGCTTCAAAAAGCATTTTTTCTAAGTGTGAGTCTATTTGATATACATTACATGAGTAGATGTATAAACATGTTATGTGTTTTATGTGAGGTTTAATGGAGAAATAAATGCATGTAAAATGATCACAAAATTGCAATCCAATAGTATATGGTTTCTGGAAATCACTTTGGACAGACAAAAACATGTCTTCGACCGTTGACCTTAAAATCTTACATTTACCTTTGAATGTATATGACACATTGTGTGTTGTTGAAGCAACCTGTTGGTTTGTTAAAGAGCAAATTCATCGTTTGATGTCAAAGGTCAAAATAGAGCATCCTGATGTCAACTGTTTTCTGAGTTGTAACTTTATGCTCAATTGGAGGATATTCAAATAACTTCAAAGTAATTTGTCATGTATGTTAACCTACAGTGTTTATGAGACAGGTCTTCTTATTAACCCTGTACCACTTAGATACATAATTAATTTTGTAGTCCTTAAGAAAGTCAAATTTAATTACAGACCTTTCTTACTAGATTCAAGTTTTAAATGCTTCATTTCCAACTCTTAGATACTGATGAGCAGCAAACAGCATAAAACCTGAACAGCTGGCAAGTTACTTGCAGGCTGTTCTGGCTTAATGCTGTTTGCACATAGCAATTTTCACTTTGCTGCTGAGTGGGAAAGGGTTAATGCTCAACCCATTTATGCCTAGCGTCTAGAAAAAAGGCCTTGGCAAACAGTGTAGACCCAGATGAGACGCCACGTGATGCGGCGTCTCATCTGGGTCTGCGCTGTTTGCTTAAAGGACTTTCTGTAAGAAATATTCTAAATATGGAAATAAATATACTAGACATCCCTAATTTTGGAAATGAATTGATCCAATTTAGAAGGATCCAATTTAGAAGGATGGGAGAGTCCACTAGGAATAAATGGGTTAATTACTTTACTTTTCCTGACCTCACCATTAGGTAATGTATGAACCCATACAGTGGATGATAATTATCTTAGGCAAATTAATGTCTATTTAAATAGGCTTGTAGACCTTTTGTTGCTTACAAATAATCTTATACCATGACCTGTTAGCTTGCCCATATCAACCCCAGGGGATATACTGTACCCATATGTACTCATGATTTATAAACTTTTTTTGTACAATTAATTGTTCGATATTCAATAAATGTTTGGGTAAACAACATTAAAATAAGAATACATTTATTAATATGTCAATCAAATATATTGGTTATATTTTTTTTCTGTAAATCAAATGATAACATTTAATCCTACCATACAAGTGCCTTTACAATTATTACATGCATTTCATATTTATGCATCTATCCGAAGAAGAGGGGGTATATTGTTTTGCACATGTTGGTCCGTCCGTCCACCGAATGGTTTGCAGATGATAACTCAAGAACGCTTACGCCTAGGATCATGAAACTTCATAGATACATTGATCATGACTCGCAGATGAACCCTGTTGATTTTCAGGTCACCAGGTAAAAGGTCAAGGTCACGGTGACCTAAGAACCAGTAAAATGGTTTCCAGATGATAACTGAAGAACGCTTAAGCCTAGGATCATGAAACTTCATAGGTACATTGATCATGACTTGCAGATTACCCCTATAGATTTTCAGGTCACTAGGTCAAAGGTCACGGTGACTTGACACAGAATATTGGTTTCCAGATGATAACTCAAGAACGCTAACGCCTAGGATCATGAAACTTCATAGGTACATTGATTATGACTCGCAGATGACCCCTATTGATTTTCAGGTCACTAGGTCAAAGATCAAGGTCACAGTGACTCAAACCAGTAAAATGGTTTCCAGATAATAACTCAAGAATGCTTATGACTAGGGTCATGAAACTTCATAGGTACATTGATCATGACTCGCAGATGACACCTATTGATTTTCAGGTCACTAGGGCAAAGGTCAAGGTCACAGTGACTCAAACCAGTAAAATGGTCTCCGGATGATAACTCAAGAACGCTTACGCCTAGGATCATGAAACTTCATAGGTACATTGATCATGACTCGTAGATGAGCCCTATTGATTTTCAGGTCACTAGGTCAAAGGTCAAGGTGACTCGAACCAGTAAAATGGTTTCCAGATGATAACTCAAGAACGCTTACGCCTAGGATCATGAAACTTCATAGGTACATTGATCATGACTAGCAGATGACCCCTATTGATTTTCAGGTCACTAGGTCAAAGGTCAAGATCACAGTCACAAAAAACGTATTCACATAATGGCTGCCAGTCTACAACTGACAGTCCATATGGGGGGGCATGAATGTTTTACAAACAGCCCTTGTTCTTATTGCATTAAGGTAACTGCATGATGTTAATGCTTGAAAACCTATATTTAACCTGCATCATGTTAACAAATATTTTTCAGAGCTGTTTGAGTCTTTGCAAAATTTCAATAGCTCATCATTTAATCTCTTGGCAAAAGACACACAAAGTATGTATTTTAAAATAAAATAAAACTGTTTAACTAACAATGTGTTTGGATTGCATCCACTTCAAAACAGTGTTTGATATGGAATCCGGATAGTGCCATCTATAGTCTCGCCCTTCTTTGAGACACGACACAAGAAGCGATACACAATATTTTTCGCGACAGTCGAGGCGACGCATGATATTTTTTGCGACAGTCCCGGCGACGCACAATAATTTGCACGACAGACGTTGCAACACACAATATTTATAACACGATATACCGCCTTTTGGGCTACCTACACAAGGGCAATATATATCGCATTAAATATATCGTGCATCACCCTGACTGTTGCGAAAAAAATATCATGCATATATTGTGTATCGCTTCGTGTGTCGTGTCTCGCGTTCAAAGAAGGGCGAGATTATAGATGGCACTATCCGGATTCCATAGTTTGAGAATATTGCAATTGAGTTTTTGTATAGAGTAAGTTAAGTTTTAGAACCTGAAGTTGACTATTACTAAAATATTAAAAAGTGACCCACCTCCCTGCAACCAAATGTCAATATATGCAGTTATTCATAGTTAGATTAGTATAGCATGCCCTTGTGACCTTGACCTGTTTACCTGCAACTCCATAATAATTTATTATGTATTTTCAATCATGTATCATTCCCTCATACATGTGTATCATTGTGCAAAGTTGTAAGCGTCCTCGGTATAATCATTAGGAAACGAAATGGTCTAAATTTATGTCAGAACCTTGACCTTTAGTTTAAACCTATTTATTTAAGCTCGATTGCATCGAAAGCCTCAGGCTAATGTAAACGCTCTCGAGTCCGTAGTACTTGGTGTCTTTGGGGGAGATCTAATAACGCTCCCACGGTGGGGATTGAACCCCTGACCTCCCAGTCGCTAGGCGGACACCATACACCTTCTTTTCAATCACAGTAACTATCGTAAAAATTTGCATAATTGAAGATCAAAGTGTTCTCTTGCTATTGTTCAGAAACAGATCAAAAAGCATTTTGTGTTATAACCTGTGTGTCCGAGGCCTGTTGAAATCAAAATGGATGGGCATCTTCCCCTCATTCAGAGTATTCATCTTATTAATTAGCATAAATCAAAATGGATGGGCATCTTCCCCTCATTCAGAGTATTCATCTTATTAATTAGCATAATAGTATGTCAAAGCGTTCTCTACATACGGTGCCCTTGTCAAATAAAAACGCACTTTTTACCAAAACACACATTTAGCGCACTTAAAAGTGCGTTAATTGTGTGTTTTTTGTTAATATGTGCGTTTTCAGTGTTCAAAAGTGTATTTAAGTGTGCTTTTTGTGCATTTTTTCTTTTCAAGTGCGTTATTTTAGTGAAAAAGTGCGTTTTTTGTGCGTTTTCTTCATCTGTAAGTGCGCTTTTGAGTGTAGATGTGAGCAAAATGTGTGTTTTTTATCTAAGAAGTGCGTCTTTTATTTAGGAAGTGTGTTTTTTGTGTGTTTTCTTCATCTGTAAGTGCGCTTTTGAGTGTAGATGTGAGCAGAATGTGTGTTTTTTATCTAAGAAGTGCGTCTTTTATTTAGGAAGTGCGTCTTTTATCTAAGAAGTGTGTTTTAAGGTTTACAGATGTGGGTTTTTTCTCACAAAAGTGCGTTTTTCTATTTTGATGTGCGTCTTTTTTAAGCATAAGTTAGTCTTTTATTTCATAAGTGCGTTTTTATCATATGATCTGTTTTAAACGGATGTATCTAAAAAGACACATGTTTAACACACTTCTTAAAAAGTGCGTCTTTAACAACCGTTTAGCAAATGTTGTACAGAAATTGAACAAGAAACAAAATTGTTGCAGGCTCTCACAATTTATTTACATCAAATGAATAAACATAGACATATATCTCAGTAACCTGTAATAATATAAGGGGCAGTTTGAATAATTACTGGTTGTCCATATTAACCTGTTTAATGTTTACATACTTTATCATACAATTTCAATGCATACCCTATTGCTTACGTTTTAATCTCAAACATTTCTACAAATTTCCACCTAAATCAGACAGTGTGTAACTAATTAAAAATATTGAAAGTGTCAAAAGTATTATGTGGGCTTGATAGTATCAATTATATTTCCTCAACATAAATAAGTATTTGACCTTTCTTATACTGATATTTATACCCTCTACCACATTGACCATAAACATACATTTTAAAAGGCAATTAAAATAATATGTATACTATTAATATTATTTGCTAAAACCATTCAGCATGCTATATTTAAATATTTACAATTAAATATAATGTGTTAAGGGTCCTGTGTATTATTCAATAAATATTTTGGTGTTTAAATGACTGCCGTATCAGTATTTCTCAAATTATGCAATTTTTGGCTTAGACACAGCATGGAATCAGATAAGAGAATAGCCAGTCCCTATCAGTCCTCCATCTAAGCCTAACCAAAGACCTATCAATATACATATTGATAGGTCTTTGGCCTAACTAAGGGGTGTTGATATACTTTTGATTTGTTCAGGCACCATCTATTTGAGAACCACTGATGGGAAGTTATTTTTTTGAAAACAAGCAGCATCAGCAACTGACTTTAAGCTAGAATTAAGACTTATTATTCTAGTGTAAAATGTCTTGAAATACTTTCAGCATGAAGTATTGTGTGATGAAAAAATGTGTATTTACTACAATGTGTAAATCAACAATAAGTTTGTTGCAAAGGAGATTAAAAGTGGCTGGTTCAAGACATATAAAGTGATATGGTCTAGTTCAACAACTGCCTGTATTTTTGGAATACTGAAGAACAGTCTGTTGTAACAGGTTCGTATTTTCAATTCTGCATCCCTTTTTTATTTAGTTTATTGAATTAATTATGATCATAATCATATTTATGTATTGTCACTGGGAAATGTAAATGGATGAGTAAATGTAATGCAATTTTAAAGAAAAACAACACCATTTGAATTATTATGGCTGTATTTTATGGTTATTGTCATCTTAAAGTTATTTATACCTATTTTTGGTCATTAATGAACAGATTTTTCCCCCATATTAAATGAGAACTTTTAAATTTAAAGGTTAAACCCCATGGTGACCGTGAAATTTACATTGATCAGAAGATCCTTTGGAAAGAATGTGCATCATCGCATCGCCTGCCAAAAAAGGGAGCAAAAGAGAGACTACCTGATGTATGGACCTGAATACCAGGTTTTACCCTGCACAAGCTGGCCGACATAAGGAGAACAGGAGTGGGAAAACCGCGCCCTCTCCTTGACCAAGAAAAGCTGGATTTGTTTAGAGGTAAAACTATACAGGGTACTGGTTATTGCATTTTAAAGGTGTCACAACTCCGACCAGTCCACACAGCAAAATGAGACCACATATCTTGGTACATTTTCGAACAGTATTTTCTATCAAACGTATTTATTTATGAAAAGCGTTAAGTCACATGTGATCAGGGGATTAAAATTGCAAAATAAACAACCAAAGACAACAATCAAACCAACTAGTTTTGATTTAAATTTATAATTTTTATAGCAACAAGATTACCATAACAGCAATATTCAACACTTACATTATAAAATATCTTTCAGGACCTGATCAAATGAGATCATGCACGAGACGCATGGCGCAAAGGCCATGACAGTATAATAGTTGCAAAGAAGTTTGACCGGCTGGTAACAGACTTGGAGAGAAAGATGAGAGCTGCACTCCGCCGCCTCAAAGAAATGCTGACAGGCCTTGATTGATATGCATCTTTCTTATTTATATAGCTGTTCGTGTGTATATACTGTACATGTTATTATAGTATGCTATTATTTTGTGTTTATTTATTAGCCGGATTTTTTTCGAAAAAATCTCGGCTTATAGATTGATGTTGTCGGGCGGGCGGGGGGGGCGGGCGGGGTGGCGGCGTGCTCGAAAATGTTAAAGTTCTTATTTCATGGTATAACTTTGGTATGCTTGGACCTAGAGTCTTCAAACTTGACATGAAGGTTGGCCAGGATTAACAGATGACCACTGGTCATTTCAAGGTCATTCATTTGAAGGTCAAGGTCACTGTGACCTTCAATATAAAAAATGTTAAAGTTGTTATAACTTTGGTATGCTTGGACCTAGAGTCTTGAAACTTGACATGAAGGTTGGCCATAACTAGTTAGTAACCACTGGTCATTTCAAGGTCATTCATTTGAAGGTCAAGGTCACTGTGACCTTGAATGTAAAAATGTTAAAGTTCTTATTTCATGGTATAACTTTGGTATGCTTGGACCTAGAGTCTTCAAACTTGACATGAAGGTTGGCCAGGATTAACAGATGACCACTGGTCATTTCAAGGTCATTCATTTGAAGGTGAAGGTCACTGTGACCTTCAATATAAAAATGTTAAAGTTGTTATAACTTTGGTATGCTTGGACCTAGAGTCTTGAAACTTGACATGAAGGTTGGCCAGAACTAGTACACCACTGGACATTTCAAGGTCATTCATTTGAAGGTCAAGGTCACTGTGACCTTGAATGTAAAAATGTTAAAGTTGTTATAACTTTGGTATGCTTGGACCTAGAGTCTTGAAACTTGACATGAAGGCTGGCCAGAACTAGTAAGTAACCACTGGACATTTCAAGGTCATTCATTTGAAGGTCAAGGTCACTGTGACCTTGAATGTAAAAATGTTAAAGTTCTTATTTCATGTTATAACTTTGGTATGCTTGTACCTAGAGTCTTCAAACTTGAAATAAAGATTGGCCAGTACTAGAAGATGACCACTGGTCATTTCAATGTCATTCATTTGAAGGTCAAGGTCACTGTGACCTTAAATGTTAAAATGTTAAAATTGTTATAACTTTGGTATGCTTGGACATAGAGTCTTCAAACTTGACATGAAGGTTTGCAAGCACACTTAGATGACCACTGGTCATTTCAAGGTCATTCATTCTAAGGTCAAGGTCACTGTGACCTTGAATGTAAAAATGTCTGGATTTCTGTGTAGGTATGTGAAAGCAAAACAATAAATAGTATTATTTCATCTAAGTTTATTTTCTTACATTTGATAATGAAATTGATGGAAACTTCAAACAATATGTTACTAATTTGCTAATAAAAAAATTGAGATCAAACTTTCCTAATTGTCAATTCAAGTTCATATTTGTGACCTTAAATGTTATTGTTGTTCATGTATATGCATGCATTTAAAACATAACACAAGGTTTGCTCATGCCTTGAAAAGTACTTACATTTCATTTTGACCTTTGAACAATATTTCAGTAATTTAAGTATTGCATTGACAAAAACACGAAAGGTACTTTCCTGTCATTTAAATCAAAAATCCGGCTTCAATGCGGTCATCTCCGACCGCGGAACTCTTGTAATCAAATTATGTTTATATTTATTTCATCAAATTGCCATTGATATTTAATTACTCATGTATGTTAAAAAATGTTGGTGTACATTAAAGTATAAAATTGAATTATCTTGTAATTATTAAAATACACAAATATATATGTTTATATAATTATTGGTTTTTATTGCATATCTGAATTTAAAAAAACTTTTAACAGCATATAAATGAATAAACTGTTAAGGCAAAAGATGCATCTTTAACGCACATGTGTGCTTTTTGTGAGTGCGTTTTTTGCTGCCATTCATGTGCGTAAATTGTGCGTTTTGTGTGGGTCATAACTGCGCTTAATGTGCGTTAAATGTGCGCTTTTTGTGAGTTAAATGTGCGCTTTTTTATTTAAAAAGCGCACATTTAACGCACATAAAAGCGCACATTTAACACACATGTGCACTTTTATGTGGGTTATAACTGCGCTTTTCGTGAGTTAAATGTTAAATAAAAAAGCGCACATTTAACTCACAAAAAGCGCACATTTAACGCACTTAAAAGCGCACATTTTACACACACAAATGGCAGTCAAAAACGCACTTATAAAAAGCGCACGTTTAACGCACATTTAACGCACATAAAAGCGCACTTTAACACACATGTGCGCTTTAATGTGGGTAAAAAGTGCGCTTTTAAGTGCGTTAAATGTGCGCTTTTTAAATGAAAAAAGTGCACATTTAACACACAAAAAGCGCACATTTAACGCACTTAAAAGCGCACTTTTTACACACATAAACGGTAGTCAAAAATGCACTTATATAAAAAGCGCACGTTTAACGCACATTTAACGCACATAAAAGCGCACATTGAACACACTTATAAAAAGCGCACGTTTAACGCACATAAAGCGCACATTTACATTTATCCACAAAAAGCGCACATTTTCTTGTTTGTTTTTGTTAAAAACTCACTCGGTAAGAAAAAGCGCACAAAAAACGCAGTGCCAATACCGCCACGTTTAACACACGCAAAACGTACTTAAAACGTACATTTCACACACTTTTTTGAGAAGGGTGTGAAAACAAAATTGTCTTCAGACCAATTAACTGATCATTCAACCAACCTACAGACATGAGCAAAGCTACATACCCGGGTCTTGGAATGGGGGCGTAATAAATCCCTAATAACTTACCATAATTTTTTTGAACGAATTAACCTGAAGCAAACATGTTTGTTAACCATTAGTTATTAAGCATAATCTGGCAATTTATGAAAACTAAATTGGTATTTATATTTTAATCCAGATAATGACCAAACTGTGATTGTTAGTTCTGTTCTATGCTGACCAATTTCAGCTGTAGCTGAAAAATTCCTCCAGTTCCCTTTATGATTTCTGGTAATGCAGGGGACAAAAATTCCACTCGTCCGCTCGTATTGACGAGTGAAATCTTGAAAGGACGAGTGAATTTCCCTAAAGCTCTTGTCCTACAGGACGAGTGAAAAAAAACTGATGTTAAAATATATATTTTCTGACCAGTAAGACTCTTTTTCATTAAATAAAATCATTTCTTAAAGCATATCTATTCCGAAAGTAGAACGAGAATGAACCGGAAATCGTAATTGTAAATTTTTATACAGCAGGTGCGCGTTGTTATGCGAGACTGTGTCCCGAGTAAATATTGGCTTTTTGGTGTTAACTTTGCGCGTCCATGTTGACAGGGAACCATCTGACTTCATTCATTGTAAGTATTGATTTTTTTAAAGAATTATTTTACTGCGAAGTACGGTTTTAAACCAGTCTGAATTTCATCTGAAAAATGTCTGACATACGAGCGTTCTTTAAAGGGGACAGGAGCGATGTTCAACCATCCGAAATGGAAAGCACGCAAGCATTAGAAAAAGTAAAAAAAATAATTTGTCTTCATTTATTTATTTTGTGTTCCTCATAAATAAAGTAAGTTAAACTTTCTTCTGTGATCAGCTGGCATGAATAACTAAGTAAGCAGAATTTTAGCAGTGATATAGGAAACATTGTTAGTCATATCAGTCCTTTGCCAACTTTCTTTCACACATATTTAAAGGACAAGTGCATGTGTTTGCAGGACGAGTGAAATTTTTAATGCACTTGTCCTGCAGGACGAGTGCAATTTATAAGTATTTTTGTCCCCTGTAATGTATATTACATAAGCGTTCAAAATTGTGTAATATATTGGGAAACGGCACTGAATAACATGACAAGTACATGTATTTGGCTGCATGATACTTTTTTAATGATATAAACATTTGAAATTAACAAAAATGTACAATAGTATGCATTATGGTCTAACAATAAACAGCTCAAATTGTTTTTATACAACAGTGTTATTTACATTTGATATAATAAGTATATATACTTTAGTTGTTCTTTATATTGTATAAGTGAATATTTCCCATGATATTGTAAAAATGAAATGCAACGTTTTCTTCTAATATGAAATTATTCAATGTAAAACATTAATTGTAATAGTTGTTTCATTAAGGCATTTGAATGTTACAACACCTTAACATGATGTAACAAAAAGTTTAAGGAATTTTATTAATTGAAGGAGTTTCGGAAAGTTTTCAGTAAGGAGCTCTGTGACGATGTGCGATAGGCCTTCTCCAATTCATTCTTAGACTTAATAATTTTCTTTTCAAGTCTGTTTCTTAATGGGACTTGTTCACAGATATATTCATGTTCTTTATTTTCATTCAATGAATTAACTTCACCAAAACTCATGTAACTAGAATCGTAGAAATAATTATGATAAATAGTAAAAAGATAAAAGGAGAAAAAAGCCAGCAGCGAAGCTAGAACCTTGGACCTCAAGACGCAGAAGCTATCATGATACGAGATTGGCTTGTGTAGCCTGACGTAGTTCTCATCAGCTTCCCAAACCCAATCTCGCCTTTGCTAGTAAATGTTCAGATATCTTTGCGGGAGTTTCACATGACATATATTGTCATAAAAAAATTAACAAAAAGCATTTTTCGTCTCTTTAAATCTAGGATACCAGCCCACATTTAAAATTTTGGCTTTTGGTATAAGCAACACTGATTTTTTATGTGTAAGCTTTATTTTTTTAAATATTGTACAAAATATTCCTTGATTTTGAGGGTTTATGGGGCTGTAATATTAATTGTAGTTTAAACTCTGTGTCGGTAATGCATGGTGAAGGGTTTTAAGCAGGCACTTTTTATCCTATTTTTCTTTCTTTTTATTGGACTCGTTCTTTTCCATTCTTTTTTTTAAACAAAAGCTCTAATATTCCTACATTTTTAAGAACAAAAGTTTGAACATGTTCATAGTTGTTTTCAGAAGTATGCAAAAAGGGAAAAATATCATATCTAATATGATCTTTCTATAGGGAAGCAATTTTTTAAGCTGTTTAATTGATTCGGCACTGCTGAAAAAGTGATCAAGGTTTAGAATGGCTTTGTTATCTAAGAAACTCAGAAGCCCATGCACAAATTTGAACGGGTGTTTGAGTCTGTTAAAGAGTAATTTTTTGTTCAATAATATTTCCTTGTTTAAATTGTCATCCAAGAATACATGTGAAAAACTGAAATAAAAACATAGTGTCACCAGCCCTGGTCTGAATATATTTGATTAGAATAAACTAATTCAATAAAATGCAGTATAGTTGTATTGATATTCACTCTCCAGTGTTGTTTTAGTTCAGCTTGATAGCATTAGAAGCCTTAGAATTACAGAAAAGAAAACAATATTAAATGGAGATTTGAGTGCTAGGTAATTTCAGGTGCTGTGGACTTTTCTAAATTGTATTAGGATTATAATGGTGCTCTTGAGTCTGTTAATTAAAATGGCCCATGGCTGAACCTTTATTTTGTTTCACTGCCATTGTTTGAGATTTCTAGCAGAGTTATTTTAGAACAAACTTAAAATAATTATGGTTTGCATTTAAAACAAGTATTTGATTAGGCGTACAAATAATGTAGTGAATTTTGCAAGTCAGTCTGCCTCAGCTACGCTGGGCGGAGCATGGTTGTATACAATTGATATTGGCCAATGAGAGCGCACTCTTTGCATGAGGGACAGCACTCGTAGGCCTGCACTATAAGGTACAGTTAAATTATGCAGACAAAATGCGTGGAAACATTGGTGTGATGGTAGAATGCTGGCTTAGAGATAGAGATGTCCCTGCTTCGAATCCCTCCCTGACCACTGGAATTTTTCTGAACAAGAAATTTATTCCATATTTGCTCCTCTCTTGGACATTGTGCGTTGTATGCAAAAAACAGTTAAATCATTTATTCGACTCATAAAGAATTTTAACGAATTAAGTTGAATTCATTATATACCACTAAAATGTTTTGTCGAATTCTCAAATTGGCATAAATAAATATGTAAACCGAAACACGCTTCTGAATTTTAATGTTAACGCGACATAAACAGCGCTTCCTGTTTTTCTGCTGTTTCTGTGTCTCAGTAAAAAGTGCGCAAAAACTCTGCAGACATGTTCAACGTCATGTGAAAAGTGTGGGTGTATTTATTGAACAGCAAGTCAGGCAACATACGTGTGTTCAGTTGGAAAACCTCGTCTCGATTGGACATTATTTCATCACATCTTTTAATAGTCACATATGCCAAAATTCATTTCCTACTTAAGAAAAAGGCGAATGTTTATGTTTATGAAATTCTTGAGTTTACTATTAAAGATGAAATATACCGGATAATCTGGCAATTAAAAGCAACGGGAAAAGAAGTAAGTATGCAGTAATTGATACGAGTTTGACTGATACGGATGCATTGGGGAATCGATCGAGTTGGGATTATACGTATCTATGCGTGAGAAAAAGCGTTCAGCAATTAAATAAATGTTGTTATCCATGACTTTATAGCTTTTTTCTTAAAGAGTCATAACGGACCAAAATAACGTCATAAATAACGTACAGACTGGGCTCATCTCCCTATCCCCTCCCCTTCCACTGATGATGGCCCCGAGGCGTCTCAAAAAATCCTGTGGAAAGCAATGTTAGTAAGTTGTGACAAACAATACCCGTTAACAATTTGATGCGGTGCCAATTTAAATCCAGTGCATGTATATTTCATCATGTATATTTATAGAACTGATTTACACCCTTTTTTTTACAGCCGCGTGATATTAACCATTAACCATACATGTATGCAATGCAAAACCCGTGCTTTAAGAAACAGCGCGAAATTATTGCTGTCGTCTGCAATGTCAAGTGCCACAAGTTGGTCTAAAAACCAGGGCAACTAGCTTTTTCAAAGCTTGAAACAACTCAATTCAATTAAACATAGAATACAAATTGGCGACTGTGGATCAATTAGGCTTAGGAAATGATTCAATTCCGGTTCACAACACGACAAGATGCATTAAAAGTCTGTCATGTCGGCAAAATTGTTGCTCAATAATTTAAAGAAAATTTATAAAGTTTAAGATACACATAACACAACATTTACATGATTCTAGGCTTGTTATTCTTTAGCAAGGCAACCAAAATTCTAAAGATGGTTGCAAGTGCAGCAACCAATTGTGAAAAAAAAGAGACATAGTGTTGTTATTTTGTCTAAGTTATCTCTATAACATTAATACGATGGTAAACAGTGCACCCACATTATTGACCTGTGCTTTAAGACACACTCTTAATAAATTTGAATGGGTTGTGTTCATTGCAAACTTGCGATACAAAAAGCTATAACATAATTTTGAAAACTGAGTTGCGTCTAAGATATGCAATAGCATACAAATTCAGTGCCTTCAGCGCTTTGATTTTAAGTTCTGGCTTTAAAAGGTTGAGAGTGGTTGTTCGACCTAAAACTATGAATCTATAATAGAGGTAAATGGAGTAATGGTTTGAAAAAAGAGACTTCAGTGAATATATTCAGTTACAGTTCATTGTAAGTGATTTAAATATTTGACAACAGCCTATATCTGGATTTTTCCTGAAATTACACAATTAATAAACTGTCTCATTTCGCATGTGACCAAACACTTGTGTAGCTCAAACTTGCATTTATATAAGACTACAAAACAAATTCACATTAATTGTATATACCCTTATGAAACATATCACAGATTCAATTGATTATAACTTTTAAATAATAATGAAACATTGTTTCTTATAAGCATAACTTATTTTCATGGCGAATTTGTTAATGCTTTATACTGGTTGATGAGTTTTTGTGTTGGTGTCCACTAGGCTCAACTCATTCATATTTGCCTACGCAATTGTTATGCCCCCCTTTGAAGAAGAGGGGGTATATTGCTTTGCACATGTCAGTCTGTCGGTCGGTCTGTCGGTCGGTCCGTCCACCAGGTGGTTTCCGGATGATAACTCAAGAACGCTTGGGGCTAGGATCATGAAACTTCATAGGTACATTGATCATGACTCGCAGATGACCCCTATTGATTTTCAGGTCACTAGGTCAAAGGTCAAGGTCACGGTGACCCGAAATAGTAAAATGGTTTCTGGATGATAACTCAAGAACGCATACGCCTAGGATCATGAAACTTCATAGGTAGATTGATCATGACTAGCAGATGAGCCCTATTGATTTTGAGGTCACTAGGTCAAAGGTCAAGGTCACGGTGACCCGAAATAGTAAAATGGTTTCCGGATGATAACTCAAGAACGCATACGCCTAGGATCATGAAACTTCATCATTAGATAGATCATGACTCGCAGATGACCCCTATTGATTTTGAGGTCACTAGGTCAAAGGTCAAGGTCACGGTGACCCGAATTAGTTAAATGGTTTTCGGATGATAACTCAAGAATGCATACGCCTAGGATCATGAAACTTCATAGGTAGATTGATCATGACTCGCAGATGACCCCTATTGATTTTGAGGTCACAAGGTCAAAGGTCAAGGTCACGGTGACCCGAAATAGTAAAATGATTTTCGGATGATAACTCAAGAACGCATGCTCCTAGGATTATGAAACTTCATAGGTAGATTGATCATGACTTGCAGATGACCCCTATTGATTTTGAGGTCACTAGGTCAAAGGTCAAGGTCACGGTGACCCGAAATAGTAAAATGGTTTTCGGATGATAACTCAAGAACGCATATGCCTATGATCATGAAACTTCATGGGTAGATTGATCATGACTTTCAGATGACCCCTTTTGATTTTGAGGTCACTAGGTCAAAGGTCAAGGTCACGGTGACCCGAAATAGTAAAATGGTTTTCAGATGATAACTCAGGAACGCATATGCCTAGGATCATGAAACTTCATGGGTAGATTGATCATGACTCGCAGATGACCCCTATTGATTTTGAGGTCACTATGTCAAAGGTCAAGGTCACGGTGACCCGAAAAAGTTAAATGTTTTCCGGATGATAACTCAAGAATGCTTACGCCTAGGATCATGAAACTTCATAGGTACATTGATCATGACTCGCAGATGACCCATATTGATTTTCAGGTCAAAGGTCAAGGTCACGGCGACCCGAAACAGTAAAATTGCTTCCGGATGATAACTCAAGAACGCTTTTGCCTAGGATCATGGCACTTCATAGGTACATTTATCATGACTCGCAGATGACCCCTATTGATTTTCAGGTCACTAAGTCAAAGGTAAATGTCACAGTGACAAAAAATGTATTCACTCAATGGCTGCCACTACAACGGACAGCCCATATGGGGGGCGTGCATGTGTTACAAACAGCCCTTGTTACAATAGGACTGGTATAATAGGCTTTCCACAATTCATATATTGATTGCTAAATAGGATAGCCCAAAGGGAAAACTAATACCCCACTAATGATCTGACAAGCTTTGACAAGGATTTTGAAGTTGTTTACTTGTGTAACTAAATGTCAGAAAATTTAACAGCAAAATAAATGCAAGCGATATTACATTGTTACTCAGGCAGGGAAATTGCATTAAATAAGTATGGAAAAAACATTAACTAAAAAGATACACATCAATTTTTTCACAAACAAAAAAGGAAGTAAAAATACCATAATATAAAACATAAATGACTAAACTTCTAAACATCTACTGGTTCACCAAGCTTAGCTAACCATTTGAATTCAGGTTTAATAATCAACAAAGTTTGTTATATTATATCAGCATTATATATACCTCTTTAACATAGGTACAATACTTGTGTACATGACTTGTGAGCATGAAACTCAATGTTTATTTCAAATAAACCATAAACATGTTTTCATAACTATTTTCTTGTTATAATTCACACAAGGCATTTTGGTGTACAAAAAAAATTGCTATGCTGCAAAAGCATTCCATTTAAAATGAAAACTTAAAATATGAATTGGTATAATATACTGCTTAAAATGTTTTAATTGTGATATTTACTGTTCACTTTTTATGTGAAAAGGGATATGGTAGGTTGTGCCTATTACTAATTGCTGTCGAAAAATATTTACAGATTCCCAAGTAAACTGTTAAAATTACCAACCCTGTACTGTCCAAATTGAAATGTGTATGTAAAATTGTAGGAACTTTTTTTATCTTTTTACTTATTGAATAATGTAAAACAACATGATATTTGATTGTATTAAATGTAAGACCCATTAAAGTCTGTTAATGGTTTTGCAGCCACTATGGTATTAAAGTTGTTGAAATCAATAACAAAGAGTGTCTGTGACACAATTTAATCATCATCATGTGATCAAATTATGTTAATTATTTGTTGATACAAGGATAGTGACAGTATGAAGCATTTGTGATATTTGACCCGAGTAGTTACTAGGATTCTTAATTGCCGTACACTAACTTCAACACATTTATTAAATGATATAATCTCAAATGTTATTGCAATTTTTAGTGTACAGATGCTAGATTCTGAATAAACAGAGCATGAACTACAAATCATGTTTTATAATAACCCATTTATGTCTAGTGGACTCTCCCATCCTTCTTAATTGGATCAATTTATTTCCAAAATTAGGGATGTCTAGTATATTTATTTCTATATTTAGCATATATCTTACAGAAATTCCTTTAAGCAAACAGCAAAGAACCTGATGAGACGCCGCATCATGCGGCGTCTCATCTGGATCTACGGTGTTTGCCAAAGCCTTTCTTCTAGACGCTAGGCATAAATGGGTTTATCTTTGCTGTTATATGAGATGCCCATTATCAGATGTTCAGGTATCTGGCGAGTATCTACACTTGCTACCCTTATAAACAAATTTGGTTATAAATCATCAACATTCATGTGTGACGCTTACGTAAGTGTTCAGAGAGAAATAATGAATAGGGTATAAAATTGTTTAGTTGATACAACAGTGTAATGGTCTGCCCTCAAATTGCTTTTCTGTGTTCTTTACTATATTAAAACCCTTTACCACTTAGATACGTATTTTCACGCATTTGTAGTCCTTCGAAAAATTAAATTTAATTAAAAGCCTTTCTTACTAGAACCAAGTTTAAAAGGTTTCAGTTCCAACCCTTAGATACAGCTGAGCAGCAAACAGCATAAAACCTGAACAGACTGCGAGTTAATCGCAGGCTGTTCTGGTTTTATGCTGTTTGCACATTATATTAAGCTATTTTCACTTTGCTTCTGAGTGGGAAAGGGTTAATCAATCAAATAACCTTTACATCATCATTACATGTATCATAATGAACAATACACATTCCACATAATTATGATTGCATGTCCATAGATAAATTACAATTTACATTTAGAAGTACAAATATATACAGTTATGTAAATGCCACATACATTTGATTGCATTTAGAATCAAATTAATACAAAAATGTAAATTGAATGAGTTACAACAATCTAAACTAAACAAAAACTAGCATTATTAACAGTTCAATTTTGTAAATCAATCAAATCAACTTTCACTTCTAAACTAATGTATGTTTGTTAAAATAAAACATTAAATGGTTTTATATTTTGGCAAATTATGTGCTGAAATATTAAACTTTTAAAATATGTATTTGCACAGTGTTTATCATGTTTTTTTTATAAACTGTTTAAATCACAGACAAAAAGCACCATTTTTTCCAGTGGACATAAACTGTTATGTAATTTAAAATAATACATTCTTCAAAAATGAAATGCAAACAGACACAAAAATAGCACTTGACAATGCAAAACAATATGGAATTATTTTTAGCTAAAATATCAACTTTAAATCAGAAATTTTCACAATATTTTACAAAGTAACAGTTTAGAAAAAAAGAACAACAAATTCACAACAAGTAATTGAATTCTCAGCTTCATGAAAATAGTTTTGATTTCAAGAGAGACAAGTAACAACCAGACATTATTTAATACACAGCCCCATGAAAACAACTTTGATTTCAAGAGAGACACACCAAGACCAGTTATTTATTACTGAAGTTTGTTTTATAGTGGCAAAAAATCACAGAAAGTCATCATCATTTTACTAAATAGTTTTCATTTTAAGTCATCACTTCAAACGTTGGCGGCCCCTTTTGGAATATCATCATCTGTGTCTTGGTAGTCACTGTCTTCCTCTGTTATTGCCAAGGAAAGCAGGTGCCCCCCATTAGAGCCCGATAACCACATGTTCCTGCGGTCGATCACATCCGATGGTGTCTCACTTAATGGTTCAAATCTTTCTGTGTCTCTGTCAATAAAATTGTCACTCTCCCTTTGGTCTCTTGGGCTGTGCTTCTCACTTCCATGATCTTCATACATCTCACTTTCGCTTTCTTGTTCATCTTCGAAGTATGCTGTCTTCACACTTTTTCGCTGATCAGCATGTTCTTGATGCACTGGCTTTGAATAGTCATTTGAAGATTTAAGACTGGATTTTTCTGGCGCTCGAGTGGGAAGTCCCATTAGTTTTGTTTCATCACTATCAAGTTTATCATGATGAAAATAATGTTCACTTTCGCTGATAACCAGCCTTAGAGACTCCTCGTTGTTTTCACTGTTACAGTACATTTCCTCATCCTCCTGTGAATAACAGTAATAAATCTGAAAGTCTCTCCGCTTCTTAAAGCAGAATATCCACGTAAGCATGATTGCCAAAAAGTACAGTCCTGCTAAACAGCCTGTTGTTAAGGCAGCCAGTTTTGACAGAGTCTGTAGATAGCTTGATAAAAATGGGTAACAACCATCAGTATTTAGGGCAGGGTTGCTGTGAGGGAAAGCTTTGGAATAGGGCCACCGTGGTGGTCCCAGATGTTTATTGTCACTTCCCTGACATATTTTAGTGTTTGAATTTTTCCGGCAACAGCTTTCAGGTACAAAAATTAGGCCCCTATCAGGGTTATTTTGCAGCCAGGCTGTCTTGCTGTACAGAGCCCAGGAATCTGTGTCATTTTCATGGCCTTCAGCGCCGCAACATTGAAATTCAGTTTGCATTGCATCCCAAGCATCTGTCAGTATTTTGGTTTCAATATCAGTTGTCAGTCCATAAATGGTCAACAGTTTGTCTTTGAAATTGAATCTGTATTCTATGCCACTAAGCTTATCAGCAAAAATAGTCGTCAGAATGCAAGATGTCCCGAATGCTATCGTTGCCAACACCAGTGCAAACGCATAGAAAGCAAGACCATTTCTACTGTCGCGGACTCCACAACACAAACAACATGCAGCAAGCACTGCAACCCCCGCAGCGGATAGTGTAATATACACTATCACCTGCATTAAGTTGTCTCCCAGCATACTTGTAACATCATCAACATTAAAGTCTTTCAATATCAGCCAAAGACATATTCCAATTATTGCCATGCTTGCGAGAAACAGGATCATGTTCAGTATATTTAGCAGCACATTTATACAGCTGGTAGTTTTTGTTTCAAATGAAGATTCATATGGTCGCCCATAGTTACTGTTTAATCGTTCAAATATTTTTTCCTTTATTGAGAACTGTCTGTCGGTGTTTTGCGCTTTAGAACTTTTGTCACTTCTTGAGGAATCAGGACCATTACTTCTGTTTAAGTTCACTTCTGATGCTTGAGTCAGATTTTCTTTTGGCTGTTGTTTGATGCCATCTGGAAGGTCATTTTGATCAAATTTTGGATCAGCCTTTATTTCCATAATTTGGGGATAGGAAGAGTTATCCCCCTTGCGATATAACTCCTGAGGGGATGGCAGGATTCCAGTAAAATTTGGATCGTTTTTCATCTTGTTTAAATTGTCTGCTACTCTTTCTCTCACATGTATGGGACTCTCCAGAATCTTCATGACTTCCAGCTGTGAAACAGACACATCGCTGTCCGACTTATTGCCATTGTCCTCTGATTCACTGCCACTGACACAGTCAACACCTTTAATTTGAATTTTTTTAGGTTTTGTTACCACTGAATGCTGTTCGTCGGAATCACTATCAGACAGCGAGCCATTTTTCACCCCAGTGTCACTTCCAGAGTGTTTTTCATTGATATCAGGGTTGCTTGGGAGTGAGCGTACATATTGCGAAACTTTCATATGGTAATCCTCCTGTTGTGACAATGGGTGATGGCTTGTTGCATAGCCACTTTCAGAGCTTTCTCCTGATTCATGCTGGTCCTTTGGTTCATTGCCATTCTGAATATTTCTGCTTAAAATTGGATGATGTATTTCACTTTCTGGAGTTTGAGTATCAGGCCCTTGAAAGCTATCTCTTGGAATGTTTGGACGCCTTGGTTTCTGTCTTGCAACCTCCTTTGAATTTACTTTTTCATTTGGAATTTTTTGATTGGTATAAACTTCCAAATTCTCATAAGGCTTGTGCGGTGATTCATTTGGGTAGTCTACGACAGGCTGGTACATTGGTCGGCTGTTTTGATACATTTTCCTTGGTGGTGTATCACAGGTTGAGGTGGTGTCTTCCCCATCAGTACTGATACTGGTATCATTACCAGTTTTCTTCTTGGGTCTTGGAAGGCTTTCAACAGGGGCAGATACTTCTATTCTGCCATTTCTTGGCGAATTCTGTTGACTTGCACAGTCATAGTATGTCGTGTCATTGGAGCAGTCTGAAACATTAGGGTCTGGATTGAGATTTTTCTTATTCAAAGGTGGTGCAACATCTCTTGGACCTTCAGGGATTTGTGGCATCTCTGTTAGTGCTGTTGCGTGTGCCGGGGAAGGAGACTGACGTTTTGTTTGGTTATCTATGGGAGGGAGATACTGCCTGATTGGGCTTGAGGAGTTAATATCTTTGTTCGGCTTTTGTGACGTCTTTTGTTCTTGCCTCTGGCTTAATTGCGACGGCTGTTCGTACTTTTGTGGAGGTATGTATATGTTGTTTGGATTCTGCCTTACTGGGCTTGTGGGGTTAATATCTTTGCTTTGCTTTGGTGATTTCTTTTGTTCTGGTTGCTCCCTTGGTGCAGATGACTGTTCATGCTTTTGTGATGGCATGTGTGAGTAATTTGTACTGTTGTCCTCTGGAGAAGACATTGAGTCAAAGACTTCATCTTTCGGTGCAGGGTTCATTAGACTCAATATTAGCTGCTCATGTGCCTTTTCATCATCCAGTTTATTCTTAGAGCCCTTACTGGAAACACTTGGTTGCAGTGTTGAGGAGTCTGTATTTGTGCTTGTCCTGCTTTCGTGTGTATTGCTTCTGGATCTTTGTGGTGACTGTGCACTGGGGGTGTCGGACTGTACACCTGAGACTGAATTTGTGTCGGACACGGATTTTGAGGACCTACGGTGGCTTCCAAAATGGAAGGAAAATGATGGTTTTCTTTTCAAACTTTTCCGCCTAAATTTTTCAGCATCTAGTGATTGTTGTCGTTTCAACATAGGCATTGCAAGGTCCATATTGGCCGGCTGACGGCGGCCTTCATTAATGGACATTGATCTTGTTATCCTAGCGTTTTCTGCTCCTTGGATGGGCATAGATTGAGTACTGATTGTTTTGCTGCGCATGTTTACAGGGTCAGATGCAAAACTAGGTGCTCTTGTCTTTTTGTCCATAAATGGCTTCTCCTCAATTTCCTCATCATCATCTCCAGTTTGAGGCACCATTGACATCTGCTTTTGAAGTTTGGGTCTTTTCTTTTCCTCTGGTTTCTCAAAATTAAGCCCCTGCAGCACACTGTTGTCTATGCTGCCTAAAGGATAACTAAAGCTAGAAGACCCCCACGGATTTTTCTTACGTTCGTCTTTAGACTTTGTCATCTCAGCTAGCAAAGAATTCTGGCGCATGAGAAAGGAACCCTGCAAACCATAATTTCCCGCCAAGTGCGGATTGTTTTGCGCCAGAAGAGCGCCATTTATGTCATTGGGATAAAAGCTGGAGTTACCAAAACTGGGTCCACCGGCAGAGAAACCACTTCTCTTGCCATTGCTATTCCCAAAACCTCCACTTGTTTCACTAGCATAGGCAGCAAACTCTAGGTTGTGCCCAAACATACTGTTACCAAAATACGCCATTGTTTATTGTTTGCTTGTGTTCGTTTCGCACAACATAGATATATTACATTTCAAAGTTATTGAAGATTTTTTATACAACCATTAATAGGTCAAATTTTTAAAATCCGAGAGTGTAAATAGAGATATTTTGGATGTCCTTCAATTTTTATGGATGATTCAGATACCATAAATTGATTACTCCAAATGTATGTATTTTAATTCATTTCTTATTGGGAACACTTTTGCTTTTTTCATTCAAACCAATAGAAATGATTAATTATTCAATCCTTTCAAAAATCAAACTAGACGAGTTCAGGGAATTAACATCCATCTTCAATATCATCATTTATCCATATCACAATTTGTTCAATTTTGTGAAATACAGCACTAATTCCAGCCAAGTCAACACTGTAGCATTATTTTTTTAATAACCACTTTTAAGAACCTTGTCTGTTTACTTTTAATTTAGTCCTCAAAAGGCTTTTCTTGGATTCATTTGTCAATACCTATAGTAGAATAATAGGTAACCCACATGTTCAATACAACACTTTTCTTTTGTCTGTAAAAGAACATTGGTTCACATAAAGGCATTTCACTTACTGCAACATTCAGGTTATTATTTGTCATATGCCTCTTCAGTTAAATCCACAGTTACTGTCAACACTTTGTTAAAAACACTGTGGAAAATGATCACTTCAATAATGTTAAAGCTCAAAAATAAATAAAATCCAAATATTTATTTCCGTCTTTATTTTTATATGCTCCTTGGAGTGCTCACAAATTCAACATAGTAAAAGGCCGGATAATCTTGCTTATTCAAGGGTAAATGCAGTCAGTTAAAATTTGCATGATGACACAGTTTCCCATTTCAGTGTATTTACATAATTTTGCACACAAAAAATCACTCTATTAAGTTTTCCTTGTGCTTAATTTTCAGTATATTAAAGTAACAATTTGCACATTTTAAATAATTTTTTTGATTACAGTTTTTCTTTTTTGCTCTGAATTAAAATAAAACCATAATCTTGAAATATCTGATATTTTCACTGAATTGCAATAGTCATAATCCAAATAGTGGAGGAACTTTTGTGCAGTATATCACATGTGTCACTATGCACTGCAAAAACCATTCCTCAATTCTAATAGTTTGTATCACAAAAATTTTTCACTGCCTTTTAAGCTCACTTTCTAGCTGTTTAAGTATCAGTTAAATCCATGTTAAACATTAATAACTTTATAGTTTTTAATAATCCGCTTTTCAGATCATTATGCACTTAAAACTAAGCTTTTGCCTTAATTATGCATTCCAGTATGTTCTTCATTATTCCACTGTCGCATTTAATAAAACTTATTTTAAAGTTAGCAGTGTAAATTTTTAGTCCTATGCAGTGTAATCACCCAGTTACGATTGTGAAATAATTTCAATGTGGCTGTTTTACTTCGCTTTGCAGCCGCTAGCTTATATCTGAATAACTTGACTACAACTGAATATTATCGGGTGTCCTGTACATAAAAGATCTACCATTTCACCCATTCTCTCGTCACACGTAAAAACCCAGCAGGTATTTATAATCAATTTAATTCAAAAGCTCAGGAACAAAATATCACATAAACATTGAGAGGTCACACTGTCTGTCGAAATCCAATATTCACATCAATACCCAGTTTCATAGACTTCACTCTTTGCCCTAAATGGGAATACTTCAATTATCCTATAGTATTCAAAGTGGTCTCATGAATTCAAATCAGTGGTTGTATAGTCGTGGGAATCTAATTGGTATCACAACATGTTCCCATGGGCATACTCTAATTATTGATTTCCATGGTCTTCATAATACTAGCTTAGTCCGAAGATTAAACCGTAATTGTTTGGCCTGATATGGAATCTACTAGTATTGAAACTTTTCTGACACAAAATTCACTAGTTCTTCTCAATTTTTCCTTAAAGTTGTAGCTGGTATTAAACTCCTCTGTTGATTTTTTCTTCATTAGATCAATTAATTTAAATTCTTAGCTTACACAGTTGTTAATGAAAGCAAACTCTTAAAAGAGCTATTCAGTTTTGCTCATAACAGCTTGAGTTGTAACTTTCAGCATGTTGATCACTTTTCCTTTGTTTTAATCCCACAGTAGTCATGTCCAATCTTTTAATCTTTTATCTTTGAGCCGGAAGAAAGCATAAGTACTGTGTATTTTTAATATTTGCAAGGTCCTTTGTTTACAGTGTATATTATTATGCGTTTAGAAATAAACTGAACTTCACTATCAATTATTTAAAGTTTTCACAAATTCTTCAAAATAAAATTTGCACAAAGAAACATTTTGTTTGTTGAAAGTTTATGTCAAACCTATAGATTGCTATCTCTCTAAGCTATTATCCACATGAATAGTAGGTTGTTGTTGCCATATAAACTTCAAAGCTTAGGATATATAATTTTATTGCATTACTAACCATTCACATCACAGTGAACATGTATGCAAGAAAATATCTATTCACCTTGAGAAAAGGCTTTCACCCTTTCTAAACTTAAAATTGCCTTTTTTTTCAAACAATTGGCAAAGCACAAGAAACTATAATCCTCCTCAGATAGCTTAGAGCGAAGACAAATTTGTTGTTTTTTCACTCGATCACAATTTTCTAATTTTGTTTGCAAGCTGTAGTTGGTAACTTATAATGCTCTAATTTTAATCAAATACACATGTATATATTTGTGTATGTATATTATATATAATCCTCTTTGTGTATGTTGCAGGATCAACAGTTTCTATATCATAATTATTGTCATGGGCATGAAACTGTTTTCATCAACAGTAACCCTTAAAAATCTGACATCAAGATATCCATATGTTTGTAGTGAAAGAAAAGTCCCATTCAAGTTTCTTTGTAAATTTTTAACATATGGTTAAGAGTGTCCTTTCCTTAGGTTCACAAATACTGGAACTCGTGAAGATCTTTATCATGAAAGAGAGGAGTTATTTCTAATTATCCATTACCAAGTGTCATTTTATAACTAAGGCACTTATTTCAATAAACTCTCCGGTTTTATTGTTTACATTCAACAGCACACTCAGTTCTCACAAAATTTACACTTTAACCAAATCACCAGCAAAATATAATGTTCTTCAGATCAAAATGATACACAAAACATAATATCCTGTTATATTTCTGCTTTGTTTAGACCGTACATAATACAGTTTAACTATTATTTTTCTGAAAGGAAAAAATATTTGCCAACAAATAATTTACATAAAAACTTAACCTCGATAGTATTTTTGGTATAGATGGTAATCATATCTCAAGTCAAATTGGAATCAGATTTTGACCGATGGTCTCTATATTCATTGAATAACAATATCTAATCGATGACAATACATTGCTTATTATTTAATCTTTGCGGCCATTGTCTTACATCCCTTTGATAATGATCTATAAGGTATATAGACAAAAAATGACTTTAATGAACAGGATTGGGTCTTAAAGGGACTGGTTTTTTGCAGAACTGTAACATGGCTTTGGATTACTAAGGAGTACTAAAAGATCACCGATGACGTCCATTATTGCGGCTATGAATTGCTACCACCATGTGAACAAGGTTATACATAAATCCTTTACTTCATGTAATAATAGTCCTAGTTAAACATTGTGTGGCTGCCAAATTATATAGGGAAGTTTTTATTTTTCTTCAGCCATTGTTCATTTTCGATTGACTTAAAAGCAGTACTTCAACCTTTGGTGTCAATGAGAAAGGCAAACCAATTACTTATGGAAGGGTTCATTATATAGGTGTGAACGTGTTTGTCCTTTCCTTGTGCATTTGACATGAAGCATAAAGGGCTTGCCTTCCATGATTCAATATTATTAAACAAAGATGAGTATTGTAAGTGGTTTATATTGCAGAAACTTAAAGGAGAAATACACTTATATAATAAAAAAATATGGTTGATATACAATTGTTATCATAAACCATTTTTTTCCCAGACTATGGAAATATGAGCTTAAACTTCAATACCTCTTATAGGCCTCCATTTTTTTAAACAATTCTTTGCAGGTTGGTTGGTAAACCCTTTCCCCTCAGAAGCAGAGGGAAAATGGCAAATGCCACCAGCAAAAATTCAGGACAGGTTCTATGCTGTTTGCTGCCCACAGGTATCTTGGGTTGGAAACAAAGCCTTTAAAACTTGAACCTATTAAGAAAGTCACGCTATAAGTGTGTTACACTAGTATTACACAACTTTTAACACCCCCAACTTAGTAGGATCTCCCTGATATCAAATATCCTTTTTGCCAAATAGCTATGAATCGCTCCATAAGGTTTATGACAAATATATTTCGAAACTATTTTTTAGATACTGGTCAAATAATTGCTGACTGGACCCGCAAATAGCTAATATGAGATTTAATACATCTACCCTTTCCCACTCAGAAGCAAAGAGCAAATGGCTTTTGTGCAAACAGCATAAAACCAGAACAGCCTGGGAGTTACTTGCAGTCTGTTCAGGTTTTATCCTGTTTGCTGCTCATCAGTATCTTAAGGCTGGAAATGAAGCCTTCAAAACTTGAATATACACTGTAACTCCAATATAACGCGGATGATGGGGTCCAAGCCAGGCAACAGCGTTATAAACGGATCTGCATTTTAGTTTTGAGCTCATTTATTGCAGGGGGCTATATAAACAGGTATAGTATAGCCTATAATATAGGTCCTGTGTATTGCCATGCTGTGTTGTCATCGGCAAATACATGCATATAAACCGAATTGTATCGATAACAGTATACATACCGCTTTTCTAATGTGCACATTTATCCGATAATCCAATCAAATTACAACATCACTTAAAAAAATAATAATCTTGAACATGTATGACGATAAATATGTTTATGAATTTCACAAGCACAACTATATGCATACGCCATTTTCAGAAGTGTACAGAGAACAGTGCATTATGGGGCAGAGCTTTCATTGGACGAGCGAATTTAAATTTAGATTTTATGCAATATGATACATGTACAAAGAAATTTTTTATTGCGTCATGCACTGTCATGCAAAAAACGTGCTTTCCGGGAACTTTCTGATACCGGGCAAAAATGAAAGTGAATATCTGCTAACAATTACACTGCGTTAGCATGTATATAAATCGTCTGGATTATTTAATTAATTTCTGGTTCAAGAACTGAAAGATTAAATGACTTAATACTAGAATGATAATGAAATGACAGAAAAACTTGTTTTATACTGTGCGCAGTATATTTCAAAGCCGCTCCTTTAATATAGTAAAACTGCAATCATATCAAAGTAAGAATGTTTTTATCATTTAGAAATTAACTTTAACTTTATAATTATCCAGCTTGCACTTAACTTATTGAAATTAGCGCACCGAACCGCTCTGATAGGGAATACATGTAATAAACACTGGCACGCGAGTTTTTCACACCTTTAGTGACATTACACAACAGATAAACACCAATTAGCCGTCGGTGTTGTTTAACCTCGAAGCAATTAAAATCGGTTCAACGGACGGTTGAATAAAGCAATCAAGATGTGATCGCCGCCATCTTTGAATTGACAGAAAATACATGAAGTTGCATAACGTGGATTTGTATCAGAAATGGAAGGTTGGAGAAAAAAAGGGATCCAAGACCCATCCGCGTTATAATGGATTCAGCATTATAACGGAGAGTGTTATATTGGAGTTACAGCGTAGTAAGAAAGGTCTTGAATTAAATGTAACTTTCTAAGGGACTACAAATGCGTCAAAATAAGTATTTAAGTGGTAAAGGGTTAAAAAAAGCTGCACATGAAAGAGTTTATGTGTATTGTACTTCCATCACTTTCTTTCTTTTCAAAAAGCCAACTTTCAGCAAAGTGAAAGGCTGTCCTGGGTTAAACATTCTGGAAATAAAATTACACAGATTTCCAACATTCATTTCTGCTTTCACCTGCAATTCCTGCAAACGATTCCTGCAAACATAATACAATCAGAGATTGTTTGGATTCTTTACAATGAATAGAGACCACAGTGAAAATGACACATCAGTTCATTGCATAAATAATTTAATGTAATCAAATGCTAGGATTCAAGCTTGTCAGCTGCAGCCACCGTGCATAAATTGTATCACGCAAGTTTTATGTGCTTATACAATTCAATATAAAAAACCTTTAAATGAGCATTAAAACAAATGGTCAATTATTGTTCTGGACAATGCTCAGAACTACATAAACTATGATAAAATAGGTTTATTCGAATTTCTACCAATGACCTACATTTTAAAATCTAGGACATTATATATTATTCACATGGCGATGTCCATTTGTAAACAATTCATACTTAATCCTTCCATATTGACCTGAGCAAATGGCATATTGAACTTTTTTTAGAAATTGGAAAAAATGTGCCCATCTATGCACGTTTAAGCTTGAAAAACAGTGATTTAAAACATGAGTACCAGTAGCCACATCATACATAACAATTTGAATCAGAAGAATTATGTATTGGAATAGTGGCTTCAAGTTTTGATTGGTTAAATAAGTCACATGGTTTATCTTCATGTGACTCTCCAACCAGCTACCAGTGAAATGTTCCATTCATGTCAGTGAATGAAGTTTGCAATCATTAACATGCATCAAAGAATTAAGTGAACAATTTTGTGTCTTTAAATAAATCTCAGTTTGTGCTGTTGAAAATTTAAATGCTTCCAATACACATAGATAAGATGATTAATTGATTAGTTTATGTTAATTTGAATGTGTTTATTTATGCAATTTAAATTGCTTATCGCATAATTTGTTGACTTGGAGAAATATGTGAAGAACTATCACTAGGACATGCACAAAAAAGCCATAACTTGCGACTGTTAAATCTCTATTTAACAACCACAAAGTTTGGAAAACTGTGTAATTTTGTTATAAATTACACCAATTAGCCTAAACCATTTAGTTCAAAACTGAATAGACTTGTTTCGTTAGTTTTATGCACATGTTTTTTGTTATTGATGATGATCAATTATAAACTGGCTTAAAGATATCAGCATAAAGTAATGTCCTATGTGCAACTATAATATTATGAAAAAAGTCATCTTATACCCTGCATTGATGTAACAGGTTATCAGTGTGTGGTTATTGATCCATATGAAATGAAAGACATACTTAAGGATGTATTTGTTTTCATTCATATTTTATTTTATGTTAAAGAAGACTAATTTATAAATAACGGAAACCATAGGTTATTTCATAATGTGCTTATTTGCGATATTTAAGAACTGAGCACTTACATTTGTAAACAATATTGACATTATATTAAATATACTAGTGCATATATATCTGTTATAAATTTAAGAGGGGCAATTCGTTCACATTTTTGCAAGATTTTATTGACCTAAAATGTTTAATGTGTATATGTAATGTTTATCAAAATGTAATACACTTGTCCTCATAGCTAATGAAAAATGCATGTACGTAGCTCATCTTAAATTGAATATTCATGTACCTAGCTCATCTTAAATTGAATATGCATGTACCTAGCTCATCTTAAATTGAATATGCATGTGCCTAGATCATCTTAAATTGAATATGCATGTGCCTAGCTCATCTTAAATTGAATATGCATGTACCTAGCTCATCTTAATTGAATATGCATGTACCTACCTCATCTTAAATTGAATATGCATGTACATAGCTCATCTTCAATTGAATATACATTTACCTAGCTCATCTTTAATTGAATATACATTTACTAGCTCATCTTAAATTGAATGTGCATTAACCTAGCTCATCTTAAATTGAATATGCATGTACCTAGCTCATCTTAAATTGAATATGCATTTACCTTTCTCATCTTAAATTGAATATGTATTTACCTAGCTCATCTTAAATTGAATATGCATGTACCTAGCTTATCTTAAATTAAATGTTCATGTACCTAGCTCATCTTAAATTGAATATGCATGTACTGACCTCATCTTAAATTGAATATGAATGTACCTAGCTCATCTTAAATTGAATATGCATTTACCTAGCTCATCTTAAATTGAATATGCATGTACCTAGCTCATCTTAAATTGAAGGTTCATGTACCTAGCTCATCTTAAATTTAATATGCATGTACCTAGCTCATCTTAAATTGAATATGCATGTACAGACCTATCTTAAATTGAATATGCATGTACCTAGCTCATCTTAAATTGAATATGCATGTACCTAGCTCATCTTAAATTGAATATGCATGCACCTTAGCTCATCTTAAATTGAATATGCATGTATACCTAGCTCATCTTAAATTGAATATGCAGGTACCTAGCTCATCTTCAATTGAATATGTATTTACCCAGCTCATCTTCAATTTAATATGCATTTACCTAGCTCATCTTAAATTGAATGTGCATTTACCTAGCTCATCTTAAATTGAATATGCATGTACCTAGTTCATCTTAAATTGAATATGCATTTACCTAGCTCATCTTAAATTGAATATGCATTTACCTAGCTCATCTGGAATTGAATATGCATGTACCTAGTTCATCTTAATTTGAATGTTCATGTACCTAGCCCATCTTAAATTGAATATGCATGTACTGACCTCATCTTAAATTGAATATGCATGTACCTAGCTCATCTTAAATTAAATATGCATTTACCTAGCTCATCTTAAATTGAAAATGCATGTACCTAGCTCATCTTAAATTAATATGCATGTATCTAGCTCATCTTAAATTGAATGTTCATGTACCTAGCTCATCTTAAAATGAATATGCATGTACTGACCTCATCTTAAATTAAATATGCATGTACTGACCTCATCTTAAATTGAATATGCATGTACCTAGCTCATCTTAAATTGAATATGCATGTACCTAGCTCATCTTAAATTGAATATGCATTTACCTAGCTCATCTTAAATTGAATGTGCATGTACTGACCTTTGAAATACATGATGGGAGGTCATTAAATATGGTCAATATAATAGCTTTTAACAATCAAAGTACTCAAAGTACTGGTGGAGCGCTTTTGCTCAAATGTTTCGGTCGTTAAAACACTATACACCTTGAAGCCAACCAATCACCTTTTTTGAAGAAAACAGATGGAAGTAAGGAAGGGTGACCATGGTGACAGGCTGTCAACATTATATGATTTAGCTATTGAGGTTAAATGTAAATGCTTTTTAAAACAAGTGTTTGTCGTATTTGCCAATTGATAGCTAAACTGCAAAGATATAATACACTTACCCAGTTCCAAACTTGACATAGATCTGATAAAGACAAGCATTGCAGTTATTTTTTAATTAGTACAGTAACGTGTGTGGATCGTTATTGTCGAAGTACACGGGCCTCCGTGTGTGTCAAAGCATAAAGTTAATCCATTGAGTATCAAGTAAGATACAGCAAATGTTAGTTTTTGAGCAATCGGATACTTAAGATCAATGTCAACCAGGGGTCAAGCTAAAAAAGGTAAACAGCAAGGTATTTTCCAAAAGGGTGTTATGTCGAAGAATTAAGTAAATCCATTTTATAATAGGGAAAAAAATATCACCTACATGGTACTCGAACCCACGACCCCGTGCTTAACAGTATCTTGCTGTACCGACTGAGCTAGCCGGACGAACACAGTAATCTTCGCAAAATGTATAATTAAAAAAATTCCAATAGCTTTGACATCTTCTGATTGGTCATTTTTTGCAACGGAAAATACCGATGTACTTCATCACAGTGTTTTTTGTGGCGCATTAATCATCTGATCGGAGCTATTTTGCTCGCGAATGCAGAATCTGGAGATGCAGAGTGGTTGGATGCAGTAACGGACTTCTTTCTTTGGTTTACGTATATAATGTTACCTCTGGGGCGAATTGCAGAAGGCAATCGCCCCAAAAATCAGACAGCTTTACCTACTAAATGGGCATATGGTTCAACTGAAGCATTTTAAAATTGGTACAAAATCAAAAGAATAATATAGCTGAACATGATTAGGTTAAGTTTGATGTTGATTTAATTCTTCAAATGGAACTATTTACATAAGATATAGAAACACTCTTGTGAACAATGGACTTTCATAATTTCAGGACAGCCAGATGTTGACAAAGACTTCCTGAGTAAATAATGTCCTAGAATAATGTATGCATTGAATTTATCCATTTTAATTGATTATCTTCATAGAAGACTTCTTGTATTAATGTGAACTACAAATAAAATATAACCTTGTTTATGATGTAAAGATCTTGTTTAAATAATAATTATTTTATGCTTTCCGATGGTTTATATAGGGATATCGGTTCATAAAAACGATACTTCACTGTTTCAGACAGTGAAAAATAACATTGAAAATTATCAATAATTTTCTTTTTTGGACCGGAACTATTTTTAGATATCTTTGGTTTCCCTCTTGTGACCCCCAATGTTACAAAGGGAAACTACTCTGCATTGAAGGTTTATAAAAACATACCGATATGCTTCCTCTGAACATAAATGTAATAACATTTAGGGGCACCCAATGCAGAATTATATTGTATGGAATGGCAAATATACAAAAATAATTTTTAAGCATACAATAAAAAGAAAATTTGTTGGCTTTGGTGGAATATCGATTTTAATTCAGTAACAGGCAAAATTAAACATTATTAAAGTGTTAAATGCTGCCATTCAGGATTTCACAAGTATTCGCAGGAGGCGGATTTTATTTACCCTTACAGGGTCAAACAAACGAAAAGCTGAAAGCACAAAATCTTAAATACAAATATTTCTGTAAGTCATTTTGAAGGTCACAGATTACATTCATCTTAAAGCTGGGTATGGCACAATACTCAACTTATATTCCAGTGCAATTATTGGTGAAGTGAAACTCAGTGAGGCATAGCTAGGTATGGTAGATTGATGGGCTCCAAAGTGTACCTTGGGTTTATTGGTGACCCAGTTGTGTTTCTTTATCACTCAACCTAATGCCATGAAGAAAGAATGTTGTTTTTCGCCAAAGAACACCCATTTCTTTCAGGAGCTACTTATAGCTGGTTTTAACATGCAGCTTTTCAAAACATGTTATTTCACAAGCTATAAAGTGAGACATTTCTCATTACTTGCAAAGAAGGTAAACTGAAGTATTTGATGTAAAACTTGCAAAATGTATTGAACAATTCAATTGGTTCACAATTTTCTCCAGCCAGCATTTAGCCTAATATAATTTTGTGTAGCCACTTATAAGAAACTGCAGCTAATGTTTAGTCATGCAAGGGGGTGGGGTAGATCGAGAATCAAAGGGAGGACAATTCTGTAAACTGATTGCCACACGTCTTCAAACACACATAGTAATTCAATGCACTTTACATCAAGACTCATTTCTAATCTTGTTTATCTCACATTGATAGTTTTGGATGCAAATTCAGCAGACTATTCTTTCTGTAAGTTTTGCCATTTTGTTTCCCAATCTCTGTGAATGATGATGGAAAACATTTTACTTTCCCAATATGGCCAGCAGTTTCCCAGACTTCAATTTATATTGCTTTCTCTTTTATGTGCATGGTTTGTTCTAGTTATTCCCAATGAAATTGTAATTGGCTGATAAGTCAATCACAGAAATCTGGATCAGTAGACCTGAATGAATACAACTCTTACTGCATTGGTAAAATTGAAAATTATATGTGTGCAGTGTTGCGTTTTGCAGCCATGTTGACTGTGATGCTTTTTTTTAATGTACAAATACTGAGCAGGTACAACAGTTCTGCACTAAACTCCCAAAAGTAAAGATTATGTAAGTGTCTCTTTTTATCCCATCATCAGACGTGCATTGTCTAAATAAACCACTGTGGAATATATTTTCCTTTATTTCGGCAATGCTGAAATATAGCTGTCACTCGTGGCGGAGGATGGTCATATTACTCGGAATCAACTATAAAGTAATCATTTTTTGTATAATCGAATCAGAATCAACAAAACAAACAATTTGATACCAAGATGTAATATATTTTAAACACAAAATGCAACACAAAAAGCAAAAAAACTTTATTTTCAAAATTTAAGTGTGCATACTCATGACGTCATTAGTAACACGTCAAACAACAAAAGTCATATTCTTTCCCGCTAAAGCTGCAGTTTCTTAGTATTTTATTTTCATTATTTCTTTAAAATCGGGGACGTAGAGGTATGATAAACAGAAAAACAGGTTATTTACTGATCTTTTTGTAATATCCCCTGCGAAATGTTGTTCTGCAGTTCACGAATAATTCGTGAACAGTTCATGAACTGTTCGTGAACCGAGTTCATTAATAGTTCACGAATAGTCAGTGAACAGAAAATGAGCCACGTCTGTGAAATGTTCTTGAAATTTTAGTTCATGAACTGTTCATGAACACTATTGGCATGAAGTGTTCATGAAATATTCTTGAAACCTAATGGCATGAAGTGTTCATGAACTATTCTTGAACCATAATGACATGAAATGTTCATGAATTATTCTTGAACCCTTATGGCATGAAGTGTTCATGAACTATTCATGAACACCAATGGTATGAAGTGTTCTTGAACAGTTCATGAACAACACAGTTCTTGAAAAGTTCTTTATGGTTTTGCTGTTCATGAACAGTTCATGAACACTTTCCTTCTATTTTTCAATGGCTCATTTTCTGTTCACGGACTGTCAATGAATAGTTCATGAACTATAATTCTTCACGAGTTCATGAACTGAGGTCTTACAAAGGTTATTATAAGTGTAAGCAAACATGAGAGACTACAAACAAAGTCATCAGCCACAGACTGCCAGGCTCAGCACAAAGGCTAGTTTTCAAATTGTTTGTCAATGTCTTCAACACACTGCCATTTTCCTTTCTGGCGCATATTTGAGAATGTTGAACACCATGCACTGCCTCCGGGTCCTTTCTGGTATGAAGTAAACTGTTCACATGTGCTCTAGGGAATAAAAATCATAAAAAGGTCTATAGTAAAGAGTTATTTACATTCAAACTATTATAAAAGTGAATCTATAATCAATATACATTGGGATCTGACAACAGGAAATGGACTGAAATGTCTGGTTTTGTTAGGCTACTGCATGGTGATTGGTCTGATATTGTTCTGTAGGACATCTATCTGGGGTAAATTAAACAAGACAAAAGTAATATTTAAAATTCATATGTATATCATAACATATTATATTGGCCCCAAAACTAAAATACTTCCCACAAGTGATTATTTTACATAATAACGAACAAATACTTATTTAATGTACAGTTACTTAGTGCAAGCCCAGTACCTTGAAGACAGAATACACTGCAGTCTGTTTGAAGCTTTTTCCAGCATTTGGTTGTGGATGCCCACTCATGTTGAATTTTGCCATATGGGGGACATTCATCACCCTGAAATCGGTCTGTTCATTACAATAAGTTACATAAAAAACTTAATTTATAAGCATCTGCATTGCATATGTTATGATTAACATAGCAGATTACTATTTATTGTAGTATTTGATTTCTTTCTTTTTTAAAGAAAACTAACCAGATTTGATAATTCCATTTTATTTATAGCTAAGTAAATGATATAGACACCTTTTAAATTATTCTAATCACATCAGTTTAAGAATTACTTAACTACCAACTTATCGCACGGATTGTTTATCTAAATTTAAATTCCAAAGAGCACAAGCAAAACTTCCAAATACAATGATAAATATGTAATACCACGAAAATATATGACTCATCATTGCAATAGAAATTTGCGAGTTACAACATGTTTCATCCTATACTTTACATAATATTCTTAAAGTGTTTACCTGTTTGTTTGTCACTTTTTCCCCAGTAGAACAGCGTACAGTAAACTCTGCAGACCACAATATTTGTTGACAAGAACGAATCACTGAACACGTTTAAATAAAATAACGCCGTAATGTCACTTCCGGTGTAGACCGGCATTTCCTGTCATCTATTTTCGCAACTTGTCAAAATGTCGATCCGTGACATACGCGGGCGTTTCCAGTAAGTTAAAGTGAAATAAACAGTAATTTAGACCATGACTACACTTCGGGAGTTTATATAAACGCAGAGAAACAATGTCAACAGAAGAACGTATCCAGTGATCATAGTTTGAAGGCTAATTCAGTAATTGAACTTTGTGTTTTGTTGGAGAAGTTACGGTTTAGAAAGACTGTGTTTAAGAGAAAGATTGATATAATTGTAATTGTTGATCATATTTATGTGACTGGAGTTAATGATAAAAGTCAACTATTGGACGGAAGTGCTGATAATTACAAAGAAAACTATAAGTGAAAATACTGTCGCGGTCGCCGGATTGTTGAATTCGGACGCTGATTGACAATTCAGATGGAAATGTAGGTTTTTCACTGATTTTTGCGATTTTTAATGTATATCCCATTTTTCAATTAATAAATTAAATGTAGCATAAATGGTCAGTTTCGTATCCATTAGGAATAATACATGTATTTGGTATTAAATTTGGATGAAGAATGTTGTTCTCCCTTATTTATTAATCCAGTTTGAAAGTGTTCATCATATAAAATACTAGTAATGACATGCATTGTCACGAATGTCTGAATTAGTAAAAGCAATGACACTTACACACTATGGATTATATCACACTTACTATTAAACACGTCAGTTGGTATTCCTATACAAGTGCTTGTTTATTTGACCTCGGTTTAGACTACAATTGTTTTGTTAAATATTAAACATGAAGAAAATGTTAATTATAGTAAACTGTAGATGTCATTTCTTTCCAGAAAAAAGGCAAGGCGAGGAGGGAATTATCGGGGGCAGTAACTGTGTAAAACCGTCGAAAAGGCATGTCAGTAGCTCAGGATACTTCATGGCATAAACTTGGTTTCGGCAGTCTAAAATGTAAGTTAATTGTAACAAACACTTCATTTGAAGCAATAGATTGTCACTAAAGCAAAACTTTACATTTAATTTTATTAAAACAATTTAGGAATGTATGTTTGTCTGACCGTCTGTCTGTCAGTTTATTTTTAACTTTTAAACTTGTTAAGATATCAACTCCAAACTTCATGCATAAATAGTGCACACACATTACTACATATGTACAATAGCTGCATTTTATATGGATTTAATTCCCCTGTTCAGTTGTCCTTGTTTTACTGTCCAAGTTAGTTGTCAGGGGTGATATTTAGTTCTCCTTCAGCAATGGTTTTAGTTTTATTATAAAGTCAAATAATTTATTTCAGCACACACATTCTTGATGTCCAAGCAAAAGTATGGAGGGCAGATAGTGAAGTAGGTCATGTCTCATCGTATCTGTGAAACATATCTGTGAAACGTGCCAGTGGCGGCAAAGAAACCAGACCGGCCAGGTTGCACGTGCACATGACTGTGTCCACAAGTTTACTGGAGTGTCAGTGGTGAGAAGGGACTCAAGGAGCTTATTGAAGAGGGCAAGCCTGTTGAGATTTTAGAGGGTGATGGATATAATAATATAGAAATTCGCGTGAAAAGGAACATAAACCTTACTCTACAGAAACGTTTTGATAAAAATCATGTCAAGAACATTTTCATAATGAAGAACTCAGACTGTCAGCCCAGGCGGAGTTCTGCAAAAATCGACCATGAAAATCATGTTTATATTGTGTATATAATAATAAGTTTAATGTTATTAATCACTATTCATAAATGAAGCTATTTTCTTTTTAACTGGTTAATTGAATGATTAAATATGCCATATGTCTTAATTTTGAATTGCTTTATTTCCCCTGTTACATGTTAAAGTCATACTCATTTTTATCTTTTTTTGAACATTTGAACTCTTCAATATGCTCACATGTAAAAAGTCGCAAATTTAGTATGGTGTTTCTGGCAAATGTGGGTACCTTTGATTGTGAGGCAGGAACTTTTCATTTTTACTGGTGACCCTTTTTAGTAGTTCAGGCTAATGTATAGTTTTAATTATTTTTTCCGAATTTTTCAATAAACCAAGTCAAGAATATTTCATGAACCCTTTTTGAATTCCTAGGATTCATGAAAAGTTCTTCATTAGTTCTTAAAAAAGGCAAAAATATTCAAATTAAAGTAATTAAGAACTGATACGGTCTGTATTGTGTTGGTTGATTAACTAAAATAGATAATTTTGAGCAAGAATGATGTCTGGCTGAACTTGTGCAAATATTGTTGATTGCCTGAAGTAAAAAAAAAGAAGCTTTCAATTAGATGAAATTTACATGGTTATCATGTATAAAGAATGTAAAGATCAAGTATTTTAAGTAAAATAATAATAATCTTAAATTTTACTAACATAAATCAGTATGAAAATAAAGAACTTACAAGATTAGTATGCTAGACATTTCAATATTACTTTCAAAAATATGTATGAAACATCTAGCACAAAGGAATTCATGAATTGTTCATGATGGATCCTTAAAGTCTGTCTCAGAAAAGTCATTAGAAATACTTGTGCATGAAATGTTCATCACTAAGTATTTATGGTTAGATGAAGAACTGTTCATGAACTTTGAAATGTTCAACAATAATTCATAAACAGTTCATGAACATGTCTTAAGAACAGTTCATGTCCAAAAGTTCATGAACCAAGCTCATGAACTTTTTCAGAACCGTTCATGAACAGTTCTTGATTGGCTTGAAGTGTTCATGAAATCATGAACAACATTTCGCCGGGGATATTAGGCTCGGCACGAATAAAATAATAAAACAATATTTGCTTAAAATAACTTTGGGATTTTCCGTGTAGTTCTATTTTCCTATTTTATTTTTAAAGAAATAATTTACGACTAAGAAAATTGATGGGATAAATCGAATACTCCCTTTTCAAAAAAGTGTGTGAAATGTACGTTTTAAGAACGTTTTGCGTGTGTTAAACATGGCGGTATTGGCACTGCGTTTTATGTGCGCTTTTTCTTATCGAGTAAGTTTTTAACAAAAACAAACAAACAAGAAACTGTGCGCTTTTTGTGGGAAAATGTGCGCTTTTATGTGGGTTAATTAAGCGTGCGCTTTTTATAAGTGCGTTTTTGACTGCCGTTTATGTCATTTGAAACTCATGTTTGTTTTTATGTGGGTTATAACAGAGCTTTTCACGAGTTAAATTTTCTTAAAAAAGCGCACATTTAACTCACTTTAAGCGCAGTTATAACCCACATAAAAACAAACATGAGTTTCAAATGTGCGCTTTTATGTGGGTTAAACGTGCGCTTTTTATAAGTGCATTTTGGACTGCCATTTATGTGTGTAAAATGTGGGATTTTAAGTGGGTTAAAACTGCGCTTTTCAGCGAGTTAAATGTGCGCTTTTTTATTTTAAAAAGCGCACATTTAACTCTCTTTAAGCGCAGTTATAACCCACATAAAAGCGCACATGTGTGTTAAATGTGCGCTTTTCTGGGGGTTGAAAATGTGCTTTAAGCGAGCTAAATGTGCGCTTTTTATAGGAACTGACTTATAAAAAGAGCACATTTAACTCGTTTTAAAGCGCAGTTTTAACCCACATTAAACGCACAATTTACGCACGTGAATGGCAGTCAAAAATGCACTCACAAAAAGCTCACATGTGCGTTACAGGTGCATCTTTTGCCTTAACAGTTGATTCAATTATATGCTGTTAAAAGTTTTTTTAAATTCAGATACGCAATAAAAACCAATAATTATACACAAATATATTTGTGTATTTTAAATAATTACAAGATAATTCAATTTTATACTTTAATGTACACCAACATTTGTTAACATATATCATCAGAGTAATTAAATATCAATGACAATTTGATGAAATAAATATTAACATAATTAGATTATAAATAAACAAAACATAATAGCATACTAATAAATAACATGTACAGTATATACACAGGAACATCTATATACATAAAAAAGATGAGAATCAATCAAGGCCTGTCATTTCTTTGAGGCGGCGGAGTGCGGCTCTCATCTTTCTCTCCACGTCTGCCACCAGCCGGTCAAACTTCTTTGCAACATTTATACTGTCATGGCCTTTGCGCGGTGCGTCTCGTGCATGATCTCATTTGATCAGGTCCTGAAAGATATTTTATAATGTAAGTGTTGAATATTGCTGTTATGGTAATCTCGTTGCTATAAAAATTATAAATTTAAATCAAAACTAGTTTGTTTGCTTGTTGTTTTTGGTTGTTTATTTTTGAAATTTTAATCCCCTGATCACATGTGACTTAACGCTTTTCATAAATAAATACGTTTGGTAGAAAATACTGTTTGAAAATGTACCAAGATACGTGGTCTCATTTGGCTGTGTGGACTGGTCGGAAGTGTGACGCCTTTAAAATGCAATAACCAGTACCCTGTATAGTTTTACCTCTAAACAAATCCAGCTTTTCTTGGTCAAGGAGAGGGCACGGTTTTTCCACTCATGTTCTCCTCATGTTGGCCAGCTTGTGCAGGGTAAAACCTGGTATTCAAGTCAATACATCAGGTAGTCTCCCTTTTGCTCCCTTTTGTAAATTTCACGGTCACCATGGGGTTTAACCTTTAAATTTAAAATATAAAAGTTCTCATTTAATATGGGGGAAAAAATCTGTTCATTAATGACCAAAAATAAGTATAAATAACATTTAAGATGACAATAACCATAAAATACAGCCATAATAATTCAAATGGTGTTGTTTTTTCATAAAATTTCATTACATTTACTCATCCATTTACATTTCCCAGTGACAATACATAAATATGATAATGATCATAATTAATTCAATAAACTAAATAAACAAGATGTGTTTGTGAAACACTATGTCCCCGTATATGACGTTTGACCTTGAAGGATGACCTTGACCTTGACCCTTCACCACTCAAAATGTGCAGCTCCATGAGATACACATGCATGTCAAATATAAAATTGCTAGCTTCAATATTGCAGAAGTTGCATTACATGAGCAATTTTGTCCCATATATTTGACCTTGAAGGATGACCTTGACCTTGACCTTTCACTACTCAAAATGTGCAGCTCCATGAGATACACATGCATGCCAAATATCAAGTTGCTATCTTCAATATTGCAAAAGTACTGACATAAAAAGAGCGATTTCGGCCACATATATTTGACCTCTGATCTTGAAGGATGACCTTGACCTTTCACCACTCAAAATGTGCAGCTCCATGAGATACACATGCATGCCAAATATCAAGTTGCTATCTTGAATATTGAAATATTGCAAAAGTGTACATTAAATGAGCCATTTTGACCCATATTTTTGACCTTTGACCTTGAAGGATGACCTTGACCTTTCACCATTAAAAATGTGCAGCTCCATGAGATACATATGCATGCCAAATATCAAGTTGCTATCTTCAATATTGCAAAAGTTATTGCAAATGTTAAAGTTGGCGCAAACCAACAGACCAACCAACAGACCAACAGACAGGGCAAAAACAATATGTCCCCCACTACTATAGTGGGGGACATCAAAAGGGATGCAGAATTAAAAATACAAACCTGTTACAACAGACTGTTCTTCAGTATTCCAAAAATACAGGCAGTTGTTGAACTAGACCATAGTCTTCATATCACTTTATATGTCTTTATCCACCCACTTTGAATCTCCATTGCAACAAACATATTGTTGATTTACACATTGTAGTAAATACACATTGTTTTCATCACACAATACTTCATGCTGAAAGTATTTCAAGACATTTAACACTAGAATTATATGTCTTAATGTTGCTCAAATTTTTATGATACCTAAAATTTAACTCAAAGAAAGTCAGTGTCTGAAACAAGTTTGTTTTCAATAACTTCCTGCCCTTCAACCAATCAAAATTCGCTTGTTTTGAAATAGATGGTGCCTCAACCAATCAAAAGTCTATCAACACCCCTTTGTAAGGCTTAGATGGAGCACTGATAGGGATTAATGTTTATGATGCTAATCTCTTATCTGATCTACTGTCTCAGCCAATTTCTCAATCTGGGAAATATTCACTGATAGGCACAATTCAACACCAAAATATTTATTGAATAATACACAGCACCATTAGCATACTATATTTAATTGTGAATAGTTTAATATAACATGCTGAATGGTGTTAGCAAATAATAGTAATATTATCAATATTTTAATTGCCTTTTAAAATGTATGTTAATAGTAAATGTGGTAGACATTAATTGTATTGGGGTATAAATATCAGTATAAGAAAGTTCAAATACTTATTTTTTATGTTGAGGAAATATAATTGATACTATCAAGCCCACATAATATTTTTGACACTTTCAATAGTTTTAATTAGTTACCCACGGTCTGATTTAGGTGGAAATTTTAAGAAATGTTTGAGATTAAAACGAAAGCAATGTTATATGCATTGAAATTGTATTATAAAGTATATTAACATTAAACAGGTTCATATTCACAACCGGTAACCGTTTTTGAATTCAAACTGCACCTTATATTATAACAGGTTACTGAGGTATATGTCTTTGTTTATTCATTTGATGCAAATAAATTGTTAGAGCCTGCAACAATTTTGTTTCTTGTTCAATTTCTGTACAACATTTGCTAAACGGTTGTTAAAGATGCTCTTTTTAAGAATTGTGTTAAACATGTGTCTTTTTAGATACATCCGTTTAAAACAGATCATATGATAAAAACGCACTTATGAAATAAAAGACTAACTTATGCTTTAAAAAGACGCACATCAAAAAAGAAAAACGCACTTTTGTGAGAAAAAACCCACATCTGTAAATCTTAAAACACATTTCTTAGATAAAAGACGTACTTCCTAGATAAAAGACGCACTTCTTAGATAAAAAACACACATTTTGCTCACATCTACACTCAAAAGCGCACTTACAGATGAAGAAAACACACAAAAAACAAACTGTTTCACTTAAATAACGCATTTGAAAAGAAAAAAAACACAAAATGCGCACTTAAATGCACTTTTGAACACTGAAAACGCAGATATTAACAAAAAACACAGAATTAACACACTTTTAAGTGCGCTAAATGTGTGTTTTGGTAAAAAGTGTGTTTTAAATTGACAAGCTAGGTCGGTGCCGAATAAAGTGAAGTTTATTTTGCTCAGCCCGAAAATCTGAACCACTCGCCAAGGCTAGTGGTTCAGATTTTCTAAGCCTCGCAAAATAAACTTCGCTTTATTCGGCACCGACCTAGTATTCTCTATATATTAACCAGTACAAATGTACTTAGCGGCTGTGTGCTTAAATTTAACACTTTTTATGTCCCCCACCACTATAGTGGGGGTTATATTGTTTTTGCCCTGTCTGTTGTTTTTTTTTTGCTTTGTTTGCGCCAACTTTCACATTTGCCATAACTTTTGCAATATTGAAGATAGCAACTTCATATTTGGCATGCATGTGTATAACATGGAGCTGCTCATTTTGAGTGGTGAAATGTCAAGGTCATCCTTCAAGGTCAAAGGTCAAATGTATGGGTCAAAATCGGTCATTTAATGTACACTTTTGCAATATTGAAGATAGCCACTTGATATTTTGCATGCATGTGTATCTCATGGAGCTGCACATTTTGAGAGGTGAAAGGTCAAGGTCATCCTTCAAGGTCAAATATATAGTACATAGTGTTTCACAAACACATGGCATGTTTGATAATATATTTTATATCATGTAATAATTGCTTTTTGCTTTTGTTCCTTATCCTGATAAGTTTACAAAAAGTCATGGTCTAACATGCACATAATATGCAGGGGATATTTCCTAAGTGACTTAAATTCTACAAATATACTAGCATAAATAAGTGAAAGAAGAAGTAGTTTCAACCAAATGTGCAATCAATTATCAATTGATTTATAAACTGTATTAACACAAATCATCAAATGTATACATAAATATATAATACACTACATAACTAACATTTCATACAGTGGATTTGCAACTCACAAATGCAAAAGAGACAAGAATTTATTGGTTTTTTAGAAATTTCAAAATTTAGTACCAGTTAATATGTTCTGTAAAGAAGTATGTAGCGAAGGGAGAATGGACCTATTTTATCATAAAAGGCTTTCCACTGTACAATACTTTTAATATGTTCTTTTGATATGCCATTTAACCTCATATGTTGGCATTGATTCATAAAGCAGTACAGACTCACAGGCCTTGTGAATATGGTTCCATACTTGAACCTTCTAAAATCCTAGTCTTAAATAAAAGGTAAATCTTGTGTATTTGGCCTGAGTATATATCTATTTGTCACATAATAGTTAAAATTCTTATGACTTATAACACTGCCTTGATACATTTGCCAAGAGCTTAACGCGGTTTGTTGGGTTTTCATACCACATTAAGAAAAGAAAGGCCAATTTTATTAATGTGCCTTTGAGGTGGACTCAAATTGTATTGGAAAGCAAATTTATCTCCTTCGACATGAATGAAGTATACAAATGTTGGTAAGGCTGAAAGAAAGCTGCAGGAATTTGTCAGTTTTGAAAACAGGACAAAATGATGGGGATTAAGATATTGAGTATTTGTACTATCGATGTTATTGTCCTGAATTATGACCATATTGGGCAGTCATGCAATAGTTTGTATCCTTAACGCATTCTTTGATGTCAAATCTATATCATGATCAGTATCAGATCCAACTAAGAATTATTGAAATAAATAATGTATACGCTTTTATGGTACAGTAATATAGCATTGTCAAAGTTTTTACAACCACTTTTTTGCATGCGTGAGCGAACTCTGCAATAAATGTTTTTTTGCAGTTAAAATGCATTAAATTGTTTAGCCTCTTTAATATCTCAGTGTTGACCTACACGTTATGTTTTCTCCATAGATCTCACTGAGAACTATGTCTGCTGTTCATGTCTAACTGATTTCACAATCAGTCAAATCAAATAACATTCACTGATATCTTATTACCATCAAATAATTTATCAACAACAAACCACAATGTGGGTTTGATTTTGAAAATGATTTGAGCTAACAAAAAACAAACTCAACAGCATCAAAATGTATAGGTTATTGTATAGTAAGTTGGTCAAGGTTAAAAAAACTTTTTGTGATACTTTTGTGGTTGTGTGAGTTGAGGAGAAAGTATCAAGTAGATGAGGATAGGTGTGTATGTTACGCAAGCATTTGAGTCCTATCAGATTGGGCATCTAAGATGTTTTTGTAGTTTGTTTATTTGTTGTTGGTTTTTTTGCCATTTTATACAGTAATTCTGTCATATCACGGCAGACAGTTGACAAACTCGCACTTTTTATGCTCCCCAAAAAATTTTCGGTGGAGCATATAGTTGCCAGTTTATCCTTCCTTCCTTACTTTCTTCCTTCTGTCACACTTTCCGTCACACTTTTGTACAGTTTCTCATAGCGCCTTCAATATTTTACCGCTCCCTTACATATTTGACATGTAGGTACCTTACATTGGACCTCTACATTTTGATGAGGTTTGAGATCACTGAGGTCAAGGTCACTGCGGCTAATAATAGATTTTCTAAAGGTTACACTTTGGTTATAGTTTCTCATAGTACCTTCATAAGGGGAGCATCCATCGTTTTCAACGATACTTGTACTGGTTTAGCTTAAGTTAACTGGTATTAAGTTCACATAATTCTGCCAGTTACTGCCACTAACTGCCCTACTTGAATCAGAGGTACCGTAGGTTTCCACGTATAGCTCGCTCCCGTGTATAGCGCGCAGGCTGTTTTTTAAATGCAAAAATGGAGAAAAAATATTTAAAGACAATGAAACCACCAAATCGGACCGAAAATGGCAGCCATTTTACTATTGCACAATCCAATAATCCGGGGCATTGGAAAGCTTAATTAAGCATTCAAAATAGGAAGCGTCATTATGATTAGGAGCATTGGTTGCATAGCACTAAACTTTTCTGACAATTTTGTAATTTTCTAGCAAAAGATTAACAGTCCACGTGCATTTCGTGAAAAACGTGAGAAAATAAGAATAAGTGTACATCGTGTGATTTTTCCTCGGGGAAAGCATGGACATTACGGGTAAGTTTGAATGTCGCATGGGAGACGGGGATACAGTTGTTGAGGTACACCACTGTTGAACGTTCAATATTTATACACACAAAATGCAATTGCATATCTTCACGTTCTCAAGTGTCAATTAGTGTCTCAAATGTCAATTAGCGTCTTAACAAGTCGTGGCACATATTACTCAATAACATCTGCCAATTACGAAGTGCAAAATGACCCCCTTTCACACCTACCGTTACCCGCAAAAAAGACCTTGTTCTCACCTACCCTTGCCTGCTCTCCGGAATGTCGACAACAATACCCATCAGAATTCATCAATAAAGAAGTGTAAAAACACAAACAAAGAAATGTCCGCAAGTTTATTCAAACAAATTTATTTTTGACCAAAACTTCTTCTACCGCATTCATATCTACCAGTAGTGACTTCTTGTTGTTTCGACAATGGCCCCTCAGTCTATTCGATTATAGGGTGGTAGTTTTCTGGAAAAAAAACATGGTGGCCATTTTGATTATTTACGATTACACAACATATTTTTTACCAATTTAGCAGCCAGGATAGCGTTGTATCAATGTATAGCGCGCACCAGCTTTTTAATTTGAATTTTGGAGGTAAAACACTGCACGCTATACATGGAAACCTACGGTAGACAGCACAATGCCCTAGAAAGGATTTCATGACCAATCAGCACACAAGCAATGCGTCTGGGACGGGGATCAAACACTTGATCCTCGGGTTTGAAGTGTGACACTCCTCTCATTGAGCTGGCTGGTGTGCAATTGTTTGCACAGCCATGATTGTGTCACACTTTACAACCATAATACTCAACTATGCAAAAGCAATTTCCTTCATTATGAAAACATCCGAGAATCATTTAATTTACTTTTACATGGTCAAAAATATAATTTGAAATATGAAATAAAAATGTCAATATATATTTTTTTTAATTTACAATTTACCCCCCCCCCCCCCAAAAAAAAAAAGATTGTTTGCATTAATTCTAATCATTGATGTTGTTTACATTTCTTCATTGATGTCAAGGCCATTAAAACATGTTGAAAGATTTTATTGATAACACCATATTTAACTGCAGTAATAAATGTGTCATTGAAAGCATGAATATACCAAACCTTGGATTTCATCCTGAGTTTTTGTATATAAATGACTGCATGTTGGTTTATAAAACAGCATACATTATTATCATTAAGGGGGGTGGGGGCTAGAAATAGCATACAGAAACAACATGTGCTAGTTAAACTGTTCTTTTTTTATATCATTTTAAAACCAAGTGTCTTTGAATGATCAATAGAAATTCGATCTAATTAAAAGTTAAGCCTGACATGATTTATGTTCAATTTTAAATTCTTATAGCAGAACAACCTGATGCATTTTCGGATCCCTATTTATATTCACAGAGCGAATTTCCTATCTATTTGTTGTATATGTGTAGATGTTTTGGCCACTTTCCCGCTCGGAGGCAAAGTGAAAATGGCTCAATGCAAACATGAAACCAGAACAGCCTGCAAGTAACTGGCAGTCTGTTCAGCTTTTATGCTGTTTGCTGCTCTTGTTTTATGCTGTTTGCACATACATGTAGCCATTTTCACTTTGCTTCTGAGTGTGAAAGGGTTAACCAAGTAATCGATATAACCTACATAAGAAATTTATGTTTATATGAAAATAAACTTCTTATTTTCTATTTGTTTTAATTAATCGAACCATCACCTCCAATGTTGTTTGATATGTCACACTCGTGTCACACTCAACTAGTTTATCAAATGTTAAATGTCATAAATAAAAACTCCTATACAGAATATCTATCACTGATATCTGATGGTACAAGAACTAGTAATTAATCAATGCATTAAACACAATCAGATAAGATGATTTATCAAATAATATTACAGTATTTGAGTAGATCAAAGGTCTGTTTATAATCATGTGCCTATAAATCGCATGTAGCTTTAAACCCTGGATTAAGAACAAAAACCCATAGTGCAATCATTTTTCTTTGATGTGCTGTTATGTTTAAAATATTTTTACAAAACAATTTTTATAAGGTAAGTAATTATATTTAAAAAAATCAATTTGATATAGCAAATGCTTGGAGAGAAATTTTGTATAAGATCATTTGAAAATTGTTATTGTATTAAACATTATGTTTGATGGCAAGACCATTAGAACCTCTAGACTTTCAGCATGTTTTATTAAAGGCCAAGAACTCTCCCTTCATTCCCATGTTTTAGTTGCATAATTCTGTCCCTTGTAATACTTGGGGCTCAGATTATAGTTCATTACTGCATAGTTAAGTATATGTTTAAAAAAAATATTAGTGACACAGTAGCTTTAAAATGATCATGTGCATAGTGTATACTCCCATTCATTTGAAAAAAAAAGTATTTATTTTACAACATTCTGTTCTATAGTTACCTTTAATACTTTTTCATGTCTAGTTTTTTTTTTGGGAGTTATATAAAAAGTAAACCGTGTTATGGGATAGACTATGTTTCTAACCACAATTATGATTCAATTGTTATCAATATTGTAATACGGTGAAATGAGAAAATGCAACTGTGCAGTTCGTTGACAACTTGTATATGCATGTGTCAGTCTGTGGGAGCTTGTTTGGACCTTTACTTTGTTATAGAATTTTAAAAAAGCTGCTTGGATGGAATGTCATGCGTAAGATCTGTGACCCTTACTTAAAGGTTAAGGTTACACTTACAGGTCAAAAGTCATTTTTGAGCATAATACAGCATTTTAACGCACCTGTAACTGTAACTGAATCATATATCAAGCAATTTTTAACAACTTACCACATGTGTACTGCATAATATGGATGTGGCATGAAGCTTATTATTTTTTAGCCATTAGGATAATGATTCTTCTGATATTGGATGATGATGATGATGAAGAAGACAAGGGGGGTGGCAGCGATCGCTGATTTAGGTTTTTGTCAAATACACCTGGAAAAAGATTGATCCATAACAATTGTTGAGTGTACTTGCGTGAGTGTATGTGTCAGAGCTTTTCAAAATTGTAACTTTGTTTTAATATATAAAATAAGTTTAAATATTACTTAATAATCAATATTAACCACTAAATAAAAATGTGTTGCCTGCAAAACATGTCACCTGACCTCAAAGTTTAATAAGTCAAAGGTCATCTGGCCATAAAACAGTTTATCTGTACTGTAACTTTGTCATTTATCATGAAATTTTAAAATCATGCACAAATGACCACCATGAGGGTATGTTGTTTGTAAAATCTTAACTTAATGTCAAGGTGAAAACACAGCTTTTCCAGACCGTGATTTCATCATTCATCATGCAATGTTATAAATAATTTCCCACAAATGTTCACTATGTTGAGATTGTGGCATGTGCAACAACGGTCTCCCCACCTCAAAGGTCAAAGTTTACATTTTTACAGTAATGACGTCACACGATGGACTACGTAATATATTTCTTATTTTCGGTGCAATGTTACATTATTAAATGGTAATACGTACAGAAATCGGAAACAGCGAGTCGTATAATACAGGATTTATTTCAACGATTGATGCAACCTGTATTTTATTAAATGCATCAAACAGGTATATAATAAATTAGCATATTCTTGTATTAAACAGAATTTCATTATGTAAACTAATGGTACTAGAATAAAAGTCGCAATTGCATAGTGGATATGGTGTACGCCTAGCGACTGGGAGGTCATGGGTTCGTTTCCACTGGCAGTGTTCATTTGTTCTACCCAGGAAATCGACTCGAAAGTGTTACAATAAGACTGAGGCTTTCCAATGCAATAGAGCTCAAATAAAAAGGTTTAAAATAAAATTCATTGTAAGGTTAAGATTGGCAAGCTTATATACAGACCAAAAAATGGATGCCACTTACGAGTCTACCTGCAACTCTTCTTGTTAATTTTCCTTTACCATCCAATATGGTGTCCTTCTTCTACCATGAGCTTATGTCTTGTGGTGTGCACTCTTGGAAGAACCACTTTGAAATAAGATCAGGAATCTCACTTCTATTATGTCTTTTACTTTAAACACTGTCCTCTTCAAGAAAAGATTTAAATATAACTTCAAACAGATTGTAAATCCATCTTCTAATCTTATACATAGATCTGATGCAAGCATCAAGTTCTAACACAATATATTATCTACTTAATGCAGGAACAAAATTTCAGGTGAGTTCACTTTGAGAATAATTTGCTAATAGCCTTAAAGGACTTGTTTTCCCCTGCAGTCTGTCTGCAATTAATCTGCCCAGTTTTACTGTTTTCAAGTGGTCCAATTCTCATCCCAGATTGACCAACAGACCCACACTCCAGGAGTGAATTGTTAACAAACTGCATGTATTAAAGTATACAACACTTTAAATCCCACAGACTGTCTGGTTTATATCAAGTGGCTTTGGCCATATACATATTGTTTTTAATTCCATACTTTTTAATCTGAGACAAGCGACATGCCTAATTGCTGGTTGTCTACAATACAATGTAATCAAATCTTAGAGCTATTGTGTTTCCTATGTGCCTTTATACCATAGTCTTGTATGTCTAGCTACACTGGGTATTGATTTACAATGGTTTAGCTGTTAATTTATAACATAAATGATTAGTGTTTGTAAATTTAAATGTTGCTCTTGAACAAAAAAGTAGTTTTTATCATTAGAAATGTGACAGGCTTAACTGTCCCTTTCTGCCTGTTTGTGATGTAGAAGACAATATTTAAAAAAAAGAATGAAAATAACTATAATAAGAATTTCAAACATTATGTTTAAAAACTGTTAAGTTCATTTCCAATGACTGGTAAGACGACATATAGGCATTATTTCCTTTGTTTGCATGAAGTGAGCCATGTTCAAAACAACTTTCTGGTCTAAAGGTGAGCATTATTAAAATCTTTGTAATTATTTCCTATTTTATGTCCAAGCACAATAAATGGGTATTTTTGGTTTTAGATGATGGCAGTATTCCAGAATAAAATAAAACTGATTGTCAAGGTTAAGTAGTGAATTTGTATATTATTGTGTGGACCTCCAATCAAGTCCACAACTTGCAATAAAGCAATTCATAATAATACAGTATTTTGTTTAGAAATATGTGTTAGCTATATTTGTGATGGTTGCCAAAGTTTGTGAACTGAACTGACTGCACTGTCTTCTCATCCTTAGATATGAAAGATATGTTTTTGTTTTGGAAGATTTTCTAGTTTAACCCTTTTCTACTTAGATACATATTTTGACGCATTTGAAGTCCCTTAGAAAGTTAAATTTAAGTAAATACCTTTCTTACTAGATTTAAGTTTTTAAGGCTTCATTTCCAACCCTAAGATACTGAAGAGCAGCAAACAGCATACAACCTGAACAGACTGCGAGTTAAAGGGTTAAACTGAGGAGTGATAAGAGAAATTATTTTTTTTACATGTGGCCACATTTATATGACTTTAAAACCATAGAAATAATGTTGTTGTTGTAGTTGCACAATTTACATTTGACTTTGGTGATTTTTCAGTTGTGTTCTCTTTTCCCTATATTTAATAAAGTTTATGCCGCCATCATTGATTGAGTATTTTGGTTAATAAAAATGTTGGTTGGAAGGTCTGTTTGCCAAATGTAATAGTAGTCCATATTTGTCTCTGCTGTAGGGGAGGCGGAAAACTACAACGGGCGAGGCGAGGTAAGGTATTGCGCAAGGGGGGGTTAGAGGGCTAGGGTTAGGGTTAGGGTTAGTGTTAGGGGTCGGGTTAGGGTTTGGGTTAGCCTAAACCCAACCCTAACCCTAACCCGACCCCTAACCCTAACCCTTACCCTAACCCTTTTTTGTGGTTATCACCCCTGACCATGCCTCGCCCGTTGTAGTTTTCCGCCTCCCCTGCTGTAGTAATTGATTAATTTCATTTAATCATCATCAGATTTAAATACAATTGCTGGTATCCTGATGAAGTGGTTCATTGGACCCTTTTAGAGTAGTCCAATTTTTCTGTTAAGATTTTCAATCAATATATGTGGCCAATTAATCTTAGACTCTAGGATTTAGTTGTGCCTCTTTATTTCATGCTTTCCGGTGGTTTAAAGAGAAATATCAGTGAGTTAAAACTGATAATTTACTGTTTCAAACAGTAAAAATTATGGATAATTTCATATTCCACCAAATCCAACAAATATGCTCTATTTCATGAGTCTCATTGTATTTAACAACCAATACTTGAATTGAAAAATAAAGAATGAAATTTGATACTCTTGAATGAATTACTGTTACAAATTGAATTCACATGACCAATTGCCAGCTGTCAATCAAACTCACATAATAATCAATCAGATTTCGTGTATTGCGGCCACATGGTCCGACAAACAAAGACTGTTGGAGTAATGGAATAAGCGTTTTATGAAAACACAACTTAGTGGGTGGAGCGATCGCCTATTTGGTGACTGGTCAATGGGTTCCATGATATTGATACTGATGTCAGCATGCCATTCTAGAAAAAAAAGGGAATAGGCATGTCCGGGCCATTACTATGTCGTTCATTGTGAGATTTTAAAATCATTCGGCACATTTGTTCACCATCATAGGACGGTGTGTCATGCAAAAGAATTACCTTGATATCTCCAAGGTCAAGGTCACACTTTGAGTTCAAAAGTCAAAAATGGCCATAAATGATCTTGTCCGCGCCATAACTATATCATTAATTGTGAGATTTTAAAACTATTGTGTTTTGTTTACAATCATTGGACGGTGTGTCATGCAAAAGAATTACGTTGCTATCTCCAAGGTCAAGGTCGCCACTACTAAAAATACATTGAATTTGACACAAGGGGGGGGGGGTATCTAGGAACAATCAGTAACAATGCACATTTTGGAGTGTCTCCCTTTATCAGATTTTTTTCCAAATTTAAATCAAGGTCGCCTCGACTTAAAATAGATTGAATTTGACACAAGGGGGAGTAACTAGGAAAAATCAGAAACAATGCACATTTGAATTATCTCCCTTTATCAGACTTTTTTTTAAATTGAAAACCTGGTTTTGTGACAATTTTGTCCCTTGTTACACTCTAGAGGCCACATGTATTGTATGATTTTCATTAAACTTATCTATATGATTTGTCCAAATGATATATTTTCCTGGTTTAAAGGTGGGTCATGTAAGGTTAAAAACTTGTTCCAAACGTCAAATTAAAGAAAAAACATGTAAACACTCTCAAAATTACACAAATAGTCAAATCTTCATAAATATAGGATCTGGCACGAGTTGTCATATCATACCATATTTTATTAAACGAGTTCAGGAATTTCGTTAGTAAGCGAGCCTTTAGCATGCTTACTAACAAATTTCCTGGACGAGTTTAATAAAATATGGTATGATATGACAACGAGTGTCAAATCTTTTTTATCAATGCTTTTAAATGAGCAAATCAAATAAATATTTACGCAAACATGATAAATCCCGAATGTTGTTTACATTTCGTGATGTCATTTGACGTTGCAACGTCATTTCAGCAAAATAACAAAATTCGGTTTGTCAATAAACGGAAACTAAGCCCATGAAAACGCTTAAAAATGTTGTATAACATGTGTAATATAAACAAGAAATATCTTTAAAAAAGATATACGGCGTTGATTGTGGTTGCAGTTAATGAAAGGTAAAGACTTCAATGAATGAGATCAAAGATAGCGAATGTCTTTTTCTGTGCAGTTCTTAGCTGCAGCAAACGCAGTACGGGATGATACGCGGAGTTTTCGCGGCTTATTTTACATTATTACGTATTGCTGGTCATAAACGTATAGATACAAAACAGAAAACCAAAAGAAGAATAGAAGTGAAATTAAAACATATGAGTCAATCGGCCACACGCGAAGTATCCGTACATATTTTAAATATTTATACGCGCGTTCTTCGAACAAACCTGTTGCTATTTGATTCGATTATTAACAGTATCGAGAATCATTGCGCTCATGCTTAATTCATTAGTCAATATGATGGCATAATTCTTGTTAAATTAATTAAAAATAATATTTATCATGGTATTGTTGTAAAACACATTAAGAATCTATTATTGACATACCATATGGTATCGCTGGATATCTTCATTTAACATCTGTCTGGTCTAAAGAAAATTCCAGTTCACCTAGTTCACGCTATAGCGTCTTTATTATGTAACGATTATTTTCCTGGCCGCGAACTCCGATCAGCACATAGGGTAGAGACGCAGCGATGACCTGTATGTAAACTCTGACATTCACACACTGTGGCCGCAAATTGACCCGATATACCTCGCGAGTTGAAATGCAATGCATTAAAGTAAGTCTTCGCTTCCACTGCTCTCTATACTTTAACATGTTAACATGTTGACAGGAATATGGAAATTAGTACTAAATATGAAACATAGCCTTTAAGTGCAAAAGTTCTCGCGCTGAAAATCTTCTGAAAATAAAAGGTGGACGCACAAACTGTATTGATGTCGAGATTGAGTGTACAACTGTTCTATCTATTAAGCCTTTTCATTAGATATAAAATTGTTTCATGCTGAACACGCAGTAAAACAGTGTTACAAAGACGCAGACATGTTTCCAATGTTCTGGTCGTATTCTCAAATCAGCCAATGCAGTCAATGAAGTGTATTCATCTGTACTTGGCCGCGGGAAGTTTTATTTGAATTCTATTGGACGCTAACAAAGGTCAGGCTAAGGTGAAAAGCTGGCGTATACAGCTTACGCCGAAAAAATATGTAATGGTTGTATTACATTGGAAACAGGGTATAGCATGTGATAAAACTTGGTAAGAACATTTTGTCATATTATTAATTCATAATTGAACCTTGTATAGACAGCCTCTATTGCAGGAGATACAACCAGCTACTAGTTACTTATTTTATGATACCCGAGGTACACAATAATCTAAGATTTTAATATGTACATTTACATTATGTGTTGGAAAAGATTTTCAATTATCAAGTTTGTAAGAATAATGTGCCTAAAATAAATTATTTATACTTCATATGCTACTTTGAAGTCCAGCTTCTCAGAATAGTTTAGTACTTTGGGTCTCAGATAAGTGTCTTAAAGCCGCCCTAGTTGATATTTCTCACAACAATTTGGTAATCTCAACTGACCAGAATTGATCAGTGTTAGTCATATACATTCTAAAGCTTAACTCTTCCCTATTGATTTTCGCCAAAATGGTGCAAAAAAATGCCAAAAGCAGCAAAAATACAAAACCTAATCATGTACATAACGGAATCCTCAAGACTATTATTACCTGTGACGTATGACCCTTTTGGGTCACGTGAGCGCCAATTTTACATCTTTTCTACTTCAGTGCATTTCAAAACAAAGAAGAAATACTAAATAACACAAGAAATTTACAAACAAATTATGTATATGCCCTTGTCAATTTAAAACGCACTTTTTACCAAAACACACATTTAGCGCACTTATAAGTGCATTAATTCTGTGTTTTTTGTTAATATCTGCGTTTTCAGTGTTCAAAAGTGCATATAAGTGTGCATTTTGTGCGTTTTTTCTTTTCAAGTGCGTTATTTAAGTGAAAAAGTTTTTTTGTGTGTGTTTTCTTCATCTGTAAGTGCGCTTTTGAGTGTAGATGTGAGCAAAATGTGTGTTTTTTATCTACGAAGTGTGTCTTTTATTTAGGAAGTGCGTCTTTTGTCTAAGAAGTGTGTTTTAAGATTTACAGATGTGGGTTTTTTCTCACAAAAGTGCGTTTTTCTTTTTTGATGTGCGTCTTTTTTAAGCATAAGTTAGTCTTTTATTTCATAAGTGCGTTTTTATCATATTATCTGTTTTAAACGGATGTATCTAAAAAGACACATGTATAACACACTTCTTAAAAAGTGCGTCTTTAACAACCGTTTAGCAAATATTGTACAGAAATTGAACAAGAAACAAAATTGTCGCAGGCTCTAACAATTTATTTGCATCAAGTGAATAAACATAGACATATACCTCAGTAACCTGTTATATTATAAGGTGCAGTTTGAATTCAAAGCGGTTACTGGTTGTGCATATGAACCTGTTTAATGAAAACATACTTTATAATACAATTTCAATGCATATAACATTGCTTTCGTTTTAATCTCAAACATTTCTAAAAATTTCCACCTAAATCAGACTGTGGGTAACTTATTAAAAATATTGAAAGTGTCAAAAATATTATGTGGGACTTGAAAGTATCAATTATATTTCCTCAATATAAAAAATAAGTATTTGAACTTTCTTATACTAATATCTATACCCCAATACAATTAATGTCTACCACATTGACCATAAACATACATTTAAAAAGATATTAAAATAATATTTATACTATTATTATTATTTGCTAACACCATTCAGCATGTTATATTTAACTATTCACAATTAAATATAATGCGTTAAGGGTGCTGTGTATTATTCAATAAATATTTTGGTGTTGAAATGACTTCCTTATCAGTATTTCTCAAATTATGTAATTTTTGGCTTAGACACAGCATGGAATCAGATAAGATATTAGCCAGTCCCTATCAGTCCTCCATCTTAGCCTAACAAAGGGGTGTTGATATACTTTTGATTGGTTCAGGCACCATCTATTTGAGAACCACAGATAGGAAGTTCTTTTTTGAAAACAAGAAGAATCAGCAACTGACTTTAAGCTAGATTTAAGGTACATATAAAGTGAACAACATTCAGACTTATTATTCTAGTGTAAAATGTCTTGAAATACTTTCAGCATGAAGTATTGTGTGATGAAATAAAATGTGTATTTAATTACTACAATGTGTAAATCAACAATAAGTTTGTTGCAAAGGAGATTCAAAGTGGGTGGTTAAAGACATATAAAGTGATATGGTCTAGTTCAACAACTGCCTGTATTTTTGGAATACTGAAGAACAGTCTGTTGTAACAGGTTTGTATTTTCAATTCTGCATCCCTTTTTTATTTAGTTTATTGAATTAATTATGATCATTATCACATTTATGTATTGTCACTGGGAAATGTAAATGGATGAGTAAATGTAATGCAATTTTAAGGAAAAACAACACCATTTGAATTATTATGGCTGTATTTTATGGTTATTGTCATCTTAAATGTTATTTATACCTATTTTTGGTCATTAATGAACAGATTTTTTCCCCCATATTAAATGAGAACTTTTATATTTTAAAGTTAAAGGTTAAACCCCATGGTGACCGTGAAATTTACATTGATCAGAAGATCCTTTGGAAAGAATGTGCATCATCGCATCGCCTGCCAAAAAAGGGAGCAAAAGGGAGACTATATATATGTAACCTGATGTATTGACTTGAATACCAGGTTTTACCCTGCACAAGCTGGCCAACATGAGGAGAACAGGAGTGGGAAAACCGCGCCCTCTCCTTGACCAAGAAAAGCTGGATTTGTTTAGAGGTCAAACTATACAGGGTACTGGTTATTGCATTTTAAAGGTGTCCCACTTCCGACCAGTCCACACAGCCAAATGAGACCACATATCTTGGTACATTTTCAAACAGTATTTTCTACCAAACATATTTATTTATGAAAAGCGTTAAGTCACATGTGATCAGGGGATTAAAATTGCAAAAATAAACAACCAAAAACAACAAGCAAACAAACTAGTTTTGATTTAAATTTATAATTTTTATAGCAACGAGATTACCATAACAGCAATATTAAACACTTACATTATAAAATATCTTTCAGGACCTGATCAATAGAGATCATGCATGAGACGCACCGCGCAAAGGCCATGACAGTATAATAGTTGCAAAGAAGTTTGACCGGCTGGTGGCAGATGTGGAGAGAAAGATGAGAGCCGCACTCCGCCGCCTCAAAGAAATGACAGGCCTTGATTGATTCTCATCTTTTTTATGTATATAGATGTTCCTGTGTATATACTGTACATGTTATTTATAAGTATGCTATTATGTTTTGTTTATTTATAATCTAATTATGTTAATATTTATTTCATCAAATTGTCATTGATATTTAATTACTCATGTATGTTAACAAATGTTGGTGTACATTAAAGTATAAAATTGAATTATCTTGTAATTATTTAAAATACACAAATATATTTGTGCATTACTATTGGTTTTTATTGCGAATCTGAATTGAAAAAACTTTTAACAGCATATTATTGAATCAACTGTTAAGGCAAAAGATGCACCTTTAATGCACATGTGTGCTTTTTGTGAGTGCGTTTTTTACTGCCATTCATGTGCGTAAATTGTGCGTTTTATGTGGGCTAAAACTGCGCTTTAAACCAAGTTAAATGTGCGCTTTTTATAAGTCAGTACCTATAAAAAGCGCACATTTTGCTCGCTAAAAGCACATTTTCAACCCACAGAAAAGCGCACATTTAACACACATGTGCGCTTTTATGTGGGTAATAACTGCGCTTAAAGTGAGTTAAACGTGCGCTTTTAAAATAAAAAAGCGCACATTTAACTTGCTCTAAAGTGCAGTTTTAACCCAGTTAAAAGCGCACATTTTACACACATGTGCGCTTTTATGTGGGTTATAACTGCGCTTAAAGTGAGTTAAATGTGCGCTTTTTAAATAAAAAAGCGCACATTTAACTCGCAAAAAGCGCACATTTAACCCACTTAAAAGCGTACATTTTACACACATAAATGGCAGTAAAAAATGCACTTATAAAAAGCGCACGTTTAACGCACATAAAAGCACACATTTAACACACATGTGCGCTTTTATGTGGGTTATAACTGCACTTAAAGTGAGTTAAATGTGCGCTTTTTAAATAAAAAAGCGCACATTTAACTCGCGAAAAGCGCACATTTAACCCACTTAAATCGCACATTTTACACACATAAAAGGCAGTAAAAAACGCACTTAGAAAGAGCGCACGTTTAACGCACATAAAAGCGCACATTTACCTACAAAAAGCCCACAGTTTCTTGTTTGTTTGTTTTTGTTAAAAACTCACTCCGTAAGAAAAAGTGCACATAAAACGCAGTGCCAATACCGCCACGTTTAACACACGCAAAACGTACTTAAAACGTTCATTTCACACACTTTTTTGAGAAGGGTGGATAGCCCTAGCAAGGTGATTACACTGCAACGCCAATATATCGCGGACCGGTATATCTCGCTGTCCAATATATCGCGTTTGGCTATGGCTCCCAAAATTCCGACGAGCATGATCACTAAATGACATGTTTTAATCTGAGAATTCGCTAACTTAAGCAAAAAATTGGTTCTAGCTAGTATTAACACCCTATATTTCGCAGTGATGCGTGAAAAACAGTCGATTAGTGACAGTGTTGTTTACACACTGTGGGGGTTGTTTTTAACACTTAAGAAATAACCAATTAGTGTCATTGCAAAGGTAATAATGGCAGTTTACTGGTATATAAATTGTTAAATTTCGGTACAGGACATGAATTTCTTTGTCCTGATAAAAAGCGCGCAAAAAATGGCGTGGGTGTATTTATTTGTAAATAAACATTTCATAGCGGGTACAACATTGAGATAATTTAATTTCCATTAAAAGTTTTGTTGTAAATTTCAAGTTAAGTACCGCAATATCTCGCGAAATATGTGGCATTGACATTTCCTTTTAATAAAATATAATTCAAACACGCTGTATCGTTACTGTTACGCTGTATCAGTTTCTTCATTAGGACTATTTATGAGGGTAAATTCGAATCTATGCACACAATTATATTTTATATGTTTTTTACGGCAAGAATTCATCTTTTTAGCTGATTCTCGAGCGATCGTACATAAAAAATATAATTTACATTTTTGTTTTTATGATAAATACTGATACGTATATATGTAGTTATGAAAATGTTTATTGTAGAATTGGTTTGCAACTATTACTATACAAATATGTGGCAGTGCGGTATATAAAATGAAAGCATTTGGGTAATTCGACAAATTAACTGCAATACAATTAAGTTAGACATTTCTCGAGTTATATCGCGCGCCGGATATATCGCGCTTGCGATCTTTGGACCCCACCAACAGCGATTATCGGTGTTGCAGTGTATAAAACATGTTTTTGTCTTAATGGATAAACGAGGATCATTGTGTATTGTCAATATAATGTTCATAAATAGTCAGAATGCAAGCTGATTGCATAAAAACGATTTCTCAGATCAGAGCGAATTTTCAATAAGGCCGATTTGTGGATTGAAAACAAAAGTAGTTTTTATCAAGCTTGATGAAAGTTTATTGAAATTTGTCCAGTAATTTGCATAGATATTGACAAAAAATCACGCTGCAAAAAACATTACGCTGCTTATAATGTCCTGTCTTTTTGCTTGTCCTATTGTAAAAAGGTAATTAATTGATTATTCATTGTTGTAAACAATGATGCAATGGTCATGTGGTTTTACATGTGACCCACGCGTGTTTAAATATAGAAATTGAAAAGCCCTATCTTTGTACTGAATTTGGGCATTTCTTGACCGATATTGACCAAATTATTTGCACATCTGACATAAATACAAACATATTTTGACTCATAATCACTTTTTTTGTGACACATAACAAAAACATAACAAAAATAGGAAAATATACCAACATCAACTCGGGCAGCTTTAGAGCCCATAGCCCTCTTGTTACAATTTTTTCTGATTTGGATTCACCAACATTTATTTTTATATACTCGTAAATGTAGCTTATAAATGGTAGAAAAATTACAACAAAACACTACACCGTTTAAAAATTTAATCATGTTTAAGAAATGTCAACAAAAATTGCAATCTTCAACAAGAAACACACAGAATTTTGTTCAATATGTTAGAGGTTAAACAGATGCCAACATAAGAGGCAATATATATAAAAAAAAAACTCACATAATATTTTTAAACAATTTGGAAGCATGGTATAACATAGAAGCAATATAACAAAACTAATACTTTTATTAGAAACAATGAAAAAATTGAATCAAACAATTAACAGAATTGCAATGTCGTAGGAAAAAACAGTTCGTTTTTTTTAACCAGGTAGAACCATTAACTATAAAATAATTAACAAGAAAATATGAAACCTTACAATATTAAGTCAACAACACAAACATTTCCCTACAAAATAACACATTTTACAAGCAAACAATAATATGAAAAATCAATCAAATAGAAGAATATGAAAAATCAATCAAATAGAAGAATCGACAATCTGGCAATCAATTTCATGTCAAAACATGGAAATAAATATAAAATGCCTGTTTATATACGTGTGTACTCAAAATTGATACCAATATTTAAAGAAAAAATTGAGATACAAACACTCTTAGTTGAAAACATGAACATTAAGAATCAAATTAAGGCATTCACACACTTTTTTGACGCTATTTATAAAGAGTGTGTCTTACAGGGTGAGATGTGGTTTTTTTTCAAATCATTGATACAGCTACAGTGTGCACAGGCTAATCTTATTTGACATGCAATTTAAGCCCCATTTTCCCTGAAAGCAGCCAATATGTACAGATTTCAATGATAAACACTACACTGGCCAATGTTGTCGTACAAGCTGTTAAATACACACTATGTATTGTACCAGTGAGAACAGGCAGATGTGGTGGTTAGAGCAGACGCTTTTAGCATTCGTCGTCTGCTTAATTTTACTGCAGTTATCCACACAGGCAGTCACGGGTTACGGTTCCTAGCATAGCTAAGCCAATACTGATTTGCAAAATTGCATCTGCATTATTTGTGAGCTAACTCTCACAAATAACAATTGGATTCTAAATGTGCTGATAGTTTTAAGCTTAGGTGCAAATTGGTTTGTTATCAGTCAATTTGCCTGGAGTAATAGGAACAAATAATTATAATTGTAGAGTGATTTCCTTTTACTCAAAACAATGTAACGAGACTTACATGTATAGATAATAAGGCTTATTGACATTGACGGACAAATCACAAAAAAAATGTTTAGATGTTGGTTAGAGTCTTTACTTTGACTTTCCGAGAATTAATTTCTCTAAATTCATCATGGGAGCTTCAAAGGCCATGGATACTATGTATGCACCCGCGTATGAAAGAATTAAATTGCCTATAAACATATAAACCATTGTGATGTCTGTATACTCAAGGGGTGACAAAAGGTTCAAATAATACCCAAACAGTATCATAGGGTGTATAAGGTATGCTGTGTACGTAAGCCGGCCCATAGGAGCCCAGAATTTCCATTTAAGAATGTTATTAATCCAACCGCCATGACCGGTAGCACATGCAATCACAAGCCACGCCAGAGCTACTGCCCAGGTTGTTCGGGCGCATGAAAGATAGAACAGAGTCCCTGTTTTGCCCATCACAGTGCCTGGGTGGCTGTTGTAGTAGTAAAGCCCATAAATTACAGACATTCCCATGGCTATTGACAATGCCCACCCCAACCATGTGACTAGTTTGTTCATTCGCATTTGGCATTTCGTATAGTGTAAGAAATACCCTGTTAGCATTCCTACAATATAGACAGACCATCTTGCGTATGGTTTAGTGTACAGTGGGTCTGATTTAGCCCATTTTTCATCAGTGTGCTTTGTGACCTGGCCCTGTTGATTCATCTCATAATAATCAGCAACAATGCATTTAGATGCTATGGAAGATACTATCAGGAAGAGGCAGAAAGCTATGCCTCTTTTTCTATAACGGTGAAGCAGGATTATTACCCATGGGCTTAAGGCGATGTAGAATTGCATGTCATTGGCCAGATACCATGCCCAGGCAAAACAGCCGTCCTGGCCATAGTTAGGGTACAGGTTGTTAATGTACAGAAGATTTGACCACCAATAATTTCTACATTGCTCCACTGCATGGTACAGAGGACCATCAGGATCCAACGCTACCCAGTGGAATGGGCCTGATACTAACAGTCTGTAAATTGTCGTGAAAAACATGAGGCATATTGCATACACTGGGGTCAACCTCCAGTACCTGTGCAATATGTAGTAAAACCAGTTGATTCTGCCACGTTCTGACAGCTCTTTTAAGGCCAAATAGCAAACTAGCAATCCACTGAGAAAGAAGAAAGTATCGACCGAGTAAGTACCGTTTAAGATGGCTTGGAATGAGAATCTAGGGATAACGGTTGAATAAACAAATAGTGGGTTTTTAAGGACCAGAGTTGTGAAGCCGTAAGTGTGACCCTGTATTACCCACCACATGCTTATTACTCGCAAACCATTCAGGCAAGCCAAGGGCCCATTGGCTGTTTCAGTACTCATTAGTTTTCTAGTGTTGTTAAAAATTGAAAATGACTGTAAAACTTTCAATAAAGTACCTCTGAATGTGCTTTTGTCATAGCCTTTTTTATCTGCCAGAAGACCTGTATTTTCTGACAACTGTTCATCAATTTGGGTGTACCCGTTTATTTTACTCTCCTGCAAATGTTTGTTGTACATTGTCTCAAAGTAATCAACTGCCGTGCCTATTATGACGATAGCCAGTATAATGCTTAGTACCACAAATGCCATGATAGTGCTAGTGTCAATTTTGTTTCTGTCTGTTGTGTACACGCCAGAAATGTCTGCTGTGGGAACGACAGTTCCCAGTAATTCTTGAACGTTATTTTTATCACACGAGTTGGGCATGCATATACCAAGGAAGAGCCGTTTCTTGTAGCTTACAGTAAAATATTTTCCAGCAAACTGGTGACTATTGTGTGCGTTTTTGGTCCTGTAGGACTTAATGCTTAAACATTCTTGGTAGTCCCCAGTCCAAGCTGTTTGGCCCTCAAGAATCCCAGGTGGGATTTTGGCTTCAGCATCAAAGAACTTTTCTGCATAATCTTCTTTGTTTTCAAGATCCACCAAAATCTTGGCTGTGTCATTGAAACACTGAAAGCTTACATTTTGGGGTGACTCGGACAAACTGTAAACATTTTCGAAGCCTTCAGTTAGGTATGTGAATAAAGTTTTACCACCACTTGCAAACTCCTTAGCCGCAGAGTCAAATTTTTGCAGGTTGTCTCTCTTTTTCAGTCCCATGTTCCATTCATGTTCTTTCAGTCCATTGATTGTGAACAAATATGCCATCAGAAGTAAGGCACAAAATAACTTTGTCATGGTTTCTTTGTGTTTTAATATAATCACTTGACGAATTATGTTTGAACTTACTGTTTTTCTTCTTCAACAGTGTGCACATTTGATTCCCTGTGAAAATAGAGTTTGTGTTTTATTCTAGTTCGTCTTCTTGTATGGCAACATTTCCCCACTTGCTTAAAAATACGGTAGATCTTATGCTAAAAAATGATTATTTTTTTTATAAATTAATGTTCCTTGAATGTTTAAAACCTAATGTTTCATTGATATGTGTAACCTGCATGATTCAATGCTTTAAATAGGCTTCCTATTCTGATTATCAGCTGTATTGCTAAATATAAACATGGGTCAGGATATAGCTCATTTTATTTTGTGATAAGATACCTTTTAACCAGAAGTTAAAGGTTAAGTTGTAAATATTGAAAAAAAATTAAGAGACCTATTGAAGATTTAGGTTTATTTAATCATCAGCTTACCAAAAATGTTACACTGACATTTTTCGTGGGTTAAGCTAAAGAGGAAAACATGCAAACCAGGTGTTTTTTTCAGCTTTTTGGGAAGATAGCCCTTTGAAATTGGGAATTTTATGGGCATTTTCAAGAAATTGGAAAAATAAATTGGGATTTAAATCTACATGAATGAGTGCTCTTCGGTAATTGAGGGCTTTTCACAGGGAATCAGTCAGCACTTTGCTTTCGGAAATCAACCATGATGATGATGACCATGCAAAAGAGTCACTTAATGTTATTAAATTACTGTCATTAACAATGGAAGGAGTTTCAATGGGAAGACTTGTACTTTTTGAAATCAACAGTTTTTGTTTTGCCGCGAGGTTTTTGCTTAGGATTCTTTTTCACATAGTATTTCGAAGAGGTATACTCCTATAATACCTGTTTTGAATTGTGCTACATCTTTGTTTTCCATTCAGCCGAATCACAAAACGCTTGAATTTCATTGCAAATATAATAAGCGCCTGAACAACACGGACAATACCGTGCACACGAATAATGCTGACGTAATCCAAATAGAGGTATAGTCTAAAACCCATACGAGACTGGATCGGACTACACGAGACCGGATCGGACTACACTTTGTTAAAAAGCAAAACAGCGGATGTCATTAGCCTTTTTTTCCCAATTTGGAATTTTTTTAGCAAATTTTGGGAAAAAAGTATACTTTTTGCGATTGGGAATATAGTTGAATTTCAGCTATAAAATCGGGCCAAAACAAACCCTGAATGCCTTATAGCTGCAGTACAATGTCAAAAAGATGACTAAAATGTTAAACAGATGTAAACTCAAAAGCAGCTGCTAAAACTATGTGAGCCTCGAAAACAGGGCTTAATGCATGTGTGTAAATGGTTGTCCCATGGTGTTGTACTTAAGAGCGCAGCTAATAGAAATTGGCAATATGCATAGAAAGAAATAAGATGAAAGTAAACAAACAGCAGGTTAAATACAAAACCACAAGAGGGTATAGAACTCACTTCCATGTGAACCTTAATTTGTAAGAAATGACAGTATAATCAGCGATTTGTTTTGCCCAATTGGGAAAATTGTGCGAGAAAAACCCTGACATTGGGAGAATTCGCGTTGTGAAATCTTCATATTAGGAAATTGGTGTATTTGAGTTTTTGCTCCCAAATACTTTACTAAATGTTGTCAAGTTGTCAATATTATATTAACTTAGGTTCAAGCAATAGAGCTGCATAGGTTTTTATTAAAAAAAAGATTTTGTTTTTTTTGTTTGTTTTTTTAGAAACCTTCAATTGGGAATTTTTTGACAGCAATTGGGAAATGGGTAGTTTTTATGCCCCCGGATCAAAAGATCGGGGGTATATTGTTTTTGGCCTGTCAGTCATTGTATGTGTGTGTGTGTCCCAAAACTAAAACCAAAAATTTAACCTTGGTCATAACTTTTGCAATATTCAAGATAGCAACTTGATATTTGGCATGCATGTGTATCTCATGGAGCTGCACATTTTGAGTGGTGAAAGGTCAAGGTCAAGGTCATCCTTCAAGGTCAAAGGTCAAAAAAACAAATTAAAAAACTTTAACCAAAACTTTAACCTTCTTCATAACTTTTGCAATATTAAAGATAGCAACTTGATATTTGGCATGCATGTGTATCTCATGGAGCTGCACATTTTGAGAGGTGAAAGGTCAAGGTCATCCTTCAAGGTCAAAAGTCAAATTTATGGCTTCAAAGCGGCGCAATAGGGGGCATTGTGTTTCTGACAAACACATCTCTTGTCTCTTCTTTGGGAAAGTGCCGTTTTCTGGTACTTTATAACGAAGGGAAAAAATCGCTGTAATTATATTGAGACTCCTTAGTTAGTGTTGAACCCACAGTGTTGTAATACATGTCTGTAAAAAGGGAAGTGCCTTCAACATGCTCCTTTAAGTCAGCAGTTATCATGTGAAGATTTGTGTGTAAAATTATGTACTATATCCTCACCGGTGACAATGCTATTGCTCATATAATCAGCTACATGTATATTGGTAGCTTTGTAGTTCTTCACGTGCATCTGAGGTAATTGCATGCATATGCTATACCTAGAGCTTTTTATGAAGGGACAAGAATGTGGTATCTGGAAAAAAAGAGAACATTAATAAAGGGACAGCTCTCCAGTGAGAGTTAAATCTTAAAAAGTTAAAATGTCAAATTGTTCATGTTTTATTTACATAATAATTTAGAACCTTTTAGAAAATTATTATAAATAGCTTTATTGTGAAGTTATCAGCCAATGAGTACCATGTAATAAAATGTAAAAAAAAAATGTTAACAGCATAAAAAAATGTGTATGTCAGTGTGATCACATTCAATATGAATACTGGAAAAGGATAATTGAGACAAGTGAAGTATTTTAATAAAAAGAATTCTGCAAATGTTTATTGCCTACCTTTCCAGTAATTGATACAACAATCTATCACACTGGAAATATAAACACTTTAACTTACCGTAAATACACGAATATAATACGCCCTCGTGCATAATACGCACTCCCGAGTTTGGTCAAAATTTATGGATAAAAATTGAAAATCCGAGTAAAATACGCACTAAAAAATTCAGTGTCCAAAATCAGCCATTTCCGAAAAAATGTGTCAATATATTTTTGTGCTGTGAAAATAGCAAATCAATTTGGTGTTGTCAACTATCTGTTACCCCGGTATATTGATCGGGATGTGATATAGTGCTGTTGTTATGACAGTTGCATAATAAATATCTCTGTCTATTGTTTATATTACCATTGATTGTTACCGATACACACGGGCCCCTTGCTGACATCCGGGTCAAGCAGTCATAATTACAAAAGAAAGAAGCAGAGACGCTGTTTTTTGTTTCCACATTTAATTCAATTTGACAATATTCGGGACGATAATAATTATAATAATAATAAAGTAATAAGAAGACAAAATGGTTACTTCCGTTTTTATAGTTGTCTAGATGAATTACTTTTTCTTTTTTCGAGTAACAAACTTGATACTTTAATATAACTTAAAATACAATTAAACCGCACGTGTTTTTCATGATCTAGTTAATTGAAATACGCTGCTGTCATTAAGGCTAGTTTGGGAGTAAAAAACAAATTAATTAATTATCACCTTTCAATTTAATGCGGCAATCGGCAGACAGGTGTAATAGACTCTATTAGCATCATAAAACTAATTATTTAATTACCACTCTTTACTTCAGATATGGTAAATATGCGGTAGAAAGATAAATTTTGGTCAGCTAAGAAATATTTATTAACGGTTATTGTAAGTTGTTTTTTTTTCATTTGCTAATCTCTTTATACTACTTAGCGTCCAGTCGCTATTTTGTAGGCAGACAACAATATTAGCTGTGTATTCAAAGTATACAGTGTCTGCGCATGGATGACCCAATATTATCCGATAGCTCCTTCCGTTCTCACATTTCATTCGACAACGTCATTTCATGTGTAAGCGAGCTGAATGTTGATTGGCCAGCTACAGTGTTCACTTCAATAACAATAAGGTCAAGCGATGTCTCATAATCGGGTACAGACCGGGTTTCGTTTACTGTTCGAATGGCGAACACTTTCTTTAAAACAAAGAGACAAATATAGAAAACCAGTCCGATATAAATGGCAGATGTTTTCAATGAAATATTACTAGATTTTTGCATTTTAACAAATAAGATTTTTATTGAGCCAAATTCTCAATATTTTCGCAAATGACTCAAATGGCGAACAACAGTGCGAGCCCTGTTGCACCCCTTTGATGTAATGGTGTAGTTCAAAATGGCTGCAGTGAAGCGAATAACAGCAATTAAGTTGAAAATTTGTTCAGGAAATATTTTGTTCTGCTCTAAACTCTTATATTATACGCACCCCCTACTTGAAGAAAAAATCGGCAGGTAAAAAAGTGCGTATTATATTCGTAGATTTACGGTAATCATAATGTGTGTAAAATGTCAGTCACGACAGAGTATTTCTTAGTAGAACTTTTTACTGGTAAATGAGGGTATTCCAACTTGCATGAATTGCTTTTAATAACATGAAGTTTTCACTAGATTTTTTATAATATTGTTTAAAATTTGCATAAGCTTTGCTCCTTAAATCAGAACCTCTATAACATAATATTAGTAGAACAAACATATAACAGCCTGCATCTTCTGGGTACCCTTCTCAAAAAAGTGTGTGAAATGTACGTTTTAAGTACGTTTTGCGTGTGTTAAACGTGGCGGTATTGGCACTGCGTTTTTTGTGCGCTTTTTCTTACCGAGTGAGTTTTTAACAAAAACAAACAAGAAAATGTGCGCTTTTTGTGGATAAATGTAAATGTGCGCTTTATGTGCGTTAAACGTGCGCTTTTTATAAGTGTGTTCAATGTGCGCTTTTATGTGCGTTAAATGTGCGTTAAACATGCGCTTTTTATATAAGTGCATTTTTGACTACCGTTTATGTGTGTAAAAAGTGCGCTTTTAAGTGCGTTAAATGTGCGCTTTTTGTGTGTTAAATGTGCACTTTTTTCATTTAAAAAGCGCACATTTAACGCACTTAAAAGCGCACTTTTTACCCACATTAAAGCGCACATGTGTGTTAAAGTGCGCTTTTATGTGCGTTAAATGTGCGTTAAACGTGCGCTTTTTATAAGTGCGTTTTTGACTGCCATTTGTGTGTGTAAAATGTGCGCTTTTAAGTGCGTTAAATGTGCGCTTTTTGTGAGTTAAATGTGCGCTTTTTTATTTAAAAAGCGCACATTTAACTCACGAAAAGCGCAGTTATAACCCACATAAAAGTGCACATGTGTGTTAAATGTGCGCTTTTATGTGCGTTAAATGTGCGCTTTTTAAATAAAAAAGCGCACATTTAACTCACAAAAAGCGCACATTTAACGCACATTAAGCGCAGTTATGACCCACACAAAACGCACAATTTACGCACATGAATGGCAGCAAAAAATGCACTCACAAAAAGCACACATGTGCGTTAAAGGTGCATCTTTTGCCTTAACAGTTTATTCATTTATATGCTGTTAAAAGTTTTTTTAAATTCAGATATGCAATAAAAACCAATAATTATATAAACATATATATTTGTGTATTTTAATAATTACAAGATAATTCAATTTTATACTTTAATGTACACCAACATTTTTTAACATACATGAGTAATTAAATATCAATGGCAATTTGATGAAATAAATATAAACATAATTTGATTACAAGAGTTCCGCGGTCGGAGATGACCGCATTGAAGCCGGATTTTTGATTTAAATGACAGGAAAGTACCTTTCGTGTTTTTGTCAATGCAATACTTAAATTACTGAAATATTGTTCAAAGGTCAAAATGAAATGTAAGTACTTTTCAAGGCATGAGCAAACCTTGTGTTATGTTTTGAATGCATGCATATACATGAACAACAATAACATTTAAGGTCACAAATATGAACTTGAATTGACAATTAGGAAAGTTTGATCTCAATTTTTTTATTAGCAAATTAGTAACATATTGTTTGAAGTTTCCATCAATTTCATTATCAAATGTAAGAAAATAAACTTAGATGAAATAATACTATTTATTGTTTTGCTTTCACATACCTACACAGAAATCCAGACATTTTTACATTCAAGGTCACAGTGACCTTGACCTTAGAATGAATGACCTTGAAATGACCAGTGGTCATCTAAGTGTGCTTGCAAACCTTCATGTCAAGTTTGAAGACTCTATGTCCAAGCATACCAAAGTTATAACAATTTTAACATTTTAACATTTAAGGTCACAGTGACCTTGACCTTCAAATGAATGACATTGAAATGACCAGTGGTCATCTTCTAGTACTGGCCAATCTTTATTTCAAGTTTGAAGACTCTAGGTACAAGCATACCAAAGTTATAACATGAAATAAGAACTTTAACATTTTTACATTCAAGGTCACAGTGACCTTGACCTTCAAATGAATGACCTTGAAATGTCCAGTGGTTACTTACTAGTTCTGGCCAACCTTCATGTCAAGTTTCAAGACTCTAGGTCCAAGCATACCAAAGTTATAACAACTTTAACATTTTTACATTCAAGGTCACAGTGACCTTGACCTTCAAATGAATGACCTTGAAATGTCCAGTGGTGTACTAGTTCTGGCCAACCTTCATGTCAAGTTTCAAGACTCTAGGTCCAAGCATACCAAAGTTATAACAACTTTAACATTTTTATATTGAAGGTCACAGTGACCTTCACCTTCAAATGAATGACCTTGAAATGACCAGTGGTCATCTGTTAATCCTGGCCAACCTTCATGTCAAGTTTGAAGACTCTAGGTCCAAGCATACCAAAGTTATACCATGAAATAAGAACTTTAACATTTTTACATTCAAGGTCACAGTGACCTTGACCTTCAAATGAATGACCTTGAAATGACCAGTGGTTACTAACTAGTTATGGCCAACCTTCATGTCAAGTTTCAAGACTCTAGGTCCAAGCATACCAAAGTTATAACAACTTTAACATTTTTTATATTGAAGGTCACAGTGACCTTGACCTTCAAATGAATGACCTTGAAATGACCAGTGGTCATCTGTTAATCCTGGCCAACCTTCATGTCAAGTTTGAAGACTCTAGGTCCAAGCATACCAAAGTTATACCATGAAATAAGAACTTTAACATTTTCGAGCACGCCGCCACCCCGCCCGCCCCCCCGCCCGCCCGACAACATCAATCTATAAGCCGAGATTTTTTCGAAAAAAATCCGGCTAATAAATAAACACAAAATAATAGCATACTATAATAACATGTACAGTATATACACACGAACAGCTATATAAATAAGAAAGATGCATATCAATCAAGGCCTGTCAGCATTTCTTTGAGGCGGCGGAGTGCAGCTCTCATCTTTCTCTCCAAGTCTGTTACCAGCCGGTCAAACTTCTTTGCAACTATTATACTGTCATGGCCTTTGCGCCATGCGTCTCGTGCATGATCTCATTTGATCAGGTCCTGAAAGATATTTTATAATGTAAGTGTTGAATATTGCTGTTATGGTAATCTTGTTGCTATAAAAATTATAAATTTAAATCAAAACTAGTTGGTTTGATTGTTGTCTTTGGTTGTTTATTTTGCAATTTTAATCCCCTGATCACATGTGACTTAACGCTTTTCATAAATAAATACGTTTGATAGAAAATACTGTTCGAAAATGTACCAAGATATGTGGTCTCATTTTGCTGTGTGGACTGGTCGGAGTTGTGACACCTTTAAAATGCAATAACCAGTACCCTGTATAGTTTTACCTCTAAACAAATCCAGCTTTTCTTGGTCAAGGAGAGGGCGCGGTTTTCCCACTCCTGTTCTCCTTATGTCGGCCAGCTTGTGCAGGGTAAAACCTGGTATTCAGGTCCATACATCAGGTAGTCTCTCTTTTGCTCCCTTTTTTGGCAGGCGATGCGATGATGCACATTCTTTCCAAAGGATCTTCTGATCAATGTAAATTTCACGGTCACCATGGGGTTTAACCTTTAAATTTAAAAGTTCTCATTTAATATGGGGGAAAAATCTGTTCATTAATGACCAAAAATAGGTATAAATAACTTTAAGATGACAATAACCATAAAATACAGCCATAATAATTCAAATGGTGTTGTTTTTCTTTAAAATTGCATTACATTTACTCATCCATTTACATTTCCCAGTGACAATACATAAATATGATTATGATCATAATTAATTCAATAAACTAAATAAAAAAGGGATGCAGAATTGAAAATACGAACCTGTTACAACAGACTGTTCTTCAGTATTCCAAAAATACAGGCAGTTGTTGAACTAGACCATATCACTTTATATGTCTTTAACCACCCACTTTTAATCTCCTTTGCAACAAACTTATTGTTGATTTACACATTGTAGTAAATACACATTTTTTCATCACACAATACTTCATGCTGAAAGTATTTCAAGACATTTTACACTAGAATAATAAGTCTTAATTCTAGCTTAAAGTCAGTTGCTGATGCTGCTTGTTTTCAAAAAAATAACTTCCCATCAGTGGTTCTCAAATAGATGGTGCCTGAACAAATCAAAAGTATATCAACACCCCTTAGTTAGGCTTAGATGGAGGACTGATAGGGACTGGCTATTCTCTTATCTGATTCCATGCTGTGTCTAAGCCAAAAATTGCATAATTTGAGAAATACTGATACGGCAGTCATTTAAACACCAAAATATTTATTGAATAATACACAGGACCCTTAACACATTATATTTAATTGTAAATATTTAAATATAGCATGCTGAATGGTTTTAGCAAATAATATTAATAGTATACATATTATTTTAATTGCCTTTTAAAATGTATGTTTATGGTCAATGTGGTAGAGGGTATAAATATCAGTATAAGAAAGGTCAAATACTTATTTATGTTGAGGAAATATAATTGATACTATCAAGCCCACATAATACTTTTGACACTTTCAATATTTTTAATTAGTTACACACTGTCTGATTTAGGTGGAAATTTGTAGAAATGTTTGAGATTAAAACGTAAGCAATAGGGTATGCATTGAAATTGTATGATAAAGTATGTAAACATTAAACAGGTTAATATGGACAACCAGTAATTATTCAAACTGCCCCTTATATTATTACAGGTTACTGAGATATATGTCTATGTTTATTCATTTGATGTAAATAAATTGTGAGAGCCTGCAACAATTTTGTTTCTTGTTCAATTTCTGTACAACATTTGCTAAACGGTTGTTAAAGACGCACTTTTTAAGAAGTGTGTTAAACATGTGTCTTTTTAGATACATCCGTTTAAAACAGATCATATGATAAAAACGCACTTATGAAATAAAAGACTAACTTATGCTTAAAAAAGACGCACATCAAAATAGAAAAACGCACTTTTGTGAGAAAAAACCCACATCTGTAAACCTTAAAACACACTTCTTAGATAAAAGACGCACTTCCTAAATAAAAGACGCACTTCTTAGATAAAAAACACACATTCTGCTCACATCTACACTCAAAAGCGCACTTACAGATGAAGAAAACACACAAAAAACACACTTCCTAAATAAAAGACGCACTTCTTAGATAAAAAACACACATTTTGCTCACATCTACACTCAAAAGCGCACTTACAGATGAAGAAAACGCACAAAAAACGCACTTTTTCACTAAAATAACGCACTTGAAAAGAAAAAATGCACAAAAAGCACACTTAAATACACTTTTGAACACTGAAAACGCACATATTAACAAAAAACACACAATTAACGCACTTTTAAGTGCGCTAAATGTGTGTTTTGGTAAAAAGTGCGTTTTTATTTGACAAGGGTATTTATCACTGCTAAGACGAGCTCTAAAAGGGGCCATAACTATGTTGTTGATTGTGAGATTTTAAAATCATTTGACACATTTGTTCACCATCATTGGACGGTGTGTCATGTGAAAGAATTACGTCGATATCTCCAAGGTCAAGGTCATACTTTGAGTTCAAAGGTCATAAATGGCCATAAATGATCTTGTCCGGGCCATAACTATGTCATTCATTGTGAGATTTTAAAATTACTCGGTACATGTGTTCACAATCATTGGACGGTGTGTCATGCCAAAGAATGACGTCGATATCTCCAAGGTCAAGGTCACACTTGGAGGTCAAAAGTAAAAAATGGCTATAAATGAGCTTGTCCAGGTCATAACTATGTCACTCATTGTGAGATTTCAAAATGACTCTGTACATTAATTTTGTTCACAGTCACTGGACGGCGTGTCATGCGAAAGAATTCAATAGTTCAAAAGTCAAAATGGCCATAAATGTTAATGCCTCGGCGAAATGTTGTTCATGATTTCATGAACACTTCAAGCCAATCAAGAACTGTTCATGAACGGTTCTGAAAAAGTTCCTTAGCTTGGTTCATGAACTTTTGGACATGAACTGTTCTTAAAACATGTTCATGAACTGTTTATGAATTATTGTTGAACATTTCAAAGTTCATGAACAGTTCTTCATCTAACCATAAATACTTAGTGATGAACATTTCATGCACAAGTATTTCTAATGACTTTTCTGAGACAGACTTTAAGGATCCATCATGAATAATTCATGAATTCCTTTGTGCTAGATGTTTCATACATATTTTTGAAAGTAATATTGAAATGTCTAGCATACAAATCTTGTAGATTTGTGAAACCTGTGAAGTTAGTATGAATATGCATAGTGCTTTCACCACTGTAAGTTAGTGTTCTTGACCTGTTCTAGAGAATTTTAAGAACATTTGTAAAAGAACTGTTCAAGAACTGCCTTCAGGAACACTTCAATAACTTTTTAAGGACCTTTCCTGTTCTTGAATTATTCTTAAACTATTCTTGAACACTTTAAGAACTTTTTTGAACAACATGTTTCCTTCTGATGTTCTTAAACAGGTCTACACAATGTTTTTGAACGTATGATGGACTTTTTAAGAATCCAATATGTTCTTAAAAGGATCTGTCATGGTTCTTGGAAGACTTAAAAGACAAGTTTAAGAACGTTTTAAGGACATCTTATTTCAAGAACAGTTTAAGATGATATCAAGAACTCAATGTACATTGCATTGCTGTTTTTACAAAGAAAGAATATTGTGTACACAGGAAGTTGAAACGGAAGGCACATGGTTTATGTTATATTTGAAAATGTAAGTCTTTAATAAATTACCGGCTGAACTGATCAGCCATTGGTTCCATTTCAAGTTCTTTGGCACTGTAAGTGTAACCATTTCAGGGAAACCATTGATTAGTAAATGATTCTTGAACTGAAAATGAGACTATTCATAATCTTTTCAATACATGAATTATTCATGAACATATAGTGCAAAGTTGTATTATGAAATTTAAAGAGTATTATCAAACCACTTGTATCTCAGTTATTAGTGTTATATTTAAATAATTGTTATATGTTGCTATCAATATGTTAAGTGCTAATACAAGACTTGTTTCTTCTTACCCTGACCTGTTTGTTGAGCTTTAGTAACACTTATGATAACCTTTGCATAAATTGACAAATTCTTGTTCATGAATAGTTCATGAACACTTCATGCCACCTCAGTTCATGAACTCTTGAAGAACTATGGTTCATGAACTGTTCACTTACAGTTCGTGAACAGAAAATGAGCCATTGAAAAATAGAAGGAAAATGTTCATGAACTGTTCGTGAACAGCAAAACCCTGAAGAATTTTTCAAGAATTGTGTTGTATATGAACTGTTCAAGAACACTTCATGCCATTGATGTTCATGAATAGTTCATGAACATTTCATGCCATAATGGTTCAAGAATAGTTCATGAACACTTCATGCCACACGGGTTCAAGAATAGTTCATGAACACTTCATGCCATTAGGTTTCAAGAATATTTCATGAACACTTCATTCCATTAGTGTTCATGAACAGTTCATGAACTAAAATTTCAAGAACTTTTCACAGACGTGGCTCATTTTCTGTTCACGAACTATTCGTGAACAATTCATGAACTCAGTTCACGAACAGTTCATGAACTGTTCACGAATTATTCGTGAACTGCAGAACAACATTTCGCAGGGGTGGCATAATAATTCTTAAATATCGCCATAAATGAGCTTCTCTTCTTTTGTGAAGACAGCATGCAAAATATTGTGTGTCAATGCAGCATGTGGGGGTATCCGTCACGTCTGTGACAAAGCTCTAGTTATAAATGAAATGTTTATGAAGCTCTTCTATTCCCATGTACTCACTATATTTAAGTAATGCAGTAATGTAAATTATTATTGAAGTGCACAATTTTTGGGGGCATGAGTTCAAACCCTCTGGGACCATGTATCAAAAGATTTTCAGTCATTTTGTTGCTCCTAAAAATTACCAGTATTTGATAGTTGCGAGAAGATAACTATTTGTGTGAGATGTGGGAATGTAACCATTGATAGGCAATGCTTAAAATTAATTGAAGTTTGATGCATTGGAAGTAAATCACTAGTGAAAAGTGGAGTGATTTCTAAACTCTCATCTGTTAATCCTTACAGTGTGTTATTTAATTCAAAACTAAGATAGAAAATATATCATGGTACCTGTCAACAGTAAATGCACCATTTGTTTTACAAAGGGACACAAATATTGTGCCCTGTGTATAACAGTGCTGTGATAATAGTTGCCTCCCATTAAAGATAAATCCTATTTGGAGAAAATGTTTTGTTAATTTTATGTCACACACATACAAGCAAATAAGTTCATGTTCATAATGTCATAACTATGACGTAAGACAGTATTTAACCTGTTAAAAATGTTTTGTAGAGACTTTCTAGAGAAATATTCAAATTTGTTTTAAACTTTCCGGTGGTTTATAGAGAAATATCAGTGAATTAAAACTGATATTTCACTGTTTCAAACAGTGAAAAATAACAGTGAAAATTATCGATAATTTTCACTGTTTTACAGTGAAATGACGTCATTTTTTTTACGAAATGACGTCATTATTCCAGCGAAAATCTCCAGTTAAACTCTTTAACAATGTAAGTAAACGGTGAAAACAAAGCATAAAATAAAAAGAACATTTGTTGGATTCGTTGGAATATCAATTTTAATTCACTCGTAGAAAATACAATTAGTCTTATTATTATGATTATATAAATGTTATTATTATTATTATATAATTGATATTATCTAGTTGCTGATCTTTTACCAAATTTAGAATGAAACAATAAATGAGCAGAACGATACTGTATAAATATTTACATGTCAAATTGTCTTGCAATAAATAAGCAGTTCAATACTGTATAAATATTTACATGTCAAATTATCTTGAATAGACTTTAAATGAGTTAATTTGCTTTTACACAAATTTGCTATGACACAAATTTGCTATTACACACCTGCCCTATTAGAGCATATTAAAACAACCCACCAGCTGTTTGAATCATCATTAAATAAAGAAGGTTAAGTCTTTGATAGACCTGTCAATCTTGGGTAAATAAGAAAGATTTTAGACTAGAACTTGTCAAAAGTTAATTGAGTGATTTAAAAAACTTAAATAACCATGGTTATAATTTATCATGCATTGGAATACATTTCATGAATTAATTGTCATGTTAAGCATATAGAAGCATGTAAAAGAAAACATTTATAGTTATTTCCCAAAATTAATTATTTTGGGGACATTATTGAATAAATGTAATAACTCAATTTTGCTAAAACATTTACATGGTTAGTCACACATTGCTTTTCAGATAATATTTCTGTTCCCTTGGATTAAAATGTCATTTACTGTCAGCCACCCTGGGTTAAATTGAGTCACGTTCTGAGAAAACAGGACTTAATACATGTGCCTAAAGTGTCATCCCAGATTATCCTGTGCAGTCCTCACAGGCTAATCAGGGATGACACTTTCCGCTTTAACGGTATTTTTTGTTTAAAGGAAGTCCCTTTTTACCAAAAATCTAGGATAAGCGGAAAGTGTCGTCCCTGATTAGCCTGTGCAGACTGCACAGACTTATCTGGGACGACACTTTACGCAAAATCATTATGCCTAGTTTTCTCAGTACAAGGCTCAATTATACTTGATGGGCTGGTCACTTCCTTAATTTAAGCATGTCAAAAGAATTAATCATTGGTAAACTCGATTCATACTCATTCGTTAATTGCTGGCGCCACCTTTTCATTTGTTTTATGCTCACATGATTTTCTCACGTGACCATCCAATGCATTTTCCTTGGTTCTTTTTTCACATAAGATCTGCATACGTGGCCATTGTGGCCATCGAAGGTATTGCATGTATGTAATATTTTCGCTGGTTAGCATACCGCAAGGTGAATGGATGGAGAAAAGGTCCATCTGTGTAATTATTTGCGGAATAAGACTGTCTCTCATCTTACTTATGCACTAACGAATTGGTGAATGTAAAATTGATATGAATTTAGAGAAATTAACTGTACATAAAGATATAGAAACAGAATTTAATTTGACTTGAATTCATCCATGACTTTGTTGTACTTTTTATCATACTTTATTTTATGGATGAATTGACAATATTAGAATGGAACTGACTTGCCAAATCCACCATGTAATGAACTACATTTACTCAGTTAATACAATTCACGTAATTGAGGCAAATTGCGAATGGCGTTGTTAATTTGAATGAGCTATGCGACAACATCTCAAATACACATCTCTATATATTAGGCCTGTACCAAAATTAGAATAATTTAAATTTTGATCCAAAGTCATAATAAAATGGTTCAATACAAATTAAACTTTAGATCAAACAGTCACAGACTTAATTTGTTGGGGGGGGGGGTTAAAGCAGGGACGTAATTTTAGCTGAGTTTAAATGAGGCGTGATTGTGAATTACATTACCATTAATGTCTTTGAATATTAAGACCCTAAGATATGCACTTAACAGTTTGTAAATGCTTGACATGCTTGACATTGATACATATATTACTGCTGACATTTGAAATCTTTAAACTTCAGTAAAGATCTTCTAACTTGGTGATAAGAGAATTTTTATGCATCTTAACTAAAGCATTTAAATCCAGTTGGCAAAAACAAGCTTAGAAGTATTGAAATTAAGGCCTGGTGATCACAGTTGTCATCAGGTATGCAACATTTTTTCAAAATAATATGTGGAATATTCTTAGATGATTTTAAATCAATATATTTTTTTACTCTGTTGTAAACAGGAATAAGTGGATTTACACTGGACTTTGTCAATATTTTCACTAATGTACATCTTGAGTTAATATTCTTCATAGAAGCCATAATAGACCCTATTAAAATTTGGTTTCAATTAAACGCTGAATATTTTATATTCTAGTTAGTACTTCAGTATTGAAGCAACAAGTGGAGTGGTTGAACATTTATTCCATCAAGACAAAAGAACAAAAAAGTAACAAATAACATTATGAAAGAATCAAACTCAAAGATAAATTAATGTAAAACAACAACACTTATTTAACCTTTTCCCACTCATAAGCATAGTAAAAATGGCTATGGGCAAACAGCATGAAACCAGAACAGCCTGCAAGTAACTCACAGTGTGTTCAGGTTTTATGCTGTTTTGGTGCTCAGCATGCTGAGTATCTATGGGTTGGAAATGAAGCCTTTAAACTTGTATTTAGTAAGAAAGGTCTTTAAATAAATGTAACTTTCTATGAGACTACAAATGCTTCAAAATACGTGGTCAAGGCTTAAGAAAGAACAAAAATAATATTTTTTTATTTAAAAGTGTATGCTCCTCTGGTCATGTGTGCAATCGGGCATATTATGATGTTATGACTGGCCTCAATACATAATTATATTAATTTTGTTGAATTGTTCGCAAGTTAGCAGCCGTGATAGCCTTGTAGCAATTTATAATGCGCGTGAACTTTTCAATTTGAAACCTTGTGGTAAATAACAAAGCGCTATACATGATAAATATGATATATTATATATCAATACATTTGAATATTTAAGCATCAACAAATCACAAACAAAATGCACATGCTCTTTTGTATAAAATAGTTTAAACTACTGGACATGTTATGTCCAAGTGAGATGATAGGGTTATATAAATGCAGACTTATTTAAATATGATTGACATTTGTGGAATGGGGAAGCGTATATCAATAAATGAGCGGACCAATAATTAGGTTTATGTTTCTTTCGTATTACCACAAATAGTTGTAACATTAAAATGATACACTTTGATTCCCTGGACAAACAAAAAGGTAGAGTGATCTGTGTTTGCCTGTATGGTTTATGATAGTGTCCATGCAAACTATTGTTGTGATCTAATCAGGCAATTTAGATTTAATTAAAACAGATATCCACTAGTAAGCTTTTAAGTGTCAAAAGATAGTTTCTAAGATGAAAGATTTAAGTTACAAAAAATAAAGTTTAAAAGGAGGATTTATAAAAAGTCATGATCACGATAACGGTGAAATAATTTTGTTAAATCTACCATGCAGCATACAAATCAATATGTCAATAATAATTAAATAACTTCGAAGTCCCATTTATGGTCATGTCCCATGTAACTATAGCCTTGATAATCAGTTTAATGAATGATTTTCTATACAGAAAAATATAGAACATCTCAAATAATAACTTAATCACTTCTGCAGCTTCAAGGTCACTTTCATACATCTTGCCCTCAACTACGGTATTTACTATATATATATATATATATATTGACCTATGACCTGTTTGCCATACAAACAAACACAAACATCTCTAATAATAACTAAATAATTTCTGAAGCTATCAGGTCACTTTCATACATGTTGCCCATAGCTGCAGCCAGGATTATCGGGTCCCAACATGCAACACTTCCACACATAAGTGACCTTAACGAGCTTTCCACGATCAGAATATTGCTCAATCCGCTCCTTGCCTTTTGGGTGGTAATTACACGACTTCTTGTGATTGTCATTTAACGTGAACAGCTTGTTACATCTCAAACACTTGGTCACCTGACCCACAGGCTTAAAACTCTTCCCTTTGTTCTTCTTCACCTCATCAAGGGATTTCATCAACGAGCGAAATGTCGGCGCCTCTTGACTGTTCAGAATCCTCTCTTGGCTCTTCTGAATTGCCTCTCTTCTTTTCTCCTTTGCCTTCCTCTTCTTCTCCTCCTTCTCCCGCTCCAGTTGCTTGATAAGCTCTATTTCAGCGTCTTGTGTTCGTGGACCGCTCACCTCAAACTTTGTGGACCACATGTGCATGGGTGACGGCAATAGCTTCATTTCTTTTTTAAGGGTTTGTGGCATATCTGGCAGGTGCGAAGTTCCAAAAGGTTTTGGTGTCCCAAACAGATTGGATTGCGTGATTTTCGTTGGTTGCATTCCCTTCCTGAAGGTATCCATCTGAGAGAGAGCATCCTGTAAAGAGCTCTCCAGTTTCTTGGCACTGTGACGTAACCTTGCCAACCTTTCAGCCGATATTTGAATGCTTCTCTGGTCAATCTTTGGCAAAGGTGTGGGAGCGTTGTATAGAGAAGAGGGAGAGGTTCCTTCTTGCTCCCCATTGCCATGGTGCTTTTTGGTTTTGTTGTTGAGGGCTGATGGAGCTTCTGTTTGTGAAATCTGGTCGTCAAAGTCTCTAGAAGACCTATCCGTGTTGAGCTCTGACACCTTCTTCATTGTCACATCCTTGATTTCCTGAGGATTTAGAAAGAATTGTCTACAAAGCTAAAGAAGGATTCATAACATGTTGTCTGCAAAGCTTAATAGTTTATTTGCAAAGAGTAAAAACACTATCACTGGAAGTAGAATCTAAAGTATGTTACAGGCATCAATGGGTTATAAGGTATGAGATAATTGTTCATGCCAACATTTAAAGAAGGCGGAATATAGCAGTGGCACAGTCATCTGTACATTAGTTCATCTTTCCATCTGTCTGTATTTACTTCAGTGGGAACGTTTCTGTTTCAGCAATTAAAAATTTGCCAATTTTTGATGGATTTTGAAATAAGTTGGCACTAATATCCACAATCATAACATGACTTGTTGCATATAACATCTGTCCTCCTAGTTCAAAAGTCAAGGTCACACCTAGAAGTCAAAGGTCTTATTCACTGTCTGAGAAATAACTTGGCATGAGTGTAAATCATCATAAAACAACCTGTTGCCAGCCTCCCTACTGCAAAGGTCAAGGTCACAATAGGAGGTCAAAGGTCAATTTTGTCCATCACTGAACAGTCTCATTCATAAATTTGTCTTATATTGAATGATTTTAAACCAACTTTGCCCAAATGCAATCCATCATGGGACCACATGTTCTGTCTAAACTCATCTTGCTTACTCAAAGGTGAAGTTCACACTTAGAGTTCAAAGGTTGAATTCTGGGCATAAAAGTGCTGGTCAGGACTGTAACTTTCTCACTCATCATGCTAAAAGATGTAAGTTTGTTAACATGAGGATGAAATCTAAATTAAGGATAAGTAAAGATCTTAAATCTACTGGTTAATCAAGTGTTAAATTCCCATCACCTGTAGTTTTAAATGAAGTTTCTCAACCTCTTCATGTTTCTTAGAGATCTGCTTCCTCATCTTGGAGATCTCCGACACACTCTGTTTATTTGCAGACTCCAACGAATCCAGCCTCGATTTTGCCTCTCTATGGGCACGCTCTGCATGATGCTTCAGTGCTTCGATGTAAGCCCGTAGCAGGTTGGGTAAACTAGTGCTCATGTTCTGGCCATCTGCCCGTAAGATCTGCAGACACATTATCCTGTCCTCCATAAGAGAACTCAGTGTCTCAGTAAGGCATTCTATGTACATGGGCAAGGCCTGCCGGGGCTCCTCATTCAAAATCTGCTCCATAGTTTCCTCTGGGAGATTACAACACTCTGCCACAATTTTCATCTGGTCTGTGCATTCTTGGATGATCTTCTGGTACTTTAAAACCTCCTTCCGATGACTCTCGATCTCCGACATGGCTGCCCGCGTCTTTTGCCTCCAGCCTTCTCGCTCCTTCTGTATCTGCAAGATGACATTATACTAAATAATTGAGTCATTTAGAACTGAACTCTTTTTAAAAAATCATCATATTTTACTTGAAGACATGTTTTACACATTAGACTGTTGTTCTGGTTTTATCTTTTGGAGATATTAATAAGGTAAACATAGGACTGGTGTTCACTAATAAGTACCTAAATGATATAGAAAGAGACTCAAGTAAAACATTGCTCTGATAAAGGTTACATTCCACAAGAAAATCCCTGAAAGTTGTCGATTTTAGAATTAGAGGAGGAAAATCTTCAGAATATTGTGACCTGCAAGGCCAGCCATTTTGTGACCTCTGCAGTTGTGTCTTGCCAGTTTTGACCGTGCAGATGAGTGCCCTCTGTGTGGAGGAAATGTGCCACGGCCGCCGTTATGTCATCGTCCGTCCGTATGCCTGAAAAATGATGTTACTTGTTTAATCAAGCAACAAAACACTAGCCACACCTTCATTAAAAGCTTCTTATATTGTTTAATGAGATAATATTGCCTGATTACCTTTCTATATCTATTTTGCATTTTCAAAACACTGTTAATTATTTTAGCTAGCAACAAAACACTAGCCACACCTCCATTAAAATCTCAGTTAATTTAGTATTCCATTAATTGGTTTCATATTACAGAGTAATCCTTTGTTAATATTTATGGTTAAATCAATTCAATATGTCGATTTGTTCAATGTTCTTTTAGATTACCGTTTTTTCGGGGGATCAGATGCAATTTTTTTTACAGACAAAAGTTACCTGCGACTTATTTACCAAAGCGTCTTATTTATGGACAAAAATAAAAACAAGATAAACAGAATATCATTTTTTTAATCATATATGTGTGAATAACCCCATGTCACTATCAATCCATTATTTCAGGCGTTTATTGTAGTTTTATCGCTTTGTTTTACATACCACATTAATCGTTCCCTACAGTGTACACCCCCGCAATAAAATCATGGAAAGTTATGTAAAAGACTGATTATAGCCAACGGGTGTAATCCTCCAGGAAATTGTGCTTTTCATGCGTAATTTTATCAATTTTTTTTTTCGACACGTAAAGCGTTTTAACAAATTAATATTGAATTCATTACAAATATAACACAAATATAATGTTTTGTTAAATTCTCAAATGAGAATTATAATTTGTAATCCGAAAAACACATCCAATTTAATGTAAACACGACGTTAACAAATGCTAATTTCCAATACACAATCATTATGTATATTTCCTGTTGATTCCCTTGTCTCGACAAAAAGCATGCGAAAATTATCTGGCAATGTACAACGTCATGTTATACGCATGGAAAGCGTGCGTGTATTGATTTTTATGCCCATGAAAGAGGGAATATAGTGATCGCACTGTTCGTCTGTCTGTCCGTCCGTCTGGCTGTCCGTCACGCTTTGCGTTTAAGTTTAGAAAAATTCTCATAACTTCTATGTCCCTTCAGATGTAACATTCATATTTGGTATGCATGTGTATATGGACAAGGCCTTTCCATGCACACACAAATTTTGACCCCCTTGACCTTGAACTTAGGGTCCGAGTTTAGGTTGATATATCACTGATTGTGCTGATATATTTCTGATAATCTTGACAACTGGGAATCTGGCGTAGTTACAGATAACTACCATTGCGTAATGGCCATTCGGGAAAGGACCGCAAAAGTCTATCGACACCTCATCCCACGGTACGCTAGGTTACTAAGTGGACTTGACTTTACTAGTTTTGAGTTGTTGACTGGTGACGCTGACATGCACGGAATACAGTGTTTACATACATCGCCGACAAGTTTATCCATGTATGGAAACCAGCATGTTTCTCTGAGTAGACTTTTACATCGGACTCAACCTTGATGGCCTTCATGAGCTAGGTTTACAACTTGACGTTGCATACTCTCTGGTATACACAGTCTTAAACCGCGGAGTACTACATAGTTGTCATTTATCTTCACTGAGGTTAACTCATCCGCCAGAGCGCGGTATTGCTGATAGAAAGCGCTGTTTTGCTCTGACTGCTTATGCCACTTGTTTTGTGATAGGGCCTTAATAACCAAACATAATACTTTATCTTTGCTGGTCGCCTCTGCTATTTCTCTGTCTTTGCCTAAAAACTCACAGTTTTCGGCTTTTTGTCTTAACCTTGTAACAAATTGGTCGATGCTTTCTTGGTGTTGTTGGCGAAGATTTTTGAATTCATACCTCTCGAATTCTTTGTTTTTCTTTGAACTGAAATACTCCAACAATCTCTGTTTTTTTTTATCATAATTTGCGTCATCGGTATAAGCTCAAAAGTTTGATAAATTTCAAAGACTTTGTCACGTGCATAGTGTAATGGTAGTGCTTTGTGCCGTTTCTTTGAGTCGATGTTCAGTCCGACAAATAGATTTTCAAGTTTTGCCGCATACACTGCAACTCCAATATATCGCGGTTTGTGGGGTCCAAAGATAGTGAGCGCGATATATCCAGCGCGATATAACTCGAGAAATGTCTAACTTAATTGTATTGTGGTTAATTTCAAATTTCCCCAATGTTTTCATTTTTGAGTACAGTGCTGCTAAATATTTGTATAGTAATAATTGCAAACCAATTCTACAATAAACATTATCATAACTACATACGTATCTGTATTTATCATTAAAACCGAAATGTAAATTATTTTTTATTTTCATGTACGATCGCTCGCGAATCAGCTAAAAATAAGAATTCTTGCCGTAAAAAGCGTATAAAATATAATTGTACATAGATTCGAATTTACCCTTATAAATAGTCCTAATGAAGGAACTGAAACAGCGTTAACAGTTACGATACAGCATGTTTGAAATATATTTCATAAGACGAAATTCAATGCCACATAATTCGCGATAAAATGCGGTACTTTAGTTGAAATTTACAACGAAACTTTTAATGGAACTTAAATTATCTCAATGTTGTACCCGCTACAAAATTTTTATTTACAAATAAATACACACACGCCAATTTTCGCACGCTTTTTATCAGAACAAAGAAATTCATGACCAGTACCAAAATTTAACGATTTATATACCAGTAAACTGCCATTATTACCTTTGCAATGACACTAATTGGTTATTTCTTAAGTGTTAAAAACATCTCCAGCCTTGTGTATACAACACTGTCACTAATTTATTGTTTTTCACGCTTCACTGCGTGCCAAAGTAAGACGCGAAATATAGGGTGTTTATACTAGCTAGAACCAGTATTTTGCTTCAGTTAGCGAATTCTCAGATTTTAACATGTCATTTAGTGATCATGCTCGTCGGATTTTTGGGAGCCATAGCCAAAGCGCGATATATTTGACAGCGCGATATACCGGTCCGCGATATATCGGCGTTGCAGTGTATTTGTCCCATAGAACAGCAAGGGAGCTTTTTTCCTCAAAGACATCAAACTTGGGAATCCAGTCAGTGTGAATGAGTGTCTAATAAATCCAAATGCATACAAAAAAAACAACTGTAATCCTGGTCACCAATGTATGTTTTATTGTTTTTTTCTTAATGTTAATTATGTATTTGTTGCCTGGACTTGAAAAGGGATAAGTTTATACAAGACCCAAGAGGGATAGGTTTTTAACATGTTTATTCGCTATGACTATCTAAGAGGAACTACTAAAAAAACAAGCATATGAAATACAGCAAGCAATCTTATTGGCCAAGTCTGGCTGTAGGCGGGGCTTATCAGTAGGCGTTGCTAGACCGCTGATCATTACAGTGATTTAAGATGTAAGGTCACAATTGACCACAATCAATTTTACTAGGCATCTTCAATCTAAAATCAAGCATTAAAGAGAATTTAAATTTTAATGGATGAACATTTTGATTGCATATTTGGGATTATTTTATCATGGGATAGGTGCATTGTTTATGCCGATGCGTCTTATATGTGGACAAAATTCGAAAAAGGAAAAAAAATAGGGGATGCGTCTTACATTCCGGTTTGACATATACAGTAACCCAAAAAATACAGTAAATGATCATCATTTTATCTTTAATATGTCCCATATGTCTCATGATAATACTGATGGTTTCAATTATTCGTTTTGTCAATATTTCCTATGTTCTATTCATTTAAATTATGCTCGTTATATCTACAATACTACTACCTGGGCTAAAGCTGGTGTGGGCTGTGGGCAGTGGATGCATATTGGCTCCCTTTAGAGATTCATCTTGTATTGGCTCCACAGATGTGACTCCTTTTAGCATTGCCTCTGAGGTTTACATGATGAACTTTTGGGGAAAAGTAAATAATAACTTTAGTCTAAATCCACAGATTTTGGAAAAAAAACAACAACAAGGCACCAAACATTTATCAAGCAATTAAATGTCTTTGCAATTAAATATCAATAAAACTTACATTATACATGCATGTACAGTTTCCACGCTCTATGATTTTTATTAATTCAAGGTTCTAACAAATAATTTTACATTTTAATTATTGCTTTTATTTTAAAATGGTTAGAAACTCACTTGAAACATATTTAATTTGTCTTTTTTAGAAATTGTATCAAATAAATGTCTTTCCTTACCTTGAACAATTGGTGGAAATAAATCCATGATAGCTTATCCATAGACAATCAGCTAAACAAAATGTAGATAAAAGTTCAAAATACATCCATTTGCAGTCTCCACACGGACTTGGTAACGAGAAAATGACAATTCTTCACTGAAATGGCTGGTTTTTCAATAAAACTACACAGCTACACAAAAATGATAGCTTCTGTGGCAAGATTTGTTTGTAAAGGCTTTCCATTTGTTGTCGCCATTTAACCAGTTATCACGAGCCCATATTATTAAAATCTTGTCAGTATATGAATTGTCCGCAACAGCATACAAATCAAATTATACAGTATCTGTCGATTGTCTTTAATTCAGTCTAAATGCATTATGGCTAAGTGCCATTGAGTTGTTCTTATATATTGGCAATAAGATTATATGGCCTGAAGACTTCTTCAAGTCTTTTTTGCATTTAAAAAAAAACACCTGAAATTATTTTAGCACGCAAAAAAAACATAGCCACACCTTCATTCAAAGCTTAGTTAATTTAGTATTCCATTTAATGGTTTCACATTACAGAGTAATCCTATGTTAATATTGATGGTTACATTGATTCAATATGTCGATATTTCCAATGTTCTTTTAATTTAAATGATAATCGTTATATCTTCAATACTACCTGCTCCACTATCTTAGGTGTATGCAAGGTTTTGTTAATAAATTGTTCTTATTCTGTTTAAATTGCCTTGGGATAGATTTACATTAGTACCTTTTGACATTAAAATGCGTTATTTAATGCTCAATAGGTTAGAAGCCATTCTAAAAGAGGTTATTCATTTGTTCATGTCTGGCACTTCATATTTAATTTGTTCTTCTGAGGTCACATGCTGCTTTCATTATTTAAATTTGGTATTTAAAGTTTAATGTCCTTAAAGAACTGTATGTCCAAAAAAATATTAATGTTTAGGAAACTATCAATGGTAGCACAGTGAATGGCTTTTTAAAAGATCCATTATGAACTCATGGATAATGTGTTTACCTTAATATTTAAATGGTATAGTGTTGTGAAGACTTGAGAATGAAGCTGTACATATTGAGCTTAAACAAATATTTCAGAGGTCGTTGTAAAAAGTAGGATGTATAAGTTTCCAAATTAGTCAAAATTCATGCTTTTCAAGTTAATCTTTAATGATTATTTTTGGTGTAGCATTTATTTGGACTTTTTTTATTAAAGAAAAGTAGTTTTTATATTTGCGTTGAACTAAATATTTCCTGCCATTCTTTTATAGCTTTGCATATTAGAACAACTGTACAATTTCAGATAAAATTGAAGTATTTTTTTTCTCATTCATTTCACTAACTTGTACAAATATTTATGCTTTTGATGTGAGTAGTTTTATCTCCAGAGGCAACCGACTCAATTGTCTGTAAAGAAACTATATAATTAATAACTTGTTTTTTCTTCCGGATTTCAGTTGAATTTTTATACTAGTATGCACCACTGGGGTGAGTAGAAGGGCTATATGGAAGTCACTCTGTCTAAAAAGTCAGTCTAGCAACCTCTACTTACACTTGTCCAAGCTGTAACATCCCAATGCATTTAATGATTTCTGAAAGACTTTGCACAAATGTTTGCCTGTATTGGACCCTGTGTTTTGTGCAAGAACCATTTGGCCTCAAGGTCAATGTCTGACTGTGATGTTAACCCTTTACAAATTATACATGAATTTTTACACATTTTTAGTCCCATAGAAAGTTTAATTGAATTAAAGACCTTTCTTACTAAATTTAAGTTTTAAAGGCTTCATTTCCCACCCTTACATGTAGCTTATACTGAAGAGCAGCAAACAGCATAAAACCTGAACAGATTGCGAGTTACTCTCAGGCTGTTCCGGTTTTATGCTGTTTGCACATAGCCATTTTTACTTTGCTTCTGAGTGGGAAAGGGTTAAAGGTCATAAAGGTATTGCACATTATTGTTGAATAAGGGTTTAACCGCTCTGTTACTTGATCATTAAATGAATCTTTAAATAATTTGTTCACCTTTTTAAGATGTTGTTGGCCTGCAAGAATCATGTAGCTTCCTTCAAGGTCAAACTTTGAGGTCAAAATAAGGACATAATCTTCTCCTTTATATAACTTGACCAACTGTGTCTTGTTCTATGAAAAGGGGCTTAAATGAATATGCATGAAGTGTCGTCCCAGATTAGCCTGTGAAGTCTGCACAGGCTTATCAGGGACGACACTTTCTGCTTTTATGACATTTTTCGTTTAAATGAAGTCTCTTCTTAGCAAAAATCCAAATTAGGCGGAAAGTGTCATCCCTGATTAGCTTGTGCAGACATGCATTATGCCCAGTTTTCACTGAACACGACTCATATAATTAATAATTTAAAAATAATGTGCCTCAAATGTTCACCTTTTTAAGTCAAATGCAAGAACCATGTTGCCACTATCAAGGTCAAGGTCGAATTTAAAGGCCAACTGTCAAGATGCATGTCTGTATTGTAAAAATAGATTTATAGGGCTTGTTTGCTTTATCACTTGACAGTGCATGGCACAAATGTTTTAACAAACAGGATGTTTTTTGGTGCTCAAAAATCACATTACTACCTTGATGATACTTGGAGATCAAAACTCAAAATGCATCATTGATGATAAAGACTGTATATCTAGAGGGGGTAATCACGTGACAAACAAGATGGCGGCGTCCTTGCAGAGGCAGGTATTTTTCATTGTTTTATACCCTTTATTACTTGTATTATTATATTTAATTCCGCTCACTTTCCAGCCATATTAGGAAGAAAGTTACTGGCTTTTATTTCAAAGTAATATTCGCTCTATATCTCGATTTTACTCTGCGAAATTTCTTAGTGGGATGACCTAATTAGGGCTCCACTAAGAAAATTTGCAGGGAGTAAAGTCGAGATATAAAGTGAATTTAAATACGAAATAAATGCTAATCACCTGTTTACTGATATGGCTGGAAAGTGAGCGTCATTTGAAAAATAAACAGAAGTAATAAAGGGTATAAAACGGCGAAAAATAACTGTCTCAGTATGGACGTCGCCATCTTGACTATCACGTGATTACCTCCTCTGATATCTGTGTGCAGGCAGTATGTGGATGTATTCATCGCTGTCATACATATTTGTAGTTTGTATCTTGGTCAGTAAAAATACTTTCCATTAGAAACAATCTTTACAGAGCTTTAAAAAAATTATTTGTGGACAATGGCCTCATGTACTGATTTTGTCTTCCATTTCTGTATTTTCAGTGAAATACCTGCAAGATTTAACAACAAAGTTGCAGTATGAAACCAAGCATCAGACCTGTATTCTTCAACTGAAGGATGAAGAAATGGAATGCCTAAGAAAACAGTTGCTGGAGTCACAAGTTAAAGGTAATTTGTGGTGTATTTATGTTGTATGTCAGTAATGATTACCCCAACATATTAAATAAAGCTGTATGTTGGGCGACCAGTAATTGTGAGTTGTTATTTAGCAGTCAGTTTTTACCTGTTTATATCAGTTTGATTATATCAAAAGGCTTGAGCTTATTGACACACATTTGAGTCTGTTTAGTGAGTTAAACCAGTACTTGGTTTGCTAAGAGAAGATCTTGAGAAGGCTCCCTAAGTTGGGATCAAACTTCCGACCTAGAGCCTTCTCATCTGAAGCTAATGTAACCTAGAATATAACAGCTCTTGTTTGCATTTCTGGTTCCGGTAATTCTAGATACGTTTATCAATTTTGCAATATGCCTAATTTCAGTCAACTTCAGTTATTAATTTTCAATATTACCATAGTTCATCCAATCTACATTTTGCTATTTTGAAATGTGCCTATAATGTCAGCCAAACTACGATTGACAATTTTACAATGTTGCCTTAATTCACCTTAACTACAGTGAGCAATTTTGCAATGTTGCCTAATTTCAGCCAAACTGTACCCGGTGTATAATGAAGGGGAGAGAAGTGGGTTTCAGGAGCAGATCACTATGCTACACACCAGGATTACCTCCCTTGACAAACAGAATGAAAGAATGGAGAAGGAGGGCGAGGACTGGAAACAGAAATACTGGGTAAAAATGACTCAGAAATACTGTGTAAATCTCCTTACATATAATGGGTAAATAGCCTCAGAAGTACTGGGTAAAAAATACTGAGAAATACTGGGTAAAAGGACTAAAAAATACTGGGTAAAAAGACTCAACCATATTAGGTAAAAAATATCAGAAAAATAAGGTAGAAAAGCTATGAAATACTGAGTAAAAGACAAAAGAAATACTGGGTATATAGCCTCAGAAATACTAGTAAAAAAGCCTCAGAAATACTAGGTAAATAGCCTCAGAAATACTTGGTACAGATGTAAAATAGACTCTGAAATTCTGGGGAAAACTACTAAGAAATACTGGGGATAAAGACTAAGAATTACTGGGTAAAATGCCTTAGAAATACTGGGTAGAAAGACTCAGAAATACTTGGTAAAAATACTAAGAAATTCTGAGTAAAAACCTCTGAAATACTACAAACAAGACTTAGAAATACTGTGTGAAGGACTCAGAAATACTGGGTAAAAACTTCTAAAATACTGGGTAAAATACTCACAAATACTGAATAACAAGCCTCAGAAATACTGGGTAAAAAGACTCAGAGATATTGGGTAAAATGCCTTAGAAATACAGGGTCCAATGTCTCAGAAATACTTAGTAAAAAGCCTCAGAAATACTTGGTAAAATGCCTCAGAAATACTGGGTAAAATGTCTCAGAAATAGTTGTTTAAAGGAAGTATTTTTTTGGTGGATGGAAACAGCGGACTAGGGGCATAACAAAAGGAAAGGCATGAGATTCCATCACATGAGCACCTATCTTGTAAAACAGGGGTCTATGCATGTGCTTAAAGTATCAGTTGCAGTGTGCCCAAGCTAATCAAGGACAACACTTTTCACTTTTATTGGCGTCGCTCTGGAGAGCGGCGACTAGTATGTAATGCCTTTTTTTTTCGCTTATGGGAGGAGCAGTTATTGTACGGATCAATGTATATATTTTTGTTTTAAGAATATCTTGCATAGTGGTGATTTTTTGTGTAAATTAGTGTAAATAAGAACTGCATTTGTGCCTATTATATTTATTACAACATTTATTGCCAATAATGCAAAGTTAATTCTTTTAAATAATAGCTAAACACAGGGACTGGGCACTAATAAAAGATCACAGGGACTGGGCAAATACGCGAACCGGTGAAACTTTATATAAATAGTCAACATTTTTGTCTCAAACATTGAATGGTTGCTGTGGTGTAGTGGATGAGGTGTCCGCCTAGCGATCGGGAGTTTGTGGGTTCGATTCCCAGGTGGGAAGCATTTTTTATATATTATTTATTTTATTCATATATTTATATATACAATATTTTTAATATATATATATATATCTTTTTATTTTATTTTAAATAGAATTTAAAAGTACTGCGTTTTAATGCAACCTAAATACAATGTTGCACATTTTTATTAAAATTAATGGATGCCGCGTGGTGACAACGTTAATTAAAATTTCTTAGATCTCTTAAAATATCTTTTAACCCACTTTTACAGCGAATTTGGTTGATTAAAGCCCCGTTTATTAAATTTCATTTATAATCAACGGCACGTGCTACGTTGTTAGGCTACGTTGTAAGCAAATGTAGTTCCTTGTATATAACGACTAAATGTTAAATTGATGTTATAAAACTTTTAGATTTGCAATTCAATATGAATAAAATTGTAATTAATAACGCACGACTCTTTGTCACATAACAATATTCTGATTTAAAAAATGATTATTTGATCAATGGTTATTTTTGGAACGCGGAGTAATACACTGACCTTGGTAACACTACAGTCATTATCAAAGTACGACAAACACTCGTGAAAACGCGAAATTACCCAGTTAAATTACTTTTGTTTAAATAAAAAGGTTTACTGAATAATAAGTTGGATAAATAGAATAATAGGTTAGTGTTGATTATAGATCAGGTTTATCATGCTCGGCACAAAAACGAAAAAGAACTCGCCAAGGCTGGTGCATTTTTTTTCCCTATCCCTACCACATATTGAGCGCGAAGCCCGCCACGTATTATTGATTGTAACAATGAGTTGTGATAAAGGAAGCAGCGGCTTATCAAGGAGGAGCTGCGGCTTATCAAGGAGGAGCTGTGTCCCAGCAACCTGTTTCCCTAGAGTCAAGCACTCCTTGGAGTTTGTTTTTTTAGGTGACACTATCAATGAGCATTTTGTGAGATGAAGCAGATTTTTTAAAACCCACACAGTTCTGTTCCATTAATAAAAATTGCACACGGATGCCAGTAAAAAAAAGGAAACCAATGTTAATAAAATGAACTATGGAACATTTGGGGGTTACAACACAAAAACATAGATTATGGTTATTTGGGGGTTATAACACAACATCATAGATAATGGTTATTTGGGGGTTATAACACAAAATCATAGATAATGGTAATACCAGTATCTTTTTCTATGTTGTTTAAAATAATCGGCCAATATATTAATATTTACAGTAGAAAAAAAATCGTTCCATGTTACTTCATTGAGTGCCTTTTACACTTAAATTTGTGACGCCCTTTGATGCTTCGCATCAATACTTATCTTGTTGAATTTTTGTTTAAAGAAAGTAATGTTTTAGTGAAAATCCAGTTGTGACGGAAAGTGTTGTCCCTGATTAGCTTGTGCAAACTGCACCTTTAAATCTGGTACAACCCTTAAAGAACATTCATTAAGCCAAATTTTTCAAGAACAAGGCTTATTTGAATGACTTGGCAGGGTGGGTGGGGGAAAACGGTGTTGGGGCGTTTGGGGACATAACAACACAAAAGGCATGAGGTTCCAGCATATCCACTGGTAGCACACCTGTACTTCAGGGCTCTCTTAAGACACTAGACGAGGCTCATCGCCTGGTGAATGTCCATCTCCACAACGCTGCAGCCTTCAAGGATGAGTGCAGAGCCATGGAGGCGGAGAGGGATGGCTTGAAACTGGAGCTCCACCAGACCAGGGACAGGCTGCTGGCCCTTGAACAGAGACTCAATGAGGCGCAGGAGAGATTGGAGGAGGAGAAACAGAATTGGCAGAGACAGGTGGGTGTAACAGAACAGAATAGATGATTGATATAACATGGAATTACAGTTGATTGTTACATATAAAGAGGCTGGTGTTAGATTTAAGGAGGAGAAAAAGAATTCAGAGCTACAGGTAAGTATAACAGAACAGAGTAGAACAGATTATTATAATAACTTTAAATTCAGTTAATTGTTACATAATCAGAGACGTAACAAGTAAACACATAGAAAAGTTACAAATACAGAGTAATAACAAATAAGCACTGGTTTAACATACATAGTGTTGATCACATGCTTTTAAACAAACAAACAAATATGTTGATCAGTGAAACAGCTGTTAGAGTATTAGAGGTTATTTCATGTTGACAATATCATTTTTCTAGAGTATCATCTTGCAAATGGTTAATTTAAGAATGGGAAGCACATACAAATGCTTAAAATGTTAACTTTATTTTTTTTAAACAAATCAGTGAATCATTAAGCTGAAAATATGATATGGTAGTCTTAATATCGTGTTTAAATACTTTTAAATAAGTTAGATATATTCATGAAGATTAGCCTTTGTAATGAACACATTTTAAAATGTAAAATGCAATATAAACTCTTATGCCTCCCTTTGAAGATGTTGTCATAAAGCAGTTGCACTGTATGTCTGTCATTGTGTGTGAAGTTTTTCTCGTAGTCCTAACTTTGCCATATTTTCATGGTTTTTTTAAATTACTCACAACAAATGTCCACAATTATATGACAACATGTAGGGTGTAACACCCATCTCCTTTGTTTTAAAGGAATCTTGTCACGTTTTGGTAAATTGACAAAATTGAAAAAAGTTGTTTCAGATTCGCAAATTTTCGTTTTAGTTATGAAATTTGTGAGGAAACAGTAATACTGAGCATTTTCCATGGTCTAATATAGCCATTATATGCATCTTTTGACAATTTAAAAACCTGAAAATTATAAAGCGTTGCAACGCAAAACAATTGAATGATTTGGAGAGTTCTGTTGTTGTCGTTTACTTTTTGTGAAATTACGAAGATTGCTTATATAAAGTATAAAGTACTTTCTTCACACATACTTGGCAGGATGGCAGAGCGGTCTACCGTATTTTACCATGTACAGTACAGCCAAAGCGGAACAAACGTATTTCGCGATCCGCGGCAGCAAGGCGAAACGAGTCGATGCCGCGTCAGTCGTTGAAGCCGCGTCAGTATGCGGCGGCAAGTCGCATTTCGCCGCGAAACTTCGCATCTGTCCGCCGAGGCATGCCGCGGTCTGCGACATGATGCCGAGTCGATGCGATCATGAAATTATTTTTTTTTAATTATTAGTAACATGTAGTTAACAAATTTTGAAAGAACAATTATAATAATAATTGAAATCATAATAAATTTATTGTGCGCGGATTGTATTAGCATATACATGTACGCATAGTTAATGTGTCTGGCCAATTATTAAGTTTGTTTCCCGCCCGTAGCGTATGTATTTCACACATAAACAAGGTCACGTAATTATGTTTTCGCACATACAAGTGGTCAAGGCTCCAGCATATGGTGGATTTATAAATTAATTGCATGTTGATTCCGCTATTATATTTTAGCTGAGAAAATTAGCAGTTTGAAGCCACATCAATAATCAAGACGGTGACGACGTATTTGTAGTTTTGTTAATTATCAGCTTATTACAACTATTGTTTGAATATGCGTATATAAACACGTTTTATTTTGTTCATATTATACAGTTAATATCGCTACTAATTACCCGATAATCCCGTATATTCCAGTTTTAAAGCAAATGCTGGTAAATATTTATGATACACAAACATTCTCGATATTTCCTTAAGTATCAAATACATTTGGGCATTTGTTACTATTTATAGAGATGATGAAATAACGTCTAATTGGGGCGTTTTTTTTCTCCACTGAACACGCGATTTACGCCTGACGTGATGTTCATGTATTTATACAACACAAAATACACCCAAACTTTCCAAACGACGTTCTACATGTCTGCATAATTTTCGCGCGCTTTTTATGAAACAAAGGATATTTTAGCACTGTTTATTTGACGCAAGAATTTGCCAAAGGACGCGTTAGCATTAAAATTTTGAAGTGTGTTTCGGATTACAAATATAATAATGATAACCGAACGAAACATAAACAGTTGCGCAAAATTAATTCTACGCTACACATACATGTATGCACATGAAGGTGGATATCTTTTCACTCGATCCGCCGCGTACGTATGCGGCGGATTTACTCCGCGAAAGTACGCGAGGTTAATACAGACTCGGCGTCGTTGCGCGGATCGATGCCGAGTGCCACGGCGATACGCCGCGTGAACACACGATTCGGCCGCCGCGGACTAATAATCTGGCCGTGGCGTAGCCGCGGATTATGTTTGTGCCGCTTTGGCTGTACTGTATAGCGCGCTCCCATGTATAACGCGCATGCGATTTTTTAAAGCAAAAATGGAGAAAAAAAAGAATTCAAGATCAAAAACCTGAAAATTGGGCCGAAAATGGCCACCATTCTTATATTGCGCAATCATTTAAATTGAGTTTTTCGGGTGATTAATGTTTTGTTTTAAAGTAGGGAGCGTTTATACGATCAGGAGCATGGGTTGCAAAGCACTATATTTTCGACAATTTTTAAGATTATTCTCTCGAGAACACCGTATATGTCCTTATTGTCGCGCACTGCGCGTGTTTTTTCAAGACCCCTGCGCGTTAAATTCGAACCACTATTACCTATTCCTCACATTTGAACAGTGTAACATTTTCATTACCTGCCGCTCACAACATCGTATGACATAGTCTTCTGCAGACCCGCAACATCGCAATGTCCAATTTTACGCAAATCGTCCGTGGATCCCATTTTATTTTTCATCGACTTAAATATTTCCCCATTAAGAGATGCTCCCGATTTAATCCAGTTTGACCCGGTATTTCGTGCCGTCACTGCGTCTAGTTGATCGGTATTTATAGTGAGTCAAACAATACACCCGAACGCTCAATTCCATACAGTTGGTGTTATCGGCGTAAAGCCATTAGACAAATATCATTTGTTTGTCTCTATTGAAAGAAACTAAAATGAGTCTATATCTCTATTGTTGGTTTGTAACCTACGTAGTATACTCGCACGGCAGCATATTAATGCAGATATCGGAAAATCATTGATAAATGTATTCGTCGTTTCAATGCTTAGGGCCGAGAAATTTCGGCAAATCAGAACTCAACTAACGTATAACACTTGCTCAATTAACCGTTTAACTCCACCTCCGTTCTCTGCAAAAAGGTTCGAAGGCGGAGCTTTGCACGTGCTATTATTTAATTGGACGATTGCCATTGAGGAACAAACACACGATTGGTTCGGCATGTTGATTGCTAGACAAAGGAAGCCAATTTTGTCAGCGAGAAACTTGTCGCTTTATTGCTTCAGACAGGAAGCGGCTTTCCTTTGATGACGTCAAACTGTCAATTCACATAGAGTGCAAATTTTCGGAATTGCTAACATTAAAATTTGGATTAAATTATCAAAATAAAGCAAAAGCCAAGTTGAGAAATATGATTGAAATAATTAGCGTCAGTTCAAATAAGACGTTTTGCGTTGTAAATCAACGAGTTTTCATGACAACAAAAACTTAAACAAACAATACCGCGACGACGCGGGGATTGATATACCTCGATTTTTTTTAATGAACAATCAATAAAGAAGTGTTAAAACACCAACAAAGACATTTTTTCATCTTTTAATTTTTGTCAAAACTGTTACTACCCCGTTCATTCCTACTCTTTTCCGCTTTTTGTTGTTTCGACAACGGCCCTTTCAGTCTATAACATTATAGGGTGTAGTTTTCTGCAATAAAAAAATGGCGGTAATTGTGAAGATTTACGATTACGAAATGGATTTTTTGCAATTTAGCAACCAAGAAAGCGTTGTGTCAATGTATTACGCGCACTGAATTTTTATTTTAAAATTTGAAGGTAAAAAACTGCGCGCTATGCATGGTAAAATACGGTAATTGGTTTTTACTCTGGGGATCACTGGTTCGAGCCCTGCTGCGTCTTCTTTTTTTTTTCCTTTTTTATATTTAATCTTGATTTTTTACTGGAGCTTTTTAGATCCAAAGTTTACATTTATCAATATAAAGCATTTAATGACAAACTTCAAAATATGCCAAAATCTGTGAAAAGGCCCCTTCAAGGTCACGGTCATCACAAGAGGTCAAAGTTTGCCTTGTAAACAGCTAGAAAATTCCTGTCTTAGCCATAGCTGCCTGATATCGATGATTTGAAACTTGGCACAAATGTAAACCATCATATACAAAGTTCCGTGTGTAACACTGTCTCTCTACTTAAAAAGTCAAGGTTGCTCTTAGAAGTCAAAGTTCAAACTTAATGATGAAAAAGCGTGAAAATCCCTCTCAGCCATAACTTTGTGATTTATTTGTGGATTTTTAAATAACTTTGCCCAATTGCAATCCATCATGAGACACTTCATTTCATGTAATACTTGTCACCTTATCGCAATTGTCAGGGTCACACTTGGAGTTCAAAGGTAAAATTTGGCCAAATAAAATAGTGTCCCATTTTTAACTGAGTAATTCATCATCCCTATTTTAAAGTAACAAACCACTAATGCCCACCATTATAAGATGGCATTTTATGTTTAAAATCTGGCTCCTGCTTCATAGGTCAAGGTCAGACTTAGATGCCAGATGTCAAATTTGGCCATGAAACAACTTGTATGGGCATTAACTTTGTCATTTGTTTTGCAATTTTAAAATACAATTCAACACCGTTATTTCGAAGTTGTCGGGACCGTTAAAAAAACTTCAGATTAACCATAATTTGAAATGAACATTTGACAGAACACTTCTTTGATTCTGTAAAAAATAAAAAGTTGTGGAATTTGTTGTGGGTACCCTTCTCAGGCCCTTCTCTAGATTGCTGGACATTTGGTTGGTATAATAGTAACGTGGTTGACTTGTTTGTATCAGACATTTTGTAATGATTTTTGTTTAAAAGGTACAGTTTATATATGATGCATTTCATTTGACAACATTAACTCAGACCTAACGTGACACGTTTGTTGATTATTAAAGAATGCAAAACTACATACATAGTAATTATCGGCAATTAACGACATTATAAAATTAACACCCTACGCGCAGACGACAACAGTGTAAATATCTGCTTTTGACGCGCCACGCGCAGACGACAAATGTGTGAAATAACGCTCAGTGTTTTGCAGTTATGACGTTTGATTAAAGATTGATAATAAGGTTCGAATTATAGAGCTGGGACCGACAGAATCACTTCGAATTAATGATTTCTTCGGTTTAACGATGTTCGATGAACAATGAAATTTTACATTAAACAAAAAAGAACCAAAATCGGGACCCGATAAATACTTCGAAATAACGGTGACTTCGGATTATTGGTGTTCAAAATAACGGTGTTGAAGTGTAGCAAGACTGAGTGTCACATGTATTTAATGTCTATTAACCTCAAAGGTCAAGGTCACACTTAGCGATCAAAAGTCACATTTTCCCTAAACAGCAGCTTGACATAAATGGAGTTTTTATATATTAGTTGTATATTGGCGCTTCTGTGCCTAATGGACATTGGTCTTGTTTTTAGGAAGAGACACTCAAAGAAAACATTACTGATGTCAAGGATAAATTGTCAGAAGTGGCAGGGGAAAAAGCAGACATAGAGTCACAGCTGAATGTCTTGAAAGATGATCTTAAGAGAGCAAAAGAAGAATTAGAAGCTGCACAGGTATGATTATTCGCTTCACTTAGTTTGTGTCATTCTATATCAGACATCTGGTTGAAGAGCAGAAGATTTTGTATTAGCTGTTTATACTCGATGTGGTTCTGATGATGTTTCAGACAAATGAAAATGTGATATATTGAATTATTGACCTGGACTGATTTGCTCTATATTGTGCTATAAATGAAAACAATGAGTAATGCATTGACTGGAAAGTGCAATCTGTTTAAGAAAATGTATTATAAGATCGTCTTGTAAATCAAAACTTAAATGATTCAAGTTTTATGTTCTTGAGTTGAATCTTTGGGAATTAAAAATAGAATTGAAGAAAAATAAATGGATACAAATATTTATATTTAAAATCATCCTGAGTTAGGAATATCAATCAGAAGTCATACAAATTAATGAAATAATGCATCTCAATTCATTATATTTTACAACTTAGTTATTATTAGCTCTGCTGTTTTGGGAGAAAACCTGTGGTATTGTCATAGCCAGCTCGTCCGCCGCCCGCGTCATGCTAAAACCTTCACATTGGCTCTAAATTCAAAGTGCTTCCACCTACAACTTTGAAACTTCATATGTATCTGCACCTTGATGAGTTCTACACGTCACACTCATTTTTGGGTCACTAGGTCAAAGGTCAAGGTCGCTATGTCAATGTAACCCACAGCCGAGTGTTGGCACCCGCTTTGCGGTGCTCTTGTTCCCCTTTTTGTTTAAGTTCCATTGATTTTTACTATCAGAATCAATTTTAATCATAGACTAAAGTCTCTCTTGTAGTAAATAATGTCATTTTGATTGTTACATTATTTCCATACAATGATATGCAATGTATTTTATTAGACAATACTTGATGTTGAGAAACTTTCATGTGAGATCCAAACAGAGTTAACCATGCTCTCTGTAATGAACAGAGGAGTGCAAGCATTGACAGAAGAAAGTGAGAAGGTAAGTACGGGGTACAAATGATATCTTCCAATCTTTGTTTTTTCAGTTATCCAAATTGGCATTGCATTTCAATTAATATTTACGTGGTGAAAAATAGAAGTGAAACTTCAACAAGAATTTTTTTGGTCAATCTAAACAATGCTTCAGTTATGTTGGTTGTTTTAATTTATAAAAATGCTTTCTCTAATAAATATTTTAGGTAAGCCATGTTTGCTAATCATTTTTAGCTTGGTTATTTTCGAAGAAAACCTGAGGTATAGTCATAGCCAGCAAGGCGTCCAGCATCTGCCGTCCGCCGTCCGGGTTGTACTAAAACCTTAACATTGGCTCTAAAATCAAAGTGCTTCCACCTACAATTAACTTTGAAACTTCATTATGTAGCTGCATCTTGATGAGTTCTACATGCCACACCCATTTTTGAGTCACTAGGTCAAAGATCATGGTCACTGTGACTTTCTTCTGACAAGCTTTCATTTTTTCAAAACTGCACCCGCAGCCGAGCGTTGGCACCCGCTATGCGGTGCTTTTGTAAAATATATATAGTATCAAAGGATGACTTATTTTCAATATGTCAAATTTTTTAATTTGATTGAGAATGTAATAAGCCTCCAAATTTCGCTGAATGGGTCAAGTTCCCCACGGGTACTACTTCCCCTTACCCTCAATTTTTTTTTCGTACCCAAAATTATTCGTACCAATTTTTTTTTCGTACCCAAATTTTTTTCGTACCCAAATTTTTGATTTGCATAATTTGTTCGTACCCAAAATTTTCGTTCCCAAATTTTTTTTCGAACCCAACATTTTCGTACCCACATACACATTGTGGTGATCATGTAGATATACTTAAATTGATGCTTTTATATCCATCCTCTTCAAAACCATCGTCACACCAGTACTGTCAGTACTTTGATTTGCATGTTTTGTCAAGACAGTCTAAAAGATCATCACCAGGTGTGGGGAGTACCAAAACTGATCTATTTAATTGTTTCAGTCTGTTCAGGCCACAGTGGCCAGTAGACCAGGTGTGTCCCAGACAATAGATGCAGCCCTTACAAGCAGCTCTGTTCAGACGGATGCTCTGGAGGAAGACATTGTAGACATGGCAACAGTCAGCTGTCAGACAGACCTCCCAGATATGGAGGAGGACACGGTTGACATGGTCACAGTCAGCTGTCAGGCTGACCTCCCAGATAACAAGGATGTTGATGGTATGGTATGCGCAAGATAATCAATTGTCCAATTGAGTGTATTTCCATAACTACTAACAGCATGATAGCCACTCTCTCTCATAAATATTTTGTAAAAATGTGATTTTGTTTTTTTCAAAACTACTGTCACGTATTACATTAGACTGTATGTACACTGCTTATTACTTTATAATCACTTCCTCTTCACATGGCCTTTTGATATGTGTATTACCGTTATTACTCGGACACTCTAAATTTTTGGACACCCCCATTTTTGGCCAAAATAATTACTTTTTGTGACTCTTAATTTTCGGACATGTGCGTTTTCGTCTATCATGAATCGTTTCCAGACAGTGTATTTTACACTGCTATTGGACCAGATTTCGGCACTGTATTTGGTTATCTTGTGACACTTTGAGCATTGTGTTTTACAAACGGATTAATGTCATAAAGCCTGGGAGACGCATGTCTGAGGGCAATCAACCATAACATTTGTACTTGGGTAAAAAACCATATATACCGGTAGGAAACAATTGCTTCACCCTACAGCATTTTAAATGATATCTTCCTATTAAGGAAGCAGTATGTTTAAGGTTTTGACTTTTTTGTTCTGTATCATTTCAGGCAAGAGTAAGCAAAGGTGTGAAGTTGTTTTTATTTTAAAGTAGAAATACTAATGTGCATTGATTTATTGCTTTTATTTCAATATAATTATTGTGTCTGAAAAGTTAGAGTAAATACAGTATTACATGGCTAAGACTGACAATGTATTTATCCTGTAATAGCACAGAGCAGATAAATACAGTATTACATGGCTAAGACTGACAATGTATTTATCCTGTAATAGCACAGAGCAGATAAATACAGTATTACCTGGCTAAGACTGACAATGTATTTATCCTGTTGTAGCACAGAGCAGATAAATACAGTATTACATGGCTAAGACTGACAATGTATTTATCCTGTTGTAGCACAGTGCAGATAAATACAGTATTACATGGCTAAGACTGACAATGTATTTATCCTGTTGTAGCACAGTGCAGAGATGGTGAAATAGAAGAGAGCAAGACTCTTGGAAAAGATGTGGCCTCTGTATGTACTCAGACTGATTTTTCTTATACGGGCCCTGTATCTGGTCTGGTTCCTTCCTGTGCTGGTACTGAGGAGATTGATTTTGGGAAATCTTCCTTTTGGGAAATCATGCAGGTATGTTGAGATGTTTGTAGTTTGTCTTCAAATGGTTGATTTTATTTGTATCCCTTCCTTACAACAACATTCAAAGGTGTGTTCGACCTCATCAGGCTATTTGCTGGGCTTGCAAAATAATGCTGTGAGAGTACACAAGAAACATAACTCCTCATTAATTGTGTATAGAGTTATTGCCCCTTTTTCAAGTTTTAAATGTTTGTCTCAGACTTAACATTATTATGAAAACAACAGTTATTTCAGAAACTACATTCACAGTTGTAGTTTTAGAACAGGTATATTTTGAATATTTAATGTTATTCTATTTCTACACCCAAAGTGATCTTATAACAACCTATCCTTCAAACTTAATATGTTTTATCCTACAAGTACTGTGAATAAGTTTCTGTGGTTAGAATATCAAGTTTTTGAATTTGAGATCATTTCCAATGTAGAAAATAAGATAAAACCATTCCACTTGGAAATCACCTAGCATGTTTTGCAAATTTAACATGCTTTCATGCCGTTAGCATGATTCATGATGATAGAGTAATAGGACTAACAGAATGCTCCGCAAGTCAAAGTCACGTGCTCATCTGTTTATAAGCTCCACATGATCTTTCCAGGGACACAAAGTGCTCAAGGAGAGCTATTGTGGTAACTCTATGTCGGCTTTTCTACATGATTTAAGTTTTTTAGCTATACTTTTCATCCAATCAGAATGAAACTTTTTCCAAATGCTTATCTTGACAATAAATAGGCTCGTTTTCAATAAAGTGGCGTCAACAAACCCGGGCCTCAGATCAAATCTTAGAAAACTTGGTCACAAAGGAAGCCACATATATGACTCGGTTATGATCTTATCACAGCTCAGTTTTAAACTGAGTCTTTCAAAGTAAAAACCTACATGTCAGGTCAAACCTTTTTCTTGGACACAGGTAATGGCTTTTGGGCCATCATGCCCCTTGTAATTACAAACATACTTATATAACATGTTGTTCAAATATGGTCATTGAATTGCATGAAGACTCATTTTCATAGCCTGCACAAAAGAACATGCCTATTGTTTTCACTTCAGAACAGAAACAAATGCTCAGACAAAATGGATATTAGCAAAGATGTTTCTGCTGAGTTAACTGATGTTAACATACAGAAAAAGACTCTGGCTGAGCGAAGTGTGGGGAATCTTGAAACAACAAGTACTGTTTCCGATGAAAATCTACCAACTTACACTGCCTTAATTGAGGACAATAATGAAGAAAATGCAGCTCCTGCAAAAGTGACGATGATGTTAAATAATGGTCAAAATTTCAACATCAAAGCAATTGGACTAGATATACCAAAAATTGATGTCAAAACAGTGAAATATGCAAAAACTGTATTCATTGAACCAGATGAGTTTAGTATCAAGCTAACACAAGATGAAGTTAACGAAATTGGTGAAGATGAAACTAGAAAGTCCACCACAGACATTAACAAACAAACAATAAAGGATGAGAATATGACATATGTGAAGTATAAATCACCAGCTGCAAGTACAGGTAACATTAACTTTGTAGATATTAGCAATGGAAGCAGTCAAGAAGATGATGAAGTTGCTGAAATACTTGGTGATGATGAAGAGGACTTGGAAGCAGCAGTGGAACAAAAATGGGCTTTAGCAACGGATGCATCGAAAAGGCTCACCAAAGTTGGGAAACATAAGCTGCTTAGCGCTCAGGACGTGCAAGAGAAATTTCTAGAGTTCGAAGATAGAAAGAAAACTTTTGAAGCCCTTATGCAAGCAAGTATTGGACAGGAAGCAGTTCCTCATAAATTGCAAAAAGTTGATAACCATTCCAATGGAGAATGTGATGAACCTCTAAGGGACATGATGTATCTGGCAGCTGACAGAAATATTGATCCGGTAAAACGCAGTATTACAGGTCAAATTACACAGAAAGAAGATGATAATGCTGCATCAGTTTTATCAGCTGATTCTGGTGCTTATGTTGTAAACACTAATAGTGAAAAGACTGAAACAACTAGAAATTCAAATGGTACGTATTGTCTGTATCGACATAAGGCTGATTTGGGAATAATGCATACTTTTTATGTGGTTAAATTCAATACAAGGTATAAAGAAGTTTTTTATACCGGTATTTGTTTTTCTATTACATACATGAATGTGTAGGTAGCTGCTAATGATTTTCTTGTGCATCTGTTTTGATGTTTACAATTATGATGTTGTTATAAATGAGTGTGATTTTGGTTGAAGTATTGTGATGATTATTAAACTGTGTAGAAAACCTTTTTTAAGCCACTCATTAACCATATGTATGTATACAATTCTTGCCTCTGTAAAGAAACAAACATATCCACTAAAATACATCTGATACATGCCTATTCAATATTTGGTTGTTTAGAGACTACCATACTTACTGGAAACTCCTCTGTTGTAAAACCTGCCCCAAGCTTCCTGCAGACTTACAGGAATCTGATGGCGAAAATTCATCCACTTCCACTCCACACTGTTCAGGTGATTATGCTAGGCCCACAACTTCTAAGAAAGTTTTCAAACTGACCTAATCTTAATGATTAACATTAGCATCTTACATATGAGGAGTGTCGTGAGAAAATCTGGCTTAATGACAAAATTTTCGAATTTGGGATTTTTATAGTTTCTAAAAGTGCAGTCCTTTATGAGCGTAACGGTATTTTGTTTTAAGTATCCGATTCAAAACGGGGGAATAATGGGCATTTAATGACGTCACATAATCCGTTTTTTTTATTTGGTTACGTTATGACCTTATATTTATGACATCGTGTAATGTTCTTGTATAACATTTCTTTCAATATTTATCAACACTTTTTAATCACTTAACCGGTAACAACTTACAACAATATGATCAAAATAAGTATATTTTTCAATTTTCATTATTCATAAATACATTTTGTTATAGTTTTATAAAACAAAATCAATTCCAGTAGGTAGAGAGGGCTATATAGGGGTAACTGTCTTGTTTGGTTGTTTGACCATGCAGTGACTAGTGATTGAATAGATATTGAAAGCAATATCTCAATATTTCAGTTTAAGAGGAAGGCTGATGAAGCTGACTTTGGTAACTATTGATTTTTTCATAAATTAGTTTATCACTTGAGTCGCATTCTGAGAAAAATGGGCATAATGCATGTGCGTAAAGTGTCATCCCAGATTAGCCTGTGAAGTCCGCCTTAATTGGATTTTTGCTGAGAAAAGACTTCATTTAAACAAAAAATGTCATAAAAGTGGAAAGTGTCGTCCCTGATCTGGGACGACACTTTAAGCACAAGCATAAAGCCCAGTTTTCTCAGAACGTGGCTCACTTAAATTGGTCTACCTGCAAACATCAAACTGTTGAACACTCTATCTGGTACACCTCTTTAATTTAAAGAAATGGATACTTCATGCTTCTGTTTCAGGTCCTTATTTCTGTCTTTCTTCGATAAATTAAAATGCAAATCTTCAATTCAAAATAACTCATTTGAATTCATCTCTATGTTCAACTAAAAAGTAGTTTTTTCGCCCATATCAAAAATAGTAGTCTTATTATTTTTAATGTTAAGCCCCAGTTAAAGTGTGTTGTTGCCCTGTTTGCATACAAGTAGCATGGACATTAATATCCTCTTGGCACATGTTGTTGCCTTAAATAAATTTACAAAATTAAGCAAAGCTTTTCTTTTAAGACATTTCCAAAAGTGAGTAAACTACAATGGATTTTAATATCATTACCCAATGAATATGTTTGTTTAATGTAAGAATAAGTTATCATTCTATATTAAAACTGGGAAGATTTACCATGTTTGTTGTAGAATGCTATATACATTTTGTGTTCAAGGGTCTGATACAAAGAGGACACATGTTGTAAGCCCAAAACCATCTTCGGCTAAAGGAATCTTAAAAGGTAACATTATCACTTAAGAAATGAATGCAAATGAAAATTGGATTGGACGGTTAAAATTAGGCTTATAATATGTTGATGCCATATCCTTTTACCTGGGTAGGTGGATACAAACAAAGTGTGTATTGTGTATGTGTATACATAGTCTCCTGTAACCTAAATAATTCTGCAAAGCTTGAAATAGATTGTTTAAAAAGAAAATGTTTGCAGCTTATATTTTAGAGGTACATGTATATAAGAATGTACCAGTATTAGAATTTAATGTGAACAAACTTAAATGTTAGTCTTCACAAGTAAGTAAGTAAGTAAGTCGTTACTGATTCCATAACAAGAGGCACTAAATATGTTCATATTTCATTTCTGATTTTTACTTATCTGTAATAATATTTAAATACCTAAATAAAAAGAATAGCTAAATTTGAAAAACTGAACTAACATAGGAAATCTTGGGATGTGCTCTATCTTATTAATAGCATCATTTCTATGGATAAAGATTAAAGAATTATTTCTTGAGATTGTTTCTCGTCCTATTGATCGAAAATTTGATGATTGTGTTAAATTGGTTTAACTTGTGAAAATGTGAGACGTAAAATATTTCAGCAAAAATTGATTTGTTGTTAACATCTTGTTTTGGCAGTGCATCAATGGCTCGTCTCATAAAACAACTTATGAAAAATGAAAGTTTGAATGGACTTTTTGTGGGACATATCAGACCTTTACGTTTAGGTACAAGTGCATAGACCCGTGGTTAGTGATGGGTTTCATTTTGTCTAAATTGGATGTGTCCTATTTCATTTCAACGTCACTCCAGAGCTAAACAAAAGACACAGATAATAATTGGAAATTTACACACAGATAATTTAATTGGAAATTTACACACTCAGATAATTATTCGGAAATTAAGTCACATGGGCACCTCTGAATTGGAAATTTAGACACAGTGACACCCTGATTTGGAAATTTAGACACAGGGACAACCCTGACCAGGAAATTTAGACACGGGCACTCCTGATATGGAAATTTAGACACAGGAGCAACCCTGATTTGGAAATTTAGACACAGGGGCACCCCAGATTTGGAAATTTAGACACTGGGGTACCCCTGATTTAGAAATGAAGACACAGGGGCACCCCTGATTTGGAAGTTTAGACACAGGGGCACCTCTGATTTGGAAGTTAAGACACAGGGGCACCCATGATTAGGAAAATTAGACACAGGGGCACCCCTGAATCGGAAATTTAGACACATGAGCACCCCTGATTTGGAAATTTAGACACAGTGGCACCCCTGATTTAGAAATTTGGACACAGGGGCACCCCTGCTTTGGAAATGTTGACATGGGGGCACCCTGATTTGAAAATTTAATTTCACAATATTACGCCAACTTATTTTAAAAAGATATTTCTTGTCTATAAATATCTGTGTGTCTTAAAGGAGCAGCCGGGGGCAAGAACAAAACAAAAAGTATAACTTGGTCGGAGACTGTGATGATGAAAGATTTCTACAAAGAAGATAATGAGTAACCTTGTAATTAATTGATTAACATGTAAAGATTGATGAGAATATGAGCAAAAGTCTCTGTATTAGTTATACTGTTTTAATATTGGAGACCTGTAAAAACAGGATCACAGCAGTTGCGTGAATCTTCAACATATTGTTTACCTTTTTCACATATTACTGTTCAAATGATATTTGCACTTCATTAGTTTCACAAATTATGTATTTAATGAAATAAAAACAAATCTAAATTTGGTGTTTGTCGTTGGATTTACCAAAAAAAGCTAGACGCCTTTTTTTTTGCTGAAAAGATAAACAAATAACCAATATCAATCTAGATAATTAATTATAATTAGATTTTTTTAAGCTCAAAGGAGCACAGTTTGGTCAAGGTGAGCTAATGCATCACTATGTCCATCATCTGCAATTTTGCAGGGCATGTATTTTAATTGAAGCTCGTGACCTCTTAGAGGTTGTTCATGATTTTCAAATCTTGATGAAACATGGTCAAAATGTTTATGTTGACAATATCAAGTCCTGGTTCAAATTGGATTCATGAGCACTCAAAAACAAGGTAATCATGTCAAACCTTAGAAAAAACTTGGTACCACTTTAGAAACCAGTTATGTCTCAATTAAAATGAAACTTGGTCAAATGTTTATCTTAACAACATCTAGGCAGCATCATATTTGTTCGAAAAAAGGCCACCAGTTCAAATCTGAGAAAACTCATATTTTTAATCTAGAAACCACATTGACGCCTCAATCTTGATGAAATTTGGTCAGAACATCCATCTTGGCTCTATCAAGGCCATATTTGACACCAGGTAAATGATGTAAAAAACCAAGTCAATTTTTGGAAATTGATGTACATGGAAATCAGATGAACACTTTTGCATTGCCCTCTTGTTTTATTTGTCAAAACTCTAATTTTATGTGCTTAAAAGCTAAATTGTTGATGTACTGAAAAAAAGAATGTAAGCAAATGTTACATGCAGTTCATAATAATCCAGAAGTGTAATTAAACATATATTGTGTATGAGAATTTTTTTAAATGTTGGTATGTCATTTACTTTCCAATGTGTTTTGTTGTTTGTTTGGATGTAGCTGTAAAAGAACTAGAAAAGTAAAACAAGAGGGCCAAGATGGCCCTAGTTCGCTCACCTGAGAGGAGTCAGTTCATTCAATCTTTACCAAATGTCAAACTTGACCTAGATATTGTCCGGACAAACATCCTGGTCAAGTTTCATCATTATTTCATCTGCAAGTCATGATCAATGTACCTATGAAGTTTCATGATCCTAGGCGTAAGCATTCTTGAGTTATCATCCGGAAACCATTTTTCTAAGTTGAGTCACCGTGACCTTGACAGCCATTGTGTGAATACGTTTTTTAGCACTGTGACCTTGACCTTTGACCTGATAATCAATAGGGGTCATCTGCGAATCATGATCAATATACCAATGAAATTCATGAACCTAAGCATAAGCGTTCTTGAGTTATCATCCAGAAACCATTTTACTATTTCAGGTCACCATGACCTTGACCTTTTACCTAGTGACCTGAAAATCAATAGGGGTCATCTGCGAGTCATGATCATTGTACCTATTAAGTTTCATGATCCTAGGCATAAGCATTCTTGAGTTATCATCCAGAAACCATTTTACTATTTCAGGTCACCCTGACCTTGACCTTTGACCTAGTGACCTGAAAATCAATGGGGGTCATCGTCAAGTCATGATCAATGTACCTATGAAGTTTCATGATCCTAGGCATAAGCGTTCTTGAGTTATCATCTGAAAACCATTTTACTATTTCGGGTCACCGTGACCTTGACCTTTGACCTAGTGACCTGAAAATCAATAGGGGTCATCTACGAGTCGTGATCAATGTACCTATGAAGTTTCATGATCCTAGGCCTAAGCGTTCTTGAGTTATCACTCGGAACCATTTTACTATTTTGGGTCATCATGACCTTGACCTTTGACCTAGTGACCTGAAAATCAATAGGGGTCATCTACGAGTTATGATCAATGTACCTATGAAGTTTCATGATCCTAGGCCTAAACGTTCTTGAGTTATCATCCTGAAACCATTTTACTATTTCGGGTCATAGTGACCTTGACCTTTAACCTAGTGACCTGAAAATCAAAAGGGGTTATCTGCAAGTCATGATCAATGTATATATGAAGTTTCATGATCCTAGGCATAAGCGTTCTTGAGTTATCATCTGGAAACCATTTTACTGCTTTGGATCACCGTGACCTTTGACCTAGTGACCTGAAAATCAATAGGGGTCATCTGCGAGTCATGATCAATGTATCTATGAAGTTTCATGATCCTAGGCAGAAGCGTTCTTCAGTCATCATCTGGAAACCATTTTACTATTTCGGGTCATCATGACCTTGACCTTTGACCTAGTGACCTGAAAATCAATAGGGGTCATCTGCGAGTCATGATCAATGTACCTATGAAGTTTCATGATCCTAAGCATAAGCGTTCTTGAGTTATCATCTGGAAACCATTTAACTATTTCGGGTCATCGTGACCTTGACCTTTGACCTAGTGACCTGAAAATCAATAGGGGTCATTTGCGAGTCATGATCATTGTACCTATGAAGTTTCATGATCCTTTGCATAAGTGCTCTTGAGTTATCATCCGGAAACCATGTGGTGGATGGACGGAGCGACATGAGCAAAACAATATACCCCCTCTTCTTCGAAAGGGGGGAGACATAATGAGAAAACTGCCCCCCTCCCAGCAGCCATGTTATTCAACTGACCGGAACCATTTTTTAACTCAACTCTCGTATCAAGGAAACAAATGTTCTGAGCAAATTTCATGAAAATTTGGCCAAAAATGTGACTTACTGTGTTCACATATGTTTTCACTATATACAATATACATTTAGAGAAACATGTCCCGCCCACTGGCGGCCATGTTTTTTCACCGATCTGGACCATTTTCGAACTCGTCCGAGATATCAATAAAACCAATGTTTTGACCAACTTTCATGATGATTGGGCATAAATTGTGACTTATAGAGTGTTTTCAAGGTTTCTCTATAGCCAAATAGGGAAAACTGCCACTATATACATATAGAGAAAAATGCCCCGCCCACTGGCGGCCATGTTTTTTCACCGATCTCGACCATTTTCGAACTCGTCCGAGACATCAATTTAACCAATGTTTTGACCAACTTTCATGATGATTGGCAAAAATTGTGACTTCTAGAGTGTTTACAAGGTTTCTCTATAGCCAAATAAGGAAAACTGCCCCGCCCACTGGCGGCCATGTTTTTCAACGGATCGGAACCACTTTTGAACTCAACCAAGATATCATTAAGACAAACATTTTGACAAATTTACATGAAGATTGGGCATGAAATGTGACTTCTACAGTGTTTACAAGGTTTTTCTTTTTTTTTACCTAGTGACCTACTTTTTGACCCGGCACAACCCAGTTTCGAACTTGGCCGAGATTTTTTTGGGACAAAGCTTCTGACCAAGTTTCATGAAGATGGGACAAGAAATGTGGCCTCTAGAGTGTTTACGAGCAAATGTTTACGGACGGACGGACATACGATGGACAAAGACCGGTCACAAAAGCTCACCTGAGCACTCAGGTGAGCTAAAAAAGTCATGAAAAATAATTAATAACAGTCTATTTATAAATATTTGTATAGATTTATTTCTAAAATAATATGACTGTAAAACATATGTGCATTGTGTAAAATATTAAACTAAATATGAATATCTATTTTGAGATTTTAAAGTTACGAACACCCAACTGAAATTGAATGATTCATTCAAAATCATTGAACATTGATGTTTCTTCTTCCGTCTGCAAACAAGATATATGTGCCTATAAAAAAGGTGAAATGTAAGGATGTTGATCATAACAAAGAATTATTTACATAAGCGCTTGAAGAATGTTTTTAAATGAGTGCAATGTTTATATCTATAAGAAATAACGAAATACCAAGAGCAATATTGCAGATTATGCCTTTGCGAATGCATTCAACAAACATCGTCCATGTATTGTGTACATTGTCAACATGAATATCTAGCTTGCTTTTTGTTTTACTTTGCTTTCGCCTTTTCTGTCGACTTTGCTTTAGGTAATTCAGTCTCTTCAATTTCTTCCGTTTCTTCGTGCTCTTCTGTTTCTTCAGTTTCTTTAATTTCTTCCGTTTCTTCCATTTCCTCATCCATAATATCGTGATCTTCTTCGATGTTTTCCCCATCGGCGTCAGCATCATTCGTCAGAGCTTTTTGGGTTGGCTTTTTATCTGCCGCTGGTCCTGATACCATCGGCGACATGTCCTGGAAATTACTCGGGTGGTCGCCAGAAGGCGCTGTAATCTTTGCGTTAATGCCTTCCCCCTTTTCTAGCTTTTGTTCCCCTAATTCAGTTTCTGTCGCAACATGTTCCGCCGTGAACATTTCATCCGGTCCACGCTCAGGTTCAGGAATCAACTGATAATCATTAACCTCTTCCGTCTTTTTCTGATGTGCTGATCCCTGTCGCGATCCTTTCCCACTGCTACTACTTGAAGACCTGCTTCTAGACTTCTTTTTTCCTGATCCTTTGCGATGTTTTGCCGAACCTTTTCTGGATCCGGAGTTCGAGCGTGATCGCGACCGCGATTTGTGATTTTCTTGATTTTCATTCTTTTCTTTCTTTTCATCTTTCTTGTCTTTCTTTTCATCTGTCTTGTCTTTCTTTTCATCTTTCTTGTCTTTCTTTTCAGATTTAAGCGTGATTTCGACTCTGGAGGGCTCTCTTGACATCAAATCTTCCATTTTGAAAATTAGTTCGCATATTTCTGAAACGAATCATATTCAAATAATATTTATAATATGTAAAGACAACGATTGTGTTAGTAAAGAAGATTAATGCAGACCTATCTCGGCTGGACAGTCAAGTTTTGAGGTCAAATGTCCCAACAATTTTTTTTATAGAATGTCCCGATTGGGACCTGAAAATTGATGGCATGTATGTCAACAATTGACTCGTGGTTGCATCGGGGATTAAAGTGGCATTGCCCACTTACTACGTGGTAGTGTTCGGACGTTCGTATGTGGACCTTGCAATGTGTTCGTGTTTTTAGGGGAAATGCATTTGGAACCAAATTTCAAAAGAAATTGTCAGGTACGATACAATAACGACTTATTTCTTTGTATACATGTCGTGGGGTTCACCTTTATATTATGTCAAAGGTATTAGGCAAGAGCGTTTTAAAGATAAATGGGATAAGTAAGAATATGACAGTCTTCCACACATATATAAAGGATTGTCCTCCATTCATTTTAGGCTGAGTGGAAACGTTTATTTCGGATTTTTTTAATACGAACAGATTTTTGCAAGAGATGTAGATTGCGTGTCGCTGTCCCCATTTGTTTATTACATGACACTAAAAGTAACGGTCTTTAAATGTGTAGTTGAGATAAAGTTCTCTTAAAAGTTGCACTTAGTCGTCAGACCAGTGAACGAAATAAGCATACATTACGTTTAACATTTGCTAAATAGTGTCCATTCGATAAACATGACCGTGAAAACAAGGCAAAGAAAAAAACAGCAATTCGTTGAATTTAAATCCCCGGCAAACACAATTTTGTTGAATTATGGGCGCAAAACTTCAAGAATAAAGGGCAATAACTCTTATTTAAGATAGTGTATGGTTATTGTACATGGCTTTTTCCCCTTTGATATCAATGCACCAATTCAATTCATGGTGAAATCTTGTATAGTATCTGATATATAGCCCTGAACAATTACATCATTAACAAAGGCGATAACTCTTATTTTTTAAAAAGTGTAGGGGCATAGACTTGTGCATGGCACTTTTCCTCGTCGATATATTTTGACAAATGAAGTTTCATGTTGAAATCTAATATGTTGATATAGAGTTTATAGACCTAAACAGTTTGTTACAGGCGGACAGACAACGCCATGTCCATATTATTCCGCCTTTTGAGGGGGATAAAACAACCGAGTTAGAATGTTTTACCTTCTTCTGAGATCTCCTTATCGCCGTTGATGTCAAGCTTATCGAAGCAGTAGTCCACATCCTCGTCTGTGAGAGCCTCTTCGCTATTCTGTTGCAGGATCTCGCGCAGTTCATCGCGATTTATTGGACCTGCAACGGAGGCAAAAAAGAAACAATAAGAGAAACAATTCCGAGCCTCCTCGCTGTTTTGTTGCAGGATCTCGCGCAGTTCATCGCGATTTATTGGACCTGCAACGGAGGAAAAAAAGAAACAATATCAGAGAAACCATGCCGAGCCTCCTCGCTGTTCTATTGCATGACCTCGTAGAGCTCCTCGCGATTAATTGATCCTGTATCCTGAACTACGAAGTGATCTAGACTGGCATACAGATGTCTATTGAGAATCCAGTATATCACCTCCCTTTTTCGGCGAAGCTGTATACGCCAGCTTTTCACCTTACCTGACCTTTGTAACTGTCCAATAAAATTCAAATAAAATTTCCCGCGGCTAGTTCAGAATGAATTGACTTCATTTATCCCATAGGCTGATTTGAGCCTTCCACCGGAACATTGGAAACGTATCCGCGTCTTTGTAACACTGTTTTACTGCGTGTTCAGCATGAAACATGTTTATCTCTAATGAAAAGGCTTAATAGATAGAACAGTTTTACACTCAATCTTGCACCTTTTATTTTCAGAGGCAACAGCGTTTATACTTAAAGGCTATGTTCTCATATTTAGTACTGACTTCCATATTCCTGTCAACATGTAAAAGTATAAGAAGCGTGGCCTCACTTTAATGCATTGCATCTCAGCCCGCGAGGTATCACGGGTCAGTCTGCGGTTAGTGTGTGGTTTATTCACAGGTCATAGCTGCGTCTTCGAATACGCTTTGTGCTGACCTGAGTTCGCGGGCAGTAAAAGAATCGTTATATAATATAGACGCTATCCGTGAACTAGGTGAACTGGAATTTTCTTTAGACCAGAAAGATGTTAAATGAAGATATGCAGCGATAGTATTATGGTATGTCAATAATAGATTCTTAATGTGTTTTCAACAATACCATGATAAATATTATTTTTAATTAATTTAACAAGAATTATTCCACTATATTGACTAATGTATTAAGCATGAGCGCGATGATTCTCGATACTGTTAATAATCGAATCAAATAGCAATGCCCGACAAACCACTAAAACAGGTTTGTTCGAAGAACGCGCATATAAATATTTTAAATATGTACGGATACTTCGCGTGTGGCCGGTTGACTCATATGTTTAAATTTCACTTCCATTCTTCTTTTGGTTTTCTGTTTCGTATCTATAGGTTTATGACCAGCAATACGTAATAATGTAAAATAAGCCGCGAAAACTCCGCGTAACATCCCGTACTGCGTGTGATGCAGCTAAGAACTGCACAGAAAAAGATATTCGCTATCCTTGATCTCATTTATTGAACTCTTTACCTTTCACAAACTCCAACCACAATCAACGCCGTATATCTTTTTTAAAAGATATTTCTTGTTTCTTTTAAGAGGTGGATTATATATCAACAATAGACAATACAATGTGAGTCACTTTAGAGTATGTTCAAACGCATATCCCCATGGAATAAGGTCATTGTGATTTGTTCCTCCCGTGAATTAGAGGAAAACCAACTTTCGCCAAGTTCAAATAACAACTATATGGGGAAATAGCATAAAAACATGGATAAATAAACAAACGTGTACTTATTTGGGTTTTTTTTATGTTGACAATTTATTTAAAACAGTAGAAAGCTTGAAAAATTTGTTAAAAACAATAGACAGCATGTTGAATTGTCATTTCGATTGTGCAGATACGGTTTTCATCAATTAAAGGGAGATCATCAAATAAGATGACCACCATTCAAAGTTACTTCCCGTACATACTCGTTAATATATAAACATGTATCGTTTTTACCCGTCTTTTTCCTGCATTTGCGCAAATCTTCCAAGAAGGTCACTTTTCGTTCGTTGATAGGCGTCCATTGCTTCTCCATCAAAGCGACCACTTCGTCGAATGAGAGCAGAGAATCGCCTGGAAAAAAACAGTGTATTCCTTGTGCTGGTAAAGAACACTCAATTGGTTTCAGAGTACAGTATGTATATAATGCTCCACACATGCAGAGTAATTCTGAAGAATGTGTATGTACGCTTGTAAATATGCCCCTTATTCATTTAACAACAATGTATCAAACTGAGTGAAATATTTTAAATTTACAACATATTTGTCTACTGAATGTAATAGTGTTACTTTACAACAATTTGGCTAACATAAAGAATATTTGTAAATTAACAGTCGGTGCTCAATTAGTTTGTGTGCAACTACCGTTTTTTGTATAGCTGCTTTCACATTTAAAAGGCGACCTTGGTAATGGTAGAGATGCAATACTTACAGCAGAGTCGACTTTTTTTCCAATGTAAATAGTTTTCCACATTCAACAGTTGTAACCAAACCATGATAACGCCTAACCGGCGTGCATGCACCAATTATTTGTATCTTTATTTAAAGGGATCTTTTTACGTTTAGGGTAATTGACAAAATTGAAAAAAGTTGTTTCAGATTCGCAAATTTTCGTTTTAGTTATTGTGAGGAAACAGTAATACTGAACATTTACCATGGTCTAATATAGCCATTATATGCATCTTTTGACGATTTTAAAACCTACAAATTATAAAGCGTTGCAACGCGAAACGATTGATTATTTGGAGAGTTGCTATATTTTGTGCCACTACGAAGATTGCTTTTATAATGTATAAAATACGTCTAAGATGTATGCTCGGCAGAATAGCCGAAAGGGTGAAAGCGTTTTTACTTCAGGACCTCGGCAGGACTCCAAGGGCCACTGGTTCGAAACCTGCTCCTGGCAAAGTTTTTTTCCTTTTTTAAATTTTATTCTTTATTTTTAACTGCAGCTTTAACGATCAAATGTTTACATTTATCAATAGAAAACATTTAATGAATAACTTCAAAACATGCCATATTCTGTGAAAAGGGACCTTTATAGTATGTATCCGCATATGTGTTTTTTCTAGCTGCGTGTATCTTTATGACTAATATTGTGTTGCCTAGCTGCGTGTATACTACTTTTTGGTTAAAATGCGTTTATACTACTGCATTTATCTAGCTGTGTATTTCTACAACTCTATTTGCAATTGCTTGGGTCCGTACTACTTATTGTATCTATCTGTGTGTCCATGTACGTATTGTCCCCTACCGGTTTCACCGGAGGGGACTTATGGTTTTCGCTCTGTGTGTCCGTCGGTCCGTCAGTCTGTCACACTTTTCTGGATCCTGCGATAACTTTGAAAGTTCTTCATATTTTTTCATGTTTCTTGAAACATGGACAGATGGCAATATGGAGATTATGCACGTCATTTCATTTTGTTCCTACGTCAAGAATTCTTGTTGCTATGGCAACAAATATACTAGAAATACTGCTGAAAATGGTGGATCCTGCACACTTTTCTGGATCCTGCGACAACTTTAAAAGTTATTAATATTTTTTCATGAAACTTGCAACATGGATAGATGGCAATACAGAAATTATGCACTTTATTTCATTTTGTTCCTACGTCAAAAATTGTGGTTGCTATGGCAAACAAAAAAATCTAAAAATGGTGGAATTTCTGACAATGGTGGAGCCGGTAGGGGACCATATTGCTTGACAATAGCCTTGTTTTTCTCTTGTTGTTTTTATCTCCACTGGTGTTAGCTGTTTTTCAAGACGCCGTCTCTATTCTACTATTTTTGTCCAGTTGTGTTAACCTATACTAACTGTCTAGCTGCGTGAACTTCAACTTACTGTCTTTATCTGGCTGCGTAAACTTCTACTTTTAGTCTTTATCTATCTGAGTGAAACTCTACTTACTGCCTTTATCTAGCTGAGTGAAACTCTACTTACTGCCTTTATCTAGCTGAGTGAAACTCTACTTACTGCCTTTATCTAGCTGAGTGAAACTCTACTTACTGTCTTTATCAAGCTGAGTGAAGAGCTCGCAGGCAGCCTTTGTGGTTGGGGCGAGGTAGTACTTGTAGCAGAGGCGCTTGAAGTTTTCAAGGTCCATCGTCTTCTGGCCACCTGAGTAGTCGTAAAACGTGCCTACGGAGACAGTATGGTTAGATGTGAATCAGTTTGGTTGACCAGGAAACGGAACGAATATTAACGTTTAACGTTTGCAAAATTTCTCAAATATATTTTCATTATATTTAGTCTAATTATGTTTGCATTATATTAATATGATGCATAATACAAATATGTTCGTGCATCATAATAAAAGACCAGTAAAATGAACGAATACACATGTTTAAACTGTCTATCAAACATCTCTGTTACATGAAAGATAATAACATTTACCGGTATATTAATTTGTTTTATAACACAAATCCATGCTTTTTTGGAATTTGCAAATTAAGAAGTTTTCCAATATAAACATTATATCAATAAGTTGCAATTCGTATTCCAATACTGTGAATTATTAAATAATTTTGATTCATTTCTTTCCTTGTTCAGAGCTTTGTATAAACGAAATTGAAACAGTTTTACTCTAAGTGATTTATGTATTACCTTCAAGCTTCTTTTTGGACGGAAGCTTCGCAAAGTCTCCCTGGAAAAAGAATGAATAAAACATGCCACAGCACAGGGACATATTAAGGTTTGAAACGGAATATGTCATCGAATATAAATACAATCGATTTTAGTTGATGGTGCTCGTTTCTTCGAGTTTTTTTTTTCTTAGCAACACATTTGGTATTTGAGGGAAACAATCAGGGTATCCATCATTTTACGAACATGCTTTTCAAGACATTGTGCATAGGGATGGTAAATTAATCGCATCGTATTTAATATATTAATTTACAATTAATCTGTTGTCAATTTGATCAACAACAAATGCTAAAAATGGGATTCTATACACAAAAAATCGTTCATAGAGCATGGAGTCGAACATTGGAACATAACTTTACAAGTAACGTCAAAAGTGCAGTCTTTTCTATGCCTATCTTAAAAGGAGTGTACTGCATCCAGACTTCTATTCAGCAATTTATTAAACTTTTGTGTCCAATAACATTTTAAAGAAAATATGTACATGTACGTTGCATAGCTCCGAATGAACCATAAATATCCATCTATTTTTTAATTGACAGAGGCGCGATGGGACGAATATTGTATCCTAGCAACTCTCAAAAACGCAAAGCAGAGGTGCGGTGGGACGAATATTGTATCCTAGCTAGCACCTCTCGATAACCCCCCGTTCACACATAGACGCCGTTTCTACTACGATCAAAGTGTGGCCGAAAACGTGGCCGATCGTGACAAATCGCAGGAGAAACGTAGTGGAGTCTTCATAAGCGCAGTATGATCGCGGTAGAGTCTTTATGATCGGAGAGCTCTACGCTCTCGCCACGCATATTTTGAACATGCTCAAAACAAGCGTAACGGGATCGTGGCCAACAAGAATCGGCGTAGAGTCGTAAAAAGATCGTAGTAGAAGCGCCGTAATCGTACAGGCAGCGGGGAAGCATTGTGGAGAGATCTTCATGATCGTAGTGAAAGCGCAGTAAAAGCTCTGAGTAGCGTCGTAATATGATCTTGAATGTCGCGGCAGTAAACGCAGTAAGCGTTTGACGTAGGGGCATCGTAGAACGGTCGAAATGAACCATAATTTTCTAAATTGCTCGATTAAGACTCCGATCGGCCTCGATCCTTTTTGTCAGATCGTGGCTTGATCGGGATGATCGTCGTAAAGTCGCAGCTATGTATGAACGGGGGATTACACAAAAACATCATCGGCTTATTCTGATACACTAAATCAACCAAATACCCAGGTATTCATTATAATATGAACAAATATTACATGATTATACGCAGGTACTAGAATATTATTGAAATGAATACGATGTTAAAATATGTATCACATAGCTTTCTTAAAGATTTTGGCGATCGTTAACTTTAATATCACCACTTTTCCCAATGAATGAACAACATTCTTACTATTGTGCGATTTTTTACATGTATTGCAAACCTGTGTTGCATTGAGACTAATAAAAATGATATATTGGAACTGTGCGCTCAATACTTGACTTATTAAATAGATCATGACGCTGAATATTTGCTTCAAGAAGAAACACGTGTTATTAAATTGCCGACGACAACTTAAGGCGTACTATAAATATTTGATCAAAATCAATAACAAATTTTCACAGAATTACGAGATTTCAATTATTGGCCATTGAAATCATACCTAAATCGACCTTAAGTGACGGGTACACTTAAGAAATGTTCGATTTCAAAGATCGATTAATGACGCTTTTGTTGGTTCAATAACTTTCAAACAATAAATGATTGGTCCGATTTAATAAAAAGTACTCCCGCGTGGCCAATAGAAGAAACTGGCAATTGGAATCAACATGTGCGTTCAATGTATTAAAATACACACAAAAATGCGAGTGTTCTGATTTTCAGCTTAGCGGATTATTGGTATGTGACATTGTATACAAATTTGAAAACTTTAAAACTTAAACAGTTTATTCAACCATAATGTGCTACGCCAGTGTTACGCGCAACAAAACATTCCAATTCCGATAGTATTCCAACACATTCTGTCCTTAATGCTTAGAGGTGTCCGGATTTGATTCACGGTCAACTACTGTCGAGATTCAATTACTCTTCATCGAATGTTCTGATCGTATTATCTTTTTTTAAATACAATTTACACGTATATGATTATAAAACGTTTTAAGAGAAACTGTTGTTTTTAGTTGTTCTTTTAATTTGGTATTCGCATTCTTTTACAGACATTTGGCCTTATGGTATTTGAGTTCCATAAGATAGTGGGGGCATGTAAGAAGTCTCTCATTTAGAAGCCTTTCATATGCCGCGTGAGAATGTCTTAATTAAATATACATTGGCATAGTTGTTCACCTCGCACGGTGGTATCGATTTCATCAGTTTATAAATTCACGATTTAGTGCCATGGTGGTTTGCGTATCACTAATGAGAAGCACAATATCATCGCAATACATGCTTTAACTCTTTCAGTGCGGGAACCGAATTTGGAAGGACTTTGCAAACAGTTTGTATCCAGATGAGACGCCACAGAACGTGGCGTCTCATCAGGATCCAAACTGTTTGCTATTCTGATAGTATTCTGTGAAACAAATCGTAGAAAATGCTAATTTTAGAAATTCAGCAGACGACATTTTAGCAGATGACAAATTTCCCAGCTTGCAAAGGGTTAATAAGAATAATCATAATAGAAGCGAAGTTGTCGCTGAACATATGATATGGGTATTCAGCAATACATTAGGATAATTTACATTAGTATTCATATATTGAAATGGTTAGTGCGTTATTTCAATAAACAATTAATACAAAAAGAGATCGTATTATCAATAATGGCGACGATGCGCGTTTGTTTACTCACTTTTAATCAAACTAAAACTTATAATGTAATACGGGCGCTTTTGGTATTGCACTGATAATGTACCTTCTGATGTTGCTAGAATGTGTATGACTTCCTTTGCATTAATCGAGTCAATACTTTATTGGTAATTGTTCGAATCATATTGGGAAACAACTGCAATAATGCGAATAAAGTACGTAAAACTCCGTTCCAATGTTTTCACTGTATGATTTTCTCCGTGTATAAAAATTACCAAAGCACACACCATTCAAACAGAAAATGCGTAGATTAAGTTATGGATGAGATAAATAAATGGAACCTTTCTAGAAAAATGGCATTCGCTTAAAACGTCATCAAATTATGAAAATTACACGAATGAGGTTTCAAAAACAGCAAAATTATTGACCATTTACGCCCCGTAGTAACATTTCAATACATGTACAGTTTATATTTACGAATAAATAAAAGTTTGTACGATGGCCAAGTTTTTATTATAAGAAACATAATCCATGTACCATTTTAATAAAATAATGCTTTTTATAGGAAACTTTGCCATTTCAATTCAAAATGTGACCTTAATCGTTACGAAATAGGCTTAAATGGAGAGTTATTAAGCGTAACATTTGTAGACAATAGTACATTCAACGACCGATTGATCACTTTATTTGGAGAGAAACATTGAATGAACAACCAACAGAAAGATTTATCGATCTAAATTTAAGACATTCACAATACATTACAATTATATTGAAGTTAATACCAGCTAGATCTAAATTATTAAATACGTAGAAATTTTAACAAAACAAAACGTTTCCGTTACGATTAAAGGGGCCTTTTCACAGATTTTGGCATTTTTTAACTTATTCATTAAATGCTTTATATTGATAAATATAAACATTGGATCGTAAAAGCTTCAGTAAAAAATCAAGAATAAAATCAAAAAAAGGAAAAGAACATTGCCCGGAGCAGGTTTCGAACCAGTGACCCCTGGAGTCCTGCCAGAGTCCTGAAGTAAAAACGCTTTAGCCTACTGAGCTATTCCGCCGAGTACACAAACTGAACGTATTTTATACCTTATATAAGCAATCTTCGTAGTTTCACAAAATTTAACGACAAAAACAGAACTCTCCGAATTATTCAATCGTTTCGCGTTGCAACGCTTTATAATTTTGAGGTTTTAAAATCGTCAAAAGATGCATATTATGGCTATATTAGACCATGGTAAATGTTCAGTATTACTGTTTCCTCACAAATATCATAACTAAAACGAAAATTTGCAAATCTGAAACAACTTTTTTCAATTTTGTCAATTTACCAAAGCGTGAAAAGATCCCTTTAATATAATAATAAGCACTGCAAGTCTATATCGACATGCTCATAAAATGCTCGATAACAATCAAAATATTTACTAGTAAGTATATCGATTTACTAAATGGTTACCGGTATGTTAAATTGAAAACACAATACTATCATAAGTTAATCGTATCAAATGTTAATTATATATTATTTGCACATACCATTTTGTGTTTCTGCAGTAGTAGGTGATCACAAACAAAATGCAAGTATTATGCAGTATATCAAAATAATCCACCGTGTCTGCTAAGCGCTTAATTAAGTTTCAATAATGTTCGTCTGCTACCCGTTTCCGTTTATCGAAACATGTGCTCGTGGCGTCTTGACGACAATGTTTGTTTACATCGGTCGTCTGCTACTTGTGACGCTCTTTAAATTTCACCACCCACAAGGACAATTTTACTTCAATTTCAATAGATCACGCGTAAACGCTCCAGGGACTTTAAACAATTTGATAAATATGAATTTCGGTAGGTGTTTCGAAATAGTTGCATGAATCTCCGTCGTCTGATTTACGTGGATTAACTCGACATTTTGAACGAGAGATATACAAATAACGGAGTTGGCTTACTGCCCCCGATCGCTGATGGATCAGTATTCAATTTGTTTTATACAAATAGCAATGCATAAAATGCATTCTTTCAAAATTCGTTTACTCAAGTGGGTTCTTAAAAAAGGCGAAATTGATTAAATCGATTTTTGGCGTAGCTGTCTAATCCAGTATTTCAACTCAATAGAGCTCTACAAAGAGTCAATAAAGTGTTCGAGAACTTTTCCGCCAGAAGGTCCGAATGAAAAACTAGAAGTCTTTCCTTAGTTTAATCACATACCATTAGCAAAATAGGAAACGGTCTGTCCATTTTTCAAAATGTATTAAATTATAATGTGAACAAGAGCTGTGTTTGTGAAACGCCATATCCTCTTCTGCACTTTGAAGCCGAGCAACAGTTATTTATAAGACAAACGCCCGTCGCCTCGGCAAAAATAAATTGACCGGAGATACTCGAAGTTGATCTGTAAGTCATGTTAGTATCCTTACAAACATAAAGCAGGTCATTATATGCAAGCGTTTCGTAAAAGGTTCCGGAAAACTATTATTTCACCCAATGTCAGTAACTTTTCCTAAAATCAATGGACCGGAACGAAAATCTAACTTGATCTGAAGTCTTGCATATAGACTCAGAAGGGGTAATCACATGACAAACAAGATGGCGACGTCAAAGCCAAGAAAGGTATTTTTCACCGGTTTATATCCTTTATTACTTGTATTAATTGTTTAATTTTCCAGCCATATCAGCAAGAAAGTGTTTAGAGTTTATTTTGTATGAATATTCTCTCTTTACTCGCTATAAATTTCCTTAGCGGGAGCTGTAATTTTGTGACCCGCTAAGAAATGTTGCAGCGAGTAATTCGAGCTAAAGAGCGATATAGATACGATATAAACGTTTGTATATGCCACGCTATGGCTGGAATGTGAGCGGCATAGAAACAATTAAAAAAAGTAATACAGGATATAAAATGGCGAAAATACCTTTCTCGGCATGGACGTCACCACCATGTTGTTCAGAGATTACCCCCTCTGAGAGAATCACACTCACCAAATATTAAGTCAATATCTGCAAGCGGTAGGGAAAAAACTTCGGCAATGGAATGCCGGACGGACAGATGGACGGGCAGTCAGACTGCCGTATTCGATCCTGTCGGGGCATACAAAATGATTGGCAGTATTTGTAATAAAGTTTTTAGCAGAGACGATATATACCATTGTGAAATCTCCACTATTTCATTGGGATTAATTAAGCTGGTCCCAACTTGTTTTAACAAATAATAGTCTTCGTTGGGCGTGTTCATTCTCGGGACAGGGTCTCCGATAAGATTGAAAACTACGTTCGCAATCATTTAATGCATGTGGATGTATTGAATGCAGCAAAGAATTGTTCAGAAAACAAATCCGCGACATTAGTCATAAATCTTTGTTATAATTGACGATCTTTTTACACAACAAAAACCAATTAACATCAAATCCAGGTCATAAATCTTGGTTTTTATTTACGATCTTTTTCCACCAAGAACCAAAAAACATCAACGCCATGCACCTTTTTAAAAGACTTTTCTTGTTCATAGTTAAAATAAAGTTTAAAACGTGTTTATATATATATATATCTTTGTTTGATATATTTAGCATTATTCCATTCACATCAACGTTGATTCATGTAATCTTTGTTTTATCGAATGACAAATTCAGATAAAGACAACACAAGTCATAAGTTCACGAAATAAAACGTTTATTGATGCACTATATTTCCGCACTTTTTATTTATCTCATAGTAATTCAAGAGTCCCATTATGTAAAAAAAATCAACTAAAAAGTAATTATACAAGCTTATTGAAATGCACGAAGGCCCTTTACTTTTTAATTTCAATGGTTAAATACTAAATTTTACTTTTTTTAGGAAACTCCTAACTGTGCATGTCATAATAATATCTATAATAGTAAATGAGAACTGATCCAGAAAAAAGTATAACAATTAACATAACAATTGTACGATGACAACACAGTATGTAAAAGTAATTTAAAACGATGCGAGCTTCAAAATAATGTAGAAAGGACTAACCGTTTTATGTCAAATACAATCTAATACATGTTATAGAATTATGCCCAATACGTAAACAACAAATGTGAATGTACGAATGACAATAACTGCAGAATTGTGCAGTGCACGGTAACATTTCTAAAACATTAATCAGAACACGTAACGTTTGACATCAAAATAAAGTTGCGAGCGTTTATTATCAAACAATTACAAAACATGTGAATTGTCTCCGATGTCTGCGAGAAACAACGAGAGCGCCGATGGCGTTAAAAGCATAGGTGGAAGATACAGGGAAGTTGCTGCTTAAGTAAATGTTAAGGGAACAGTTGACTGAATGAAAAACTAAAAGGCTATCAAGAAGAAAAGGTTATTTTTAAGATTAAGTACAAATAATGAAACAGGAAGTGAGGAAATATTGCAAATCTTCCTATAACAATCGGAATATCAGGAACACGTATTAAGTGAGCTTGGTATTTTGCGAGAAAGTAAATGCCCGGATGTAAATGTTATTTTTGGCTGGACGTTTATTTCTGTTGTTGTTTTACACTTGCGATCATGGTGAATCAGCTACTCAGTTACAAAATGGCGTCACGTGGTATAATGTAGTTCGATATCGCCATCCGCGAATTTCTCAAATCAATAATTTCAAACAATTACCGACTATTTAAATAGATAATCTTTCCATTTACATCAGTGTTTGAAACGCTTTTGAAAAATAATTACCCAAGCCTTTCAAAATTTAAGCACGGACAGATCTGTATCGAACTATTCTTTTCACAAATGAAAAAAGACGCTACCCTAGTCGTCTGCGTCAAGAATTTGTCGTAAAAATTGTGGTAAGCGTTAGATGCAGACGTGCACAACAGATTTAGTTCTGAATACAGATTTCTGAATGCAGATTTTTATAGAAACTCCTCACAGCAGTTACTTCCCTTGCTTCGCCCGGTCAGTAACTTCTAGTATAAGGGTGACCACTGCGTAGGAGATTGAGATTTATAGTGCAGATAAAATTGTTTTACGAACGAAATTTGTTTTAGGTTATAAGAAGATTTTTTTTACATAAAACGGTCTTAGAAAAATTCACTAAAAACGGTGTCAGCAATATTCTTGGAAGAAAACGTTAGAAAAATGTTTCCAAATAAAAAATTGTAGAATTACCATATACTATATTAAATAGAAATTTCGTCTGATTTTTGATCAGGTAAGGCTTCATAATGGTCAACCGTATCATGTGCATTTTCGAAATGTAGTATATACCTTAAGCATAGGTGCGTTGCACCTATGCTAAAAACTATACACGATCCGTTCGACCATGCTTATATACGAAATTTTAGGTAAGGGTCGGCTGCATTATGATCATCAATGATGTCTTGTGACTCGTAGTACAGAACTAGTGGTCAATCTGGTACCAACTGATCAATTATACAACTCTAGGACCACGTTGTCATCACTGCCAAACGATTCATATCCGATCACTTATGTGCGTCACCATGTGCGACTTCAGGTGGTAATTCCGGACGAAGCGTTTCCCACACACTGCGCATGCCTACGGCCTCTCCCCTGTGTGAATGCGCACGTGCTGACGCAGGTGACCGCTGCAGGTGAACTTGGTCGGACAGAGCATGCATGTGTACTTCTTCCGGTCCGCAAGATCTAAAGAAAAGGATAATCAATATTTGACCATTGAAATGAAATATGGGAAATATTTTTAGTTACTACGGAAAACAACTAAACCATTATATTGCTTTTAAATGTTCAAGGACAGCGTTATGAGACTGTAGCACAAGTATGTAATATATACTCGTATTTCTGCTTTGCTTGTTACCGGTATATTGATATTGTGGCTGATCAACAACATGTCATCACATGATATAACAATACAAAAAGTGTTGTTGTATCTACGAAGTAACACTAAAACTACGAATGCTGCTTCCTTTTATAATAAAGTGCAACATGATGACACAGCTAGTGTTGAGTCTTTATAGTTCAAGGCATTTGCATTGTTTCATTTCACAAAGTTCTGACTTTCTGTCGACGAATCAAGTGCCTTTTATTGCGCCGAAAAGCATGAGGATAAAGAAGTGGTAGACATTATTCCGTCCATACGTGCGTGCGTCTGTGCTTCCGTTTGTCACACTACTCTCTGCTCTAATCCTTATACATTGTGCATTCAATTTTCGTCAAACTTGTTCGGGATAACTAGAAGTGCTACAAAGCATTTGTGAGGAAACAGTATTACTGAACATTTACCATAGTCCAATATAGCCATTATATGTATCTTTTGACGATTTGAAAACCTAAAAATTATAAAGCGTTGCAACGCGAAACGATTGAATAATTTGGATAGTTCTGTTGTTGTCGTTTAAATTTACGAAAGTACGAAGATTGCTTATATAAGGTATAAAATACTTGTGTACAGCCGGCGGAATAGCCGAGAGGGCTTATGCGTTTTTACTTCAGACTAATTCCAGGACTCCGGGGGTCACTGGTTCGAGCCCTGGTTCCGGCTACTTTTTTTCCTTTTTAAAATTTTATTCTTGATTTTTAATGGAGCTTTTAAAATCTAATGTTTACATTTATCAATATAAAGCATTTAATGCAAAATATGCCAAAATCTGTGAAAAGGCCCCTTTAACTGTTTACGTTCGTTTAGAATACAATGTACATGTAATACACATTCTTACGAAGAATAACAATGTTATCCGTTTTAAAATGAACATTTGTTCCAAGCAGCGACTCATTTCTCAGTACAATTTAATAGCAAGTGTAACAATCAGTGCCTAACAATCAGTATAGCTTATTAGCAAACATTTGTAGGAAACAATGTTTCCCTTTTGGAGTAAATACCATTTCAATTTCGCGCATTATTCAAGTAGGTAAGTTTCAGGGGACGTCACTCTCTTGCGGATGTTTCACGTTTAGATGACGGACCATGTGACTCTTCAAGTGATACTTGCGCACAAAGCGTTTGTCGCACACGTGACACGCGAAGGGTTTTTCCCCGGTGTGAATGCGCAAGTGCGTGTGAAGATTCGACATCCGGTCAAACTGGCTCGGACACAGCGGGCATTTGTGCGTTCTTTTGTCCATTCGTTGCGTCCATGTTGCCTGATTATAAGGGTCCTCACCTGAAAATAAAAATAATTCGAATATGTGAATACAAACTGCCTAAAATGCATTGCTTAATACTCGTGGATTCAGGACGATTATTTGAAAGCTCGTGGATTGCAAACGCATACTTGAATGCTGTAGTCAATTCTATTCATAAACGTGTGACGTAAACGTCTCATCACTACGCTGAGATCTACACTAGAATTGGATTACTAAAGCAAACTTTTGCGAAATATGCATACTCTAAGATAAAGATAGTTCACGGAATAAAATAATCCTTAAAATAGCAAACGTTACTGAAGTATTGAAAAGCCATTTATAAACTTGATAAAAATCCCATTATATTAAATTTAACATTTAAAATTATTGTGTTTATACATGTTCGTTTAATTAAATGAGGTGTCATGAACTTTGTACTTTCTATTCGAATACGTATAGAAGCATTCACATTTAAGATGAATACTTTGTTTATTCATCGAACCTGGAGGATTAGCCATTTAAAACTGAAATGATGTACATAATGAATGCATGTACAAAGTATGTCCGACATTATTGCGACTTTCGCACATAGTAAGTACAGGCGTCGCATACATAAGTTTTCAAAAAATAGTTTTCTTCCTATCATGAACAGCGCAGAATCACAGAGGCTACTAATGAAAGCGAACTATGGATACAATCATCTGAAATACTGAAAAGCCGTTATTTCAAACAAGCAAGGTCATATTGTTGGATCTTTTGCATGGGTGTTGCGCCAGGAAATGTTAATCGAGGATTTTTCAACCCTTTCACCAGATATATGCTATTATGTGGATATTGAGATGATCATCAGATATATGCCTTTATGCGGGTATTGAGATGCTTTACTACTTGTTTAATATTTACATTCCGAATGTTTTTATTTCAAAAGGAAGGGGATGTATTCCTAAAGATGTTGTATAATTTTTAGTTGTGAGCGTGAGCGTCAGCTCACAACTAATGTATGTAGAGGCAATTTTGCAAGTCGGTCTGCTGTCAGCTACGCTAGGAACGATAACTGCAAGTCAGTCTCGTGTTAGCTACGCTAGGAACGATAACCACTGCCTGTCTGCACTACCTGCAGTAAAGTTATGCAGACGATGAATGCTAGGAGCGTCTGCTCTAACCACCGCATCTGCCTGTTTATAGTTCACCACAAGAACACTGCCTTGTGTGTATGTAATCAATAGTGTTTAAAAGTTTGTAAGACGACATTAGCCAGTCTAGTGTTTATCATTGAAATCTGTACATATTATCTGCTTGCAGGGATAATGGGGCTTAATGCATGTCAAATAAGATTTTCCTGTACACACAATGCGCCCATGCTAATCAAGGACGACACTTTCTGATTGTATGGTGTTTTTCGTTTAAAGATTCTCTGGCACTGGGATGACAATTAATGCATAAGCATTAAGCCCTGTTTTCCCAAAATGAAGCTTAAAAAATTATATTTTGTATTAATGATTTGGAAAAAAAAACATATCGACCTATGCTTTAAGACACACTCTTTATAAATTTGAATGGGTTGTGTTCACTTTAAACTTGCTATATAAAAAGCTTTTACATAATTTTCAAAAACTGAGTTGCGTCTAAGATTATACAACAGCGATTATTATCACTTTTACGCTGAATTATACAGATAGGTCGATAATAAACTACTTGTTTTTACTAACCTTTCAAAACATTGTATTTCAAAAGAAAAAGGGATTCATACATAAAGATGTTTATTTTCATAATCATCTTTTCCGCCAAAAACAAAACCATGTAGAAACAAAACAACATAACAAAAAAAAGCAATAATTGGTTCACGTACTTAATAAAATTACTTAGAACATACTACATGTATTTCGGATTTGAATTTCTAGGAATGTCCAGATTCAACATGTAAAACTAGTTATTTCCTTTAATGGTTTAGTTTTGGTTTATTTTATTGTTACATGTTAAAGAACCGTCAAACTATGATATTTATTCAAACCATGTGTTTATTATTATTTCCACAAAAGTTTGCATTTTAGTCGGCGAAATTGTGTTTTTTTTTTAAAAAAAAAAATCACAGACTTAAACTTGGCAACAGCACTGTCACAATAATCATTATAACCATGTTTAACCCTTTCCCACACAGAGGCAAAGTGAAAATGGCTATGTGCAAACAGCATAAAACCAGAACGTCCTGCGAGTAACTCGCAGTCTGTTCAGGTTTTATGCTGTTTGCTTCTCATCACAATCTAAGGTTTGGAAATGAAGCCTTTAAAACTTGAATTTAGTAAGAAAGGTCTTAAAGTCCCCGTTCGTGGTTGTTTTGCATATAAATCGAGAAATAAACTTCTACATAAATTCATTGAAATATATTTTTATCGAGGTTGACATCGCAAACCTGGTCAAAATCGGTTTTGAATCGATAAAATAATATATAAATTATCATACATACATGCAATAGGCGAAAACCATTGCAGCGTCGCGAGTTATGCAAATTATATCTATATTAAGCTTTCGGTAAACATTATTAGCATATGGAAGATACATACTTAGATTTAGCAAAAACGTAGCGTTGCAACTCAGTTTCCGTCTGTAACAGATGTATTTGCATTTGTTTTTGCCTTCTCTCCGCTAAATTCGCCCATATCCGCAATGTTGAATCTTTAGGTTTGAATTAACGTGTCGAATCATGAATACTAATTAGGTCGTGTTCGTACTTAATCGTACTCGACCCCAACATAAAAATCGCTATATTGTTTGTTTTCAACCGATTTAAACCGGATTTACAGTGATATCCTCAATAAAAACACGATTTCTTACGATTCTGCCCATATATATCTCCGCGAACGGGGACTTTAAATTAAATATAACTTTCTAAGGTACTACACATACGTGAAAATATGAAAATACGTCTTAACTGTGGTCTCTAGAGTGGTAACAAGTTTGTTCTTAATTTTGGCCTGGTGACCAATATTTGTATGCGCGTGACTCAGAGTCAACTACAGCCAAGGTATTGCAACAAGGGACATTCAGACCAAGTTTCATCAAGATTGAATAATAAATTTGGTCTCTAGAGTGTTAAAAAGGGTTTCCAAATATTTGACCTGGTGAATTATACCTTGTTTAAGGACGAACGTATTACAAATTAACATAAAAATGTCAATATACTCGTTCTGAGCAATTTTCTGATCTAAATATATTCACTCAATATAGACAAAAAAAAATAAGTTATTTTTCTTTTTGTTGACCATGTGATATTGTTGTTCGACGCACATGGCCTAGATTGAAATTTAAAATCAAGATAAATATTCTGAAAACGTTGTATCAAGTTTGAGTCATAAATATGGCCTGTAGGGAAGAAACAGGTTAGTTTTTCTAACATTTTACTGTGACCTAGTCTTTGGACACTTGCAACATAATCAAACTTGGCCTATATATTGTAAAGATAAACATTCTGTCTTAATACATTTCATCAACATTGGATGAAACATGTGGCGTTTAAAGTTGTAAAGAAACAACAAGTTTGACGAAGCAAAGTGCAAACCACCGGACACACATCTCACAACGCCGGCCATAGTGTGAGCACAATAGCTGACCTTTAGCACAGTTGAGCTAATAATAATAAAGTATTTTAAACACTTTGTAGCAATAATTAGCAATATACCTGTATTATATACAAAGTCTGAATGTCGTTCTTGTTTAGGGCAAATTGTTTTAATCAATTTTAGGTATTATAATTACTAAACATGATTCCATATGTTACATGCTTGTTCCGTAAAAAAAAGTGTCTTGCTTTCAAAAAATATCAATGTGTACAAGTCCCTTTAACTTTATATATGTTTCTGAATGTACATGTATTCAGGTGGTAACCTTAACTAATAACTATGAAGCAAAATTTAAAACAAATTGTAACGCAAAAAAAAAACACTAGAGGCCATGAAAGGCACAAAGTCGCTCACCTGAGATACAAAGATACTGACCTGTTCTGTGCATCCCAAGATGTCATTAGAATAAATGTTATGACCAACTTTCATGAAGAGTGAATAATTAATGTAACTTTTATAGTTCGAACAAGGTCTTACTATAGACCTATAAGGATAAATTCCCCGCTCCCTGGCGGCCACGTTTTTCAAAAGACCGGAACCATTTTCGAAACATCCAAGATATCATTAGAACGAAAGCTCTGACCAAGTTTCAGGAACATTGGACTATACATGTGACTTTTAGAGAATTAACTGTTTACTATAGCCATATAAGGAAAAATGCCCCGCCCCCTTTTCAACCAACCGGAACCATTTTCAAATTCTTACAAGATATCATTGGGAAAGCCATATAAGGACAAATGCCCCGCCCTCTGGTGCCCATGTTTTTCAACCAACCGGAACCATTTTTTAATTAGTCCAAGATATCATTGAGACAAATCTTCTGACCAAGTTTCATGATGATCGGAAAATTAATGTGGCCTCTCGAGTGTTAACAAGGTTTTACTATAGCCGTTTGAGGAAATATGCCCTGCCCCCTGGCGGTCATGTTTTTCAACGAACAGGAACCATTTTCGAACTCATCCAAGATATCATTGCTAAAAATCTTCTGTGCAAGTTTCATGAAAATTGGACAATACATGTGTCCTCTAGAGCATTAACAAGATTTTTCTATAGCCATATAAGTAATAATGCCCTGCCATATGGCGGCTATGTTTTTCAACCAACCGTAACCATTTTCGAACTTGTCCAAGTTATCATGGGCACAAATCTTCTGACCAAGTTGCATAATGATCGGACAATAAGTGTGGCCTCTAATTAAGTGTTAACAAGTTTTTACTTTATCCATATAAGGAAAATGCCCCGCTTCATGGCGGCCACGTTGATCAACCAACCGGAACCATTTTCGAAGTCATCCAAGATAGATTGTGTTACAAAGCTTCAGAACAAAGTTCATGAGGATCGAGCAATTAATGTGGCCTATAGGTGTTACCAAGGTTTTATTATAGCCATATAAGGAAAACTAATGCTCCGCTCCCTGGCGGCCATGTTTTTTAACCAACCGGTAACAGTTGCAAACTCGTCCAACATTTCATTGGCACAAATTTCCGACCGAATTTCATGAAGACCGAACAATAAATGTGGCCTCTAGAGTGTTAACAAGAAAAATGTTGACGCCGCACAACGAACGACGCACGACGGACAAATGGCGGTCACAAAAGCTCACCATCAGCACATTGTGCTTAGGTGTGCTAAAAATCAACATCTAACTGCAAAACATAAAGTGTTCATAACAATCTTAACAATAAAGTAAAGGCTAGCTGCTTAAAATGTACCACACTGTAGCTTGATAGCCCATCGAAGTTCAAACAACAAATTAATGTAGCAAAGTCTGTTCCATAAGAAAACAAAAGAACATGTTTATTACAGTCCATCACTCTGCCAAATGAGCTAGGCGTTCCAGCATGTGAGACATTCACATGGTAAAAAAACAATTTTAAAGCCTGGATGACTCAAGAGTATTGAGTTAACTTATACTTCTAGAGTTCTTGGGTGAAATTCTTGTTGCGGGCAATTTTTTTTTTATTGCAATTGCTGGTAGGATATCACATCTGGAGGTGCCTGATTTGATGACCCTTTAGGTGGTGTTTCAGTGTGAACCTCTGCTGACAGACTGCACACTGATAAGGTTTGTCCCCTGTATGTATCCTCATGTGCTGCTCCATATGGGAAGGCCTGCTAAACCGCCTCTGGCACACCTCACACGCGTACCGCATGTGTCCCTTGTTTGAGGAATTCATACCTGCCAAAGAAATATTACTTGTAACATATTTTAAACCTATTTATCAAAGCATCGTGTTTGCCACGTGATTACCCCCATCCGAGACTCACACACCAAAACAGGGGATAATCACGTGATAGTCAAGATCGCGATATCCATGCCGAGACAGTTAGTTTTCGCCATTTTATACCCTTTATTATTTCTCTTTAAATTTTAAATGACGCTTACTTTAAAGCCATATCAAAAAGTGTGATTAGAGTTTATTACATATTACAATTCGCTTTATATCTCGACTTTACTCGCAAATTTTCTTAGTGGGGCTGTAATTGGGTCATCCCGCAAAGAAATTTTGCAGCGAGTAAAGTCGAGATATAGAGAGAATATTAATACGAAATCAACGACTACCTTTCTTGCTGATATGGTTGGAACGTTTGCGGCATTCAAACAATCAATGCATGCAATAAAGGGTATAAAACGGCAAAAATACCTGCCTCGGTATGGACGTCGCCATCTTGACTATCTTGTGATCATCCCTTCTGAAAAATTAATATCAATATCTGCAAGCGAAAAAAAAAACGGAAATGCCGGACGGACTGTGGACAGTCAGACTGCTGTATTCGATCCTGCAGGGGGGACATAAAAACTGATTGGCAATATGTGTTGTGTAGTAAAGCAGAGACGATATACATCATTGGGAAATATCCACTATTTCTGTAGATGTGTTCCTGAAGCACATTACACACATTTGTGGTTCTGCAACTTCTACGAGTAAAAGTGTCGGTATCGGCTTTGTGCTTATAATAATTTGCGGTAATAAGGTCGAAATTTCATCGGCGATTACTTTAGTTTATATGTCAGTTCGTAAAAATTTATTTTGGTTTTCAAAGGGACGTTTAAAATATAAATTATTCATTTGCAAATTAACATCCCATTGAAACCAATTGTATACGATCAGCAAAAAACTGTATTGCACGATAACGTGTCGAGTCGCTGAACATATTTTGAATGTATATCTGAAGTGATCAACATGTTTATCTCACAACTCGTTTCACGAATACTAGTCTTCGTTTGAAGTGTACATGCTCGGGGTAGGGTCTCCGAAAAGATTGTAAACTACGTTCGCACTCATTTAATGTATGTGAATATACTGCAGCAAAGCATGGTTCAGAAAAACATCCGCGACATTAGCCATAAATCTTTGTTTTTATTGACAATCTTTTTCCACAACAAAAACCAATTAACATCAACGCCATGTCATGAATCTTTGTTTCTATTTGCCATCTTTTTCCACCACGAACCAATAAACATCAACGCCAGGCACCTTTTTAAAAGACATTTCTTGTTTATAGTTATAATAGAATTTAAAACGTGTTTATATCTATCTTTGTTTGATATATTTAGCATTATTCCATTGACATCAACTTTGATCCATGTAATCGTTGTTTTATCGAATGTCCATTACAGATAAATGAAACACGTACAAGTCATATTTGCACGAAATAAAACGTTTATTGATGCACTATATTTCCGCACTATTGATCTCATATTAATTCATTTATGCCTAGCATCTAGAAAAAAGGCCTTGACAAACAGCGAAGACCCAGATGCGGCGTCTCATCAGGGTCTGCGCTGTTTGCTTAAAGAAATTTCTGTAAGAAATATTCTAACAAGGGACTAAATTGTCACAAAACCAGGTTTTCATTGTGAAAAAAAAATCTGATAAAGGGAGAAAACTCAAACTGAACTTTTGAAATGAACAAAAAAAAATTAACCCCCTTTGTAAGTTTGTTTTAAAAAAAAATCTATTTTTAGTCATGGCGACCTTGACATTGGAGATATTGATGTGATTCTTTCGTGCGACACACCGTCCCATGATGGTGAACAAATGTGCCAAATGATTTTAAAATCTCACAATGAATGACATAGTTATGGCCACGACAAGCTCATTTATGGCCATTTTTGACCTTTGAACTCAAAGTGTGACCTTGACCTTGGAGATATCGACGTAATTATTTCGCGCGACACACCGTCCAATGATGGTGAACAAATGTGCCAAATGATTTTAAAATCTGACAATGAACGACATAGTTATGGCCCGGACAAGCTTGTTCCGCCAGCCAGCCCGCCAGCCAGCCAGCCAGCCAGCCAGCCCGCCCGCATTCGCCAATCTAATAACCAGTTTTTTCCTTCGGAAAACCTGGTTAAAAACCTGGTTAAATATAGAAATAAATATACTAGATATCCCTAATTTTGGAAATAAATTGATCCAATTTAGAAGGATGGGAGAGTCCACTCGGCATAAATGGGTTAATTCGAGAGTCTTATTATGAATAATTCAACTAAAAACGTAATCCTGCAAGCTTATTGAAATGCAAGGAGGCCTTTTATCCTGCAAGCTTATTGAAATGCAAGGAGGCCCTTTTATCCTGCAAGCTTATTGAAATGCAAAGAGGCCCTTTTATCCTGCAAGCTTATTGAAATGCAAGGAGGCCCTTTTATTCTGCAAGCTTATTGAAATGCAAGGAGGCCCTTTCATCCTGCAAGCTTATTGAAATGCAAGGAGGCCCTTTTAATCCTGCAAGCTTATTGAAATGCAAGTAGGTCCTTTCCTTTTAAATGGCCATTGTAAAGGGCGACATGTTACTGTTTTAAGGAAACTCAAGATAATATCTATTATAGTAAATGAGAAATCCGCCAGACAATAAAGGTATAACTAGCATAAACATTTTATGATAACACACAGTATGTAAAAGTAATTTAAAATCGACACGAGCGACAGAATAATGTAGAAAGGACTAACCCTTTTTTAATATTAAATGCACTCTTATAAATGTTATAGAATAATGCCCAATACTTTAACAACAACTGTGAATGTACGAATGACAATAACTGCAGAATTGTACAGTGCACGGTAACATTTGTAAACAAGGGACAAAATTGTCACAAAACCAGGTTTTCATTGTGAAAAAAAAATCTGATAAAGGGAGAAAACTCAAACTGAACTTTTGAAATGACCAAAAAAAAATAACCCCCTTTGTAAGTTTTTTTTTTTTTAAATCTATTTTTAGTCGTGGCGACCTTGACATT